>NW_024352787.1:8557282-8566168 GCF_902729225.1 Pteropus medius | reverse complement strand
CACACACACACACGAGAGAGGGACAGAGAG
This sequence comes from Pteropus medius, assembly GCF_902729225.1. NCBI lineage: Eukaryota > Metazoa > Chordata > Mammalia > Chiroptera > Pteropodidae > Pteropus > Pteropus medius. Next base: position 8,566,138 of record NW_024352787.1, on the reverse strand, counting down.
AATTAGTCAGTATGATTATAATATTCTCTGAGAATGACTGAATTCCTAAAAGCAATCATTTCCTTTTAGTATCTTTTCTTAAAATCTGAAATTCTTAAGAATTAAATATAAATACAAAGCCATTTTATTCTGTCTTAAGAGTCAATTTTAGGTACATCAAGTATAAACCCTGTACTGTTGCAACTAGTATATTTAAGTGAATCTTAAATAAAAACATTGGGAGGGTGGGAGGAGAGAAGAGGCCCAGTGAGTACCATGTGCCATGGGGTCAGGTCTGCCTGAGTTCACATTCCAGATCTGCCTCTTACTGTTGTGTGACTGGGCAGGTTCTTAAATATCTCTAAATTTCCATTTCCTCATTAGGAAAATAGGAATATTAATCTCCAAAGAGTTGTGGAAATTAAAGAAGATAAATCAGTACTTAGCATTTATGTAGCCTCTGGATTATAATGCCGTTTTAAAAGAAAGTGAATATAAAAGAATAGTGTGACGATGACGCAATGACCTTTACTGTTAGCTACCACATTTCACCAGGAAAGAAGCCCAAATTTTGCTCTTTTATTTCTATGCCCTCTCGTCACTCATAGGCATTGACTCTAACGTGAGTTAAACTCGGGACTCTTTTGAACCATAGTGCAAGGAGCTGGAGACCCCAGTATTCAAAACGAGAAGTTATGTTGTACTGCTGTGAGGCATATTCCTTACGATTCCCTCTTTCTGGTTTGCTTTTCTATCGAGAAACTTCACTCATACAGCTGGTGTGGTAAGAGAGCCCCCCTAGTATCTTCCTGCTCCTCAGGCTACACCTTCTTTCTATCCTCCTCTCTTCCTGTCTCCTTCATAACTTTTCTCTCCCATCAGAAGGCCAGTGTGAGCTAAGGTGAGTGAAGGGGAAAGTAGTCAGCATAGCTCCTTCTGCTTAGGCCAGCCTTTAGTCTAAGAAAAATAATTTTTTTCAATCCTCACATGGTCTAGCTTAGTTTACCAAGAAAAGCATTCTCCATCAGAGTCTGAGGCCAAAACCACCTCTGCTAGTAAAATCAAAGTATGCCAGGTCCCACTTAGCCTCTGGGTACAAACAATATTAACATTAATATTAAGTATCCAAACACTGCCCCGCCCCCCAATAAAAAAGATACACAAGACTTAGCCTCAACATAAAGTCTCATTCAAAGTAGTGTCTCCCATACTACCTGATACAAATCTGCTATCTCTGGTCTAGTTCAGGTTTGCAGGTTGTTTCCTGCAAGACATTTGGATGAAGCATTCTTCTGACATTGTTGCCTTCAGGGAAATGCCATTTCCTGCTGTGACTGCTTTGCAGACTTTGCCAAACTCTGCAACGTTTTATGCACTTTATAAACTTTGGAATCCAGGGCCCAAAGTGAAAGTAATTCTGTCCTAAGTTTCACAAGGGCTTTCCTGTAAATGGCCTATGTTTCTGAACAGCAGGCACAAAATGATCACATTCATTAAACATATGCAGGGTAACATCCAGAATGCTGATCAGCAAACATTATCAGCTTGTATCTCTGTGTAAAGAGATTTCAGGAGTCTTTTTCACTTTATTCTTCGCAGTTAACTTTAGTGTTTGGAATATTGTTTCTAATTAGCTTATATCAGTTTTATATTCAGGAAGGAAATAAAGCTATAGTCAATGAACTAAGAGACTCTTCTAGCTGCTGATCTTCCCGCTTGCTTCCTGGGAGAGTCACATAGTCCTATAAGCCAGCTAAAGAGGCGATGCTTTCTGTCCTCTTCACGTCCACTTCAGGAACCAGTATGTGCATCTTCTTCCTTTTTTTTTTTTTTTATAAAAACGAAAATCTCTAAGTGAACATAGACCTGAAATATATTAAAGGCTAGTATAACAGTCAGACATCATATTTACTTGGCGAAATCCAAAGACAAAATTGAATTGATCACAAGCAGCATTAATTTTAAACTGTCCCCTAGACCTATTCGGTCACCTTGTCCCAGGGTTCAATTTCATATTTGTAATTTCAGTTCATCATTCTGGTCTTGTTTGGCTTCAATCATGTAACTGATTGGCTAATTATTCTTACTTTGGAGTCAAACATAAACCCAGTATGTAAAATCTATGTTTCCCTATATGCTGTCAATAAAAATGTAGATCAGATTAAATCTCTGAGTTCAATGGCCCACTGTTAATGAACTCATTAATTGGGTTGTTCAAGCAGATACAAATCATCTTATCTTTACTATCATCTTGTATAATTCTTCTCATTTATCTATGAGAGACTATCACGAGAAACTGTCCTAACTACTTTGCCGAATTTATGTTAAATGAACCATTTTAGCAAGCCCTGAAATAAAGGGAAATTTATTTCATTTCTCATAATTTTTGTCCTGAGAACACTAGCTAACCATTACTGGTTACTGCTTTATTTTCTGAGTGCTCCAAAGAATCTGTTTAAATATCTCCAGAGTCAGAAACTGTCTAGAGTTTTTGACAATCACTTTATTTTCATATTTGAAATCACAAACCTATTTGCCCAGCTCCACTCCTCTGTCATCTCTTTGTTTACAGTGATTTCTAAAAAATAAACATCAGTTTAAGCAATCACAATCACTGGGTTGAAATACACAATGTTTTTGGACAATACACAATTTCATGGGTTGAAATACACAATGTTTTTGGACTAGGAGGCTTAAACATATTTTGAAACAGTTAAGATTTTATCTTTAATTTTAATTCAACCCTGTTTATTTTGGTTTAAAGATAATTCTCTTTGAATGGATGAACCCTTAACATTTTTGGACTCTGATGTAAGATTACATACAGTTGGACATCCCCATACTACATGATTTAACACCTAAATGTTAATTGGAGTTGACAGACTGTTAAAGTACTATTTTGATCCTCCTATCATCACAAACATGGCTTTAAAACAGCCTGAAAATCCAGGTTCAAATTTAGAATTTCTGGGCCCCTCAGAGTTGTATGCCTTCTTCCCACCCCTAGATCTGTCTGCACCAGACAACTACCTACACACATAGGTACAAACATTTCAACCTACACATACAAGATCTGTCCACACTTTCATCTGCAAGCAATTACCCCCAGGGAAATTGAACCCAGAGAAGAGGCCTGAACATGTCCTCAAATGTGCTTGGGACTATTGTGTCAGAATTTTGGAGGCATGAGCAGATGAGAGGGCCCGAGCTCTATGTGGACACATGGATTCTTGGCTCACTGCAGAGAGGCCTCTCTTGTCCAGGTCTAAGGATTGTACTACCTTTGCAGTTGAAGAGTACATCTTACTCTTTGTTATCTATTCAGTTCAATCTTTGATTCTTTTTTTTTTTTTTTTTTTTTTTTTATGATTTCCCTTAAAACCTAGCGGGTAATATGCTTCCTTTAGAATTTTCCATAATATTTATTCTGGGTGTTTCAACTTGAATATCTTTACAGATTTAGGAGCTGAACCTTCTCTGCATTCACCCCTCATTGTATGTCTCTCTTTCAGTTTTTATATATAATTTCCTTCTTACCATTACACTCACAGATGGTCACAACTATCATTTACCGTTTTCCAGAATAGTTGACACACAATGAATTAATATTCAAGCATTTGGCTACATTTACCATTTTGTATAAAACAAAAGTAATGATAATTTTCATGCTATCTTCAGAATATTGTTTTAAGAATAAAATAAGAGAATATATGAGAAAATAATCTTTGAAACCATAAAATGTCATACAAATGAATGGGATTATTGTTGCTACAACTATAAACTCTCTTAATAATTAAAAAATATTTCTCTTCAGTACCACTCGCCTACTCCCCACTCACCTATATTTGAAGCATAATTTGCCATTTTATTGTAAAATTAATGTGTATGTATTCTTAGAATGCATGAATATAATTTATTATCAACAGAAATATAGAGCTAAGAGTAAGTTCTGTCTGTATTGTCCCATTTTTTAATATGCAATACCAATTAAAATAAACTAAACATACAATGACATGAAAAATTAACATATAAAGACAAACAAAAAGAACAAAAATATTACCATAAGCCTCTAGGATTCTACCTTAATTTCTCTGTGCCACATGTATTACTATTATTTATACTAAAACAATCTATGTCATTAAGTTATTTTCTCTATCCATGTTTGTAGCTACCGATTCTGAAATTAATTGTAAGTTCTTTGAGAAAAATATTTTCTTTAGTATGTTCTTGCCTCTCTCTATCTCATAACACAGTACTTAGAATATAACTTCTTTATAAAAGTTGATGGAATCAACAGGTTTGAAACACAAGGATGAACCTGAAAATGCTACAACATGGATTTTAAATTCTCTTAGTCCTAACTAAAAGGTCTGTAACTGAAGATGAAAACTTACTTGAGAAATTTGCCTTCCAAAACTTTCTCCCAAATTTTCCTATGTCTGAGTAGGCTGGTGAATTTGATCTGGGAAAGCTTTCTTAGTTGCTTCTTATATTGGGTAACCTACATGAATTAGTAGCCTCAGCTGTGTCATCTCCATAACTACAGGCTAAAATATGTTTATCTTCTCATTTCATTCATGAGCCTTCTATCCTTACCAGTACAAATAATGCTATCTGGTGCTCTTAACTGACCCTAATGTAATAAACATTAATAAAATTAATAATGTTTGGTGTTTACATAATGACTTAATCCAGGAAAAGTTGTCAGTTTTGCTATGGTCCATTACCATCTGGGCCTAATAGGACTATTTTGCTGAGATTTCACCTACATTGCCCCCTTTATGTCACAAAGTTGTCATAAAAGGTTACCACATTTTGCTAAATGGTGCCTAGAATAAGAGTTATTTAATATGTTATAGCAAAATACATATAAAGGCAAAATTGGATGAGATCTAATTTTAAATACTATCGACTTTTTCAGTCAGTAATGACAATGGTAGAAGGAACAAACTGATTGTGAAGTGCATGATAGCTGAGAGCATTTGAAATTTTGTCCCAATCAAATATTTAAGTAAGAGATTGTTATGTGTACTCAAAAAAATCTGTGAATTGGCTATAAAGAATTTAATTAATTACAAATAACTAAAAATTTAATAGTAGTCTTCTATTAACACTTTTCCCATGAGATTTTTGTTGTCCATTTCATGGGTGCAAAGGAGGCAGAACAAATTGGAAGGAGAAGCTTGAAATGTAGTGGAAAGAGGGCCTCTCTGTCTTTTGTCCCTCAAATTCTATAAACCACTCTTCTTAGTTGCCTGATTAAGCTGTGGACTTCACTCAAAAACACATATGTGATCCATTGGCTGTAAGATAGGTCATTCTTTGAAATGACAGAGGTTGAAGAGTCACTTTATGTAAAGCATTCCACTAAATGCATCCCTAAGGAAATGCTTAGTGTCAAGCATTCCTGTTTGCTCACTTTTATCTTTAAAGAAAAATGTACTCTTTGTGCCCCCTTTTAATTTGTCCCACTTTTAAAGCAGAGTGAAGTTTGCAGAATTTCTGCTTTTCACACACACTGAACCAGGTATTTGATCCCTGGAGGGTATCAGTGTGTATGTAGAAGATGAGATGAAGAGGGAAGTACAGTGGTCATTTGATAGAGAGGAGTTGTAAAGTGTAAAAGTTAACTTTTGATTTCATCATGCTAAACATCCAATCTTGATATTTTCAGTTACACAATCTATTTTTGCCTGAATAATCTCTACTTGGCTTTGTGTCTTGTAGATGTGATACTGTCAATGAAAAATTAACAACTTTTAAAAGTATATGCTTTGTCTGGGATTAGCAAAATATCATCTTTCAGGTAAAAGGCTTATCTTGTAACAATTTTTTATGGTGCCTGAGAGAATATCTGAATCGTTTACTGGGGTTTTATATGTGGCTCCCAAATGAGGATACCTCATACTTTCACTTACCCCCCCACATACATACACGACACACATACTAACCATTCTATAGCATTAATGGGAAATCATGTTAATTATTCATACATTAGGCATTGAACATTCATCGTACATTTTAAATATATATTGCCAAACTAGATTGGCATCCAAATGAATGCTTAGATCAATGGTCGTAAAGGAGGCACTTTCCTCTGGTGAATGGGTTAAACTGCTGCTGTCAGATTGAATATAATTAGCCCTGCTGATATGCAAAGAATTGCTCTGTCAGGAAATGTCACTGTCATTGAGTGCTGTTTCTTGTCTGCATTCAATTTTCTGTCTGGCTCAGAAAATTTTAATAACAGGTTGGAATTCATGTGTAAAATTTGAACCAATTTTAATAAAAAATACCTTACTTCACTTTCATTTGCCGTCATATAATTTTTGGTTGTCATAAAATAGGATACTAAACATATCTTATTTCCCTAACTTTCATTGCCTTCTATCCTTTGAAGATAGACACTTATAGTTCATTTTTTCCCTTAGCACTTTTCAAATTTTTAATGTAAGTTTAAATTTCATTGAAAATACCAAAAGAAGCAAAGGGACAGTGAGATGCAGAAAACTGAAGAAACAGATGTGAGCAAAGTTAACTCCTCTATATCTTGAAGGAGCAGAGACTTCTTTAATCTTAGGTGTTCCAGGAACATGAAACTAAGACTCAAATTTCAAAAACTACCTTTAATCAATAAAAATCTTGGTTTAAAGACTGTCATTTGTTAGAGCCCAGTGCAGTCAAGAGTTGAATTTTTTCATTATATAACCTTCTTGAATATAATTCTGGAATCTGTCTCCAGTCTTTTCAAAAATCCTTTATAAGAAACTCAGAGTTTTAAGGGCAAAGGTGTTGTTTTAATCTCTTCTCTAAGTTGAAGTACATTATTTTGGAAAAAAGAAAGAAAATGTTGGATTTGAAAAATTTGTTCCATAGAGTAGAAAAAGAGGACATTTCTTCTATTAGGCTTATGATACCAAAATTCAGGATTCCAAGCAAGTGGAGGTGTAAAGATAAAGAATGTTTTGTGAAGATTCTTAGTCAAGTGGACCTTAAAAGGAAATTTAACTGAGTGAAAATATATATTTGAAGTTAAAATGGAAATTGTAAATTATTTTCAATGGTGGATGGAAAAAAAGGAAATAGTTGCTGATATTTGGTTATTCTAAAAGGAATCAATAAAGAAGATGGGTAGAATATTCTTGTGGTCTCAAATGTTTACATAATAATACACAGAGAATAAATAATAAATAAATGGCCTTGAAATTTTAACACAAAAAGAGATTTTTTTTCCAGTTTTATTGTGATATAATTGATGTACAACACTGTATGAGTTTAGGTTGTACAGCATAATGATTTGACATATATATCATGCAATGATTACAATAGTAAGTTCAGTTAACATAGAATTTATTCTTAACAACATTCTTATATATCATATAGCAATGTTAACTAGTCATCTGGTTGTATATTACATTCCTAGTACTTACTTATCATATAATTGGAAGTTTGTGCCTTTTGACCACCTTCATATACCTCCTTACCCCCTCTGCCTCTGGTAACCACAGATCTGATCTTTTTTCTATCAATTTGGTTATTATTTGTTTTCTTTTATTTTGTTGTTTAGATTCCACATATAAGTGAGACCATACAGTATTTGTCTTTCTGTATCTGACTTATTTCACTTAGCATAATGCCCTTAAAGTCCATCCATGATGTCACAAGTGGCAGGATTTCCTCTTTTTCATAACAGAATAATAACCCATTGCATATACATACCACAACAAGAAGAGAAGTTTAACATAAGGTTTCACTGAGACTTAGAGGGATGCAGTTGATTGCAATATAGCAATGAGAAGGCACATCTTGTTTATGGAAAAGTGCCCTAATTGATAGAAGAAGGAAGAGAATAGAACTTTGTAATAAAAAAATGTCAATGACCATGAGATTTTAGGACAGTTTATGGATAATGAATACGTCACAAAGATCTTAGAGCAGCAATACACTAGTGAGGGGCGAGGTGAGAAGGGACAAACTATTTGTACATTTTCCAGAAAATGTGCAATTTGATATATTCCTAATATACCTTTTTGAAAGTTTTGTTTCTTGGAAGAGAAAGAATATAATCAGGGATACTGGTGATTAGAAACAAGAAAGCTGATAATTTTATTGGAATCAGGATTCCTTAGTACAGAACATTATATAGTCTAAGAAACAGGGTATTTGTTACACACAATCCCCAAATTCCCTGTTTGTGCTACACTGACTGCTTAGAAACTTCTTCTTCTATCTTTATCTGGAGAGTTGTTTGATATACCATGTGCTATTTCTTCAGATATTCAGCAGCTTGATGGAGTATAAAGAAAGCCTAGATATGAGGGAGGGCCATATAACTTAGCTTCTAATAGAGACATTTGAAAATGAATGGGTATGTTAATTAGATGAGCATAATCAAGCCTGACTGGACAAATCAAGCAGTATGGTCATAGATATTTATAGGTCAGAAAGGAAAGCTTTATCTTTATTTCTTCTCTTATGTGAAATCAAGAAGATCATTAGTTAATTTTCTATATCTACTTTTCTCCTTATTTTAGCCTTCACACCATTTTATGAGTCCCAAGATTCTTTCTTGGTCAGTCCCCGACTGTTCTGCTAGTTTTCTGCTTATTGAGGCTTCTGTGAATCCTGGGACTACATTGTGCTGCTGCTTTAAGATACTGGATATATGCAAATGTGAGGTCAGATGTCCTTGCCATTTGACATTTGGCTGAATAACTAAATAGTTAGTATACATTTATACCAACCAGCTCTCCAGCTAAAGATAGTTGAAGAAGACTCGAAACATAGTCAGGTGTACAGAAAGAAGAACCAAGGAGTATCTATCTACAAGAACTAAATACTCCTTTCCCTGTTAGAAATTAAAAAAAAAAAAAAAAA
>NW_024352787.1:8173676-8557271 GCF_902729225.1 Pteropus medius | reverse complement strand
TTTATACCAACCAGCTCTCCAGCTAAAGATAGTTGAAGAAGACTCGAAACATAGTCAGGTGTACAGAAAGAAGAACCAAGGAGTATCTATCTACAAGAACTAAATACTCCTTTCCCTGTTAGAAATTAAAAAAAAAGATGCAGGGGGTGAGAAGGCAAGAGCCTGCAACATAAGAGGAGTACACAGCCCTCAGAATACAGAAGAAGCAGCACATTTGACAAGGATCTACTATATAGCCTATATAGATTTTTCGAAGCATATGCTTTGGGCTTGAAATGTACTTAAACATAACTTCTTTGGGGAAAAATAAAAGCATAGTAGGAGTAATAATAAGAGAATGACCAAGATTGGAAGTAAGTGGGTTAAGAGTGTATTGATGTAAGAAAAACTGAAGATTAACTAAAATTCGACAGCGGAATTTTAATCTTTATGAGAAGAATTACAAATTATATATGTCAGAAACTTCAATGATTGATGTAGAGAGCAACGATGGAAATAAAATTTTGAATGCAAATGTAAAACATTAAAATCATGAGAAATTGTGTAATTAAAAGTGGATTGGTAAGGCTTAAGAAACAAATTGAGAAACAGTAAAATAGCTAACACTGAATGTCTACTATATACCATGTACACTTTAATTCACTCTTTAAATGCTTTAATTCATTTTAACCTCACATGAATCTTTTGTTATACTACTGTATGCATTTTATAAATGAGGAAACAGAGGGCACAGAGGGTAAGTAACATGCTCAGGTCATATAGTAAGTTGAAGAGCATGGTTTCCAGCTCAGTCTGTCTCCAGAGTCCATATTCTATGTGTAACCATTATGTTACACTTCCTAAAGGCAAAATAAAAATTATCAAACAATATATTAAAATTTACCTATTCTCAACAAAGACTGAAGTATCTAATATAAAGAATTGTTCAGCTATCATGTAAAATATACAATGAGATTCTCAATCATTTCTTGAAAAATAATTCAAATTTACAGGATACACAAGCTTACGCACAACAGAAAATAACAAAACAAAACATAGTTTGTTGCCTAAATGGGGCAAGGTTGATTTTACACATTCTTGAACATTAAACTTTAGAAAACATGGAAGTAATCTATTTATTTATTTATTTATTTATTTATTTATTTATTTATTTATTTATTTATTTATTTTTAGGAGAGGCAATCCTTGGTTGACCTCACAGATTGCAAGGACCTTGTCAGCTTAGAATCCCTTATTTTTTTATTTTTTAAGCCTACAGCACTTGGTCTTCCTAGGTGATCTCCCATCCAAGTACTAACTAGGCCTGACCCTGCTTAGCTTCCAAGATCAGATGGGTTGGGCTTATTCAGGGTAGCATGGCCGTAGCAATATATACATTTTTAAAGCACTAAGATGGTCATCAATTTTTTTAATATCTGGAGAAGTTACTATTAATATGTGAATTCAGTAGAAAGACAATTACAAATAAACTCAACCGTAGCATTTTTAAATCATATATTTTTCCATAGTTTTCCATAAAAACTCTAATGTTCAGTTAAAAAATCTAATAATTATAGAAGATTAGGATAAATACTATAACTAACATAAACCAGCATATGGCTATAAAACATAAGTATTAAAATCAGTTCTTGCTCTTGCTCAATGTCAACCATTCCCCTACACACACACACACACACACACACCTCCTCTTTCTCCTTCTCTTTTGAAAAAATATATTTTTCCTTGTAGTTGACTTTTCTCAAAGCATACTTATGAATTCATTGTCCTCTCTTCCTCCCAAAGACTACCAAAAATTAAAAAAGATAAACTTTAACCCCCTAGAAATTTTTGTGCTAAGTGCTAAAAAATACAGATATAAAATCTAGAGATTGCAAAAAAAAAAAAAGCTGCTGACAAATTTAATAAACTTCATTTATAAATATAAATTTAGAAAATTTAATGAAAATAATACTAAATAAAAATATGGCAACTTGTTAAAGGAATACTACATAATTACAAAGTAGGCTATATACCAAAAACATGAGATTGGTTAATATTAGGTAATATATTCATATAATGCATTTCATCAGTAAATTAAATAAGAAATTATGAGATATTAAAATTGCATTCAATAAATTCGACATACATTCCTTAAATTTCAGTAAACCAGTAATTAAAATGTATTTTATGTAATAAAAAATTTCTATCTCAAACTTTAAGTCAAAATCATGCTGAATAGTAAAATATTAGTGATGTTTCCATTTATAATAAGAGTAAGACAAAGGTAGTTACTTTTACTAGGATTCTTTCTTTTATTCCAGGGTTCATTCTCAGACAATTTAAGAGATCAAGAATTTTGTTGTTGTTGTTCATTTTTGTTTGTTTAGCAGCAGGACAACCTTCTCTCCACCTCTAGGGGAACACATCACTGGCCTATGAGTCAAGTGGTCCTTACACCAAAGAAGGTTCAAAGGTAATTGGAAAGTAAGAGCTAGTTAGGAAGAAAGAAGAACATGAGCACAGGAATATCAGAATGAGAATGCGAATCTACATTTGAGAGCCTAGATTACACTTATAAGAAGAGACTTCTGGTCAAGATGGTGGAGTAGGTAAACTTCTTCCCATGATGACATCAAATTACAAATAAATGATTGAACAACCATCCTTGAGAAACACCTGAAGACTAGCTGAACAGAACTCCTACAACTAAGGATATAAAAAAGCCACATTGAGACTTGTAGGAGGGGCAAAGATGTGTAACAGGCTGATTCCACATCTATGTGTGTTATAAATTGGGAGAGATATCTCAGTTGTGTAAGTATCCCCTGAGGGCACCCATGCTGAGAAGAGGATTCTCCACATTCTCAATCTGGCTGTGAAAATCAGCAGGTCTTCATCCAGGTGAGATAAAAATACCTGTTGATCCAGGCACTTGCTCAAAAACACTCGACCTAAGCTCTAGTGAAGGAGCATCATTAAAAAGTGCCAGGGACATATGTAGAGGAATATTCTGGCTTCAAGGCAAGGGCTAGACGAGCAGCTCTTTCAAAACAGATGTGCTGGCAGGCACCACTGTTCTTTCCTTAAGCCCTTTATCTTCACAGCCAGCAGGCACAGGTGAAAGTGCTGGAAGTACTCACAGAAGCCATTGTTCCTTTGTTGATCCCTTCCTCCCACCCAGCCAGTAGGTGCAGGTGGGCACCAAATCTGAGCGTTCCATTGACTTTGCTAACAATATTCACTCCGCCTTGGTGATACCCTGAGACTGCCACATCTGACTCCAGTGCCCAGCCAAACCTCTTCCAGTGGCTTTTCCACACAAAAAGCCCACTTGACTCATGCTTCAGAATTTCCTTAAATCTTCTGAAAGTTCACAGACCCCAAAAAAGTAGAAACAGGACTTGGCATGCCCCATACCTCGTGCTAAGCAACTCCAAGCCCAGCACCAGTAGCCACCAGTGTGGATGGCAGCTAGGCCTCTCCCTGGAACCTTCAAGCCCAACAGAGGTTGCAACCATCTGCGGATCACTTTGTAGTTTCTACAAAGTAGCTCTAGGCTGGCACAGATAGGGGCTGACTTTGGCCGGCACTGGAGATCCTCCCAAGAGACCCCCAAACCAATATACCTCGTGGCCAGCATCAAATTGTAACAGAGATTGCACAACCACTCCCACAAATGACACATCCAAATGGCAGACTTAGCAAGCAGAGCCCTGTTTAAGCAAATCTTTCTCTGTGAGATCAGGTCCCATATGACAGCTCATCCACTGTAGTTATGCCAGAACTCACAGTCAACCAACCTGAGGGTAAATCCCACCAACTGATGTTCCAACTGCAATCAAGGTCCAACTACAATAGGAGGGCACACACAACCAATACAAGGGACAAAGCTGGAGCACCCGTTTCAGTGACTAGGGAGAATGTGCCACTGGATGCCACAGAACACTACCTACATAAGGCTACCCTGCCAAGACTAGGAGTTGTAGCAGATCTACCTAATACATAGACGCAAACACAGGGAAGTAGCCAAAATGAGAAGACTGAAACACCTCCCAAATGAAAGAATATGACAAAACTTCAGAAAAAGAATATCACCTCACACCTGTCAGAATGGCCATCATCAGTAAATCAACAAATGACAAGTGCTGGTGAGGTTATGGAGAAAAGGGAACCCTCGTGCACTGTTGGTGGGATTACAAATTGGTCCAGCCACTATGGAAAACAGTATAGAGGTTCCTCAAAATATTAAAAATAGAACTACCATATGACCCAGAGATCTCATTTCTGGGTATTTATCAAATGAAATCCACAACACTAATTTGAAAAGATATATACATTCCCATGTTCACTGAAGCATTTTTTTACAATAGCCAAGATATAGAAGCAACCTAAGCGTCCATTGATAGACCATTAGATAAAGAAGAAGTGGTCCGTATATGTAATAGACTAATACTCAGCAGTAAAAAAGAACGAAATCCTTGCATTTGCAACAACATGGATGAATCGACAGGGTGTATGCTCAGTGAAATAACTCAGACAGAGAAATACAAATACCATATGATTTCCCTTATATGTGGAATCTAAAAAACAAAACGAATGAACAAACCAAATGGAAACTAAGTATGGTGCCAGGTGGGTACTAGACTTTTCTGGGTGATCATTTTGTAAGTTACATATATTCTAACCATTATGCTGTGCATCTGAAATTAATATAATAGTGAATGCCTACTGTAATTAAAAACAAAGAAGAAATATTTAATGATAATTTGTGTGTGTGTGTAAAAGACTGTGCAATATACAATTTATGTCTCCTACTAAGGATCCTCTGTGAAATATTGGATATCAATACAGTAGAATAGAATTTCTTTTCGGTGAGGATGAAGGCACAAGTAAGTGTTGAGTACAGCTTCGAGTGTAGCATAAAGCAAAGGAAAGCCTGCCCAACATAGGACAGGTAATTATATGATTCGTGTTCTTAAAAAGATAAAATGTCATTAACTCTATAATCACCGCCTACTGAGAAAACCCAAGATAATTAACTGAAAATCAATTATAATAGAATTCAATGAGATAGCTGTATATAAAACTATAATATTAATATCTTATGTTACAAGTATGGACTTACATATGAAATATGATGAAAAAGAGTCAATTCTCAACAGCAACAAACATTATCAAATGTACATATCAAATAAGACATAAGTTGGTCAAAAATATGAAAAACTGTGAAAATAATTGCAATATTTTGAAAGAAATGACTTGAATAAAGAGAGACAAAATATATTTAGATAAAAATAGAATTATCATTAATTTTAATTTTCAAATTGAAAAAATAAAGTAATAATAAAAAAATTCTGACTGACATAGTCTAGAAAGCCTAAAAATATACACAAGTGCATATAAATATTTAGTATCTGATACAATAACATTTCAAATTGTGGGGATAGAATTCTGGCTTCTGATAATGGCAAAATGAAATGGTTGTATGAACCCTCCCAAGAATAATAATTATAAAAACTGAATAAAATATTATTAAAAAATTATTGTAGGACAAGAAATGAAAAGACTGAGAGACTGCAACTGTAATTCTAAGACGTGAACTCTTGTGAATTTTTGCGTAAGGGTTTTCATCAACCCCCACAACTCTAGTAGTGTAAACCCGAAGACTTGTCAGATCAAGGCGGTTGACTACTTAGGCTAAGGCTGACAGAGCAGCTAGATACTTAAGGAGGGAATCCCAGAAGCAAAAAAGCTGCAGAAAAGGCGAGACATAAAATCTGAATATAAACTCTATCCAAATACCTGACTGTCCACCAAATGACATAATAGGGGGAAAGTAGGATGTGTAGGCACAGAAAAAAAGCAGGCAGCATGAGAGAGAAACCTACCCTTAAAAGATAGAACTTCATTAGGTGAGATTTGAGACTTAATAGCTTTTTGAATGGATGCATTCTCTGACCTGTGCTCTGCTGGAGAAACAGAAAGCTGGAGTCTTCCTCAGAGGACAAAGCTAAGGGCTAGGAAAGCAGCTCAAGTTTACAAAAGAAGCAAGAGAAGTAGGAGAATCAGAGAAAGAATGTCTCCAAATCTGCATATAAATGCTGCCCATATCCTTGGCTAAACAATAAACTGTACAGACTCAGAATACTATACATATATATTCTACAGAAAATTAGATAAGGCAAAAAAATCAGTGAACTGATAACATATTAATAAAAGCTGTCCAATCTTAACAGAGAAAAAGATGTACTAAAATGAAAAAAGCCTCAGAAATTTGGAACAATATCAATTAGTCCACTCTACGCATAATTGGAGTTCCAGAAGTCTGAAAAGACAGAATAATCATTTCAAGAAACAACACAAACATTAACTTACTGATCCAGGAATTTCAATGAACCTCAAGCAGAAGAAAAAAGAGAATCATACCACAGTTATGATGTTGCTGCTAAAGGGAATGAAGTGGTAGGGGAGAGAGAATGAGCATATGAATGTGAAAAAGAGAAAGAAAAAAATAACACATCACATACAAGGGGGAAATGTTACGTTTAACTGTTGACTTCTCATCAGGAATAATAGAGTCCAGAATACATTGAAATAATATATTCAAAGTGTTAAAAACAGCAACAAAGAACTGTCAGCTAAGAATTCTACATGCAGCAAGAGTACACTTCAGATACGAAAGTGAAATAAAAACATTTCAGATAAATACAAACTGAAAGAATTCATGTCCAGCATGAAATGCAATGTAAGAAAAGGTA
Organism: Pteropus medius; assembly: GCF_902729225.1. Taxonomy (NCBI): domain Eukaryota; kingdom Metazoa; phylum Chordata; class Mammalia; order Chiroptera; family Pteropodidae; genus Pteropus; species Pteropus medius. Next base: position 8,550,534 of record NW_024352787.1, on the reverse strand, counting down.
AAGGAAGCTTTAAGGCTGAAAAGAGTATAGACGATGGACTTAAAAACAGTAAAGATTAACACAGATGTAAAGGGACATATTATACAGATAAAAGGTCAGTTATTCAGAAAGATATAACATTATAACAATTTATATAATTTACAAGAAAGTTTTAAAATACAGGAAGCAAAAACTGACAGAACTAAAGTGAGAAATGGACAAAACCACAATCATGGCTGAAAATTAAAAAAAAAATCTATTGGTAAATGATAGAACAATTAGACAAAAATATCAGTAGGAATATAAATATTTGAAACACCACCAAACTGCTAATAAAATTGACATTTCTAAAACTGCACAACTGGTAGAGTAGAAATAAGGTAACATTATAAATTATGGAAAAATAGTGGGAAAAAATTCTCTGCAAAAGAATTCTAGTTTTCTTATATATAAAATGAGATAATAATAATGCCTTTCTGAAGTTAATCAAGTAAGTTTGCATATATCAAGTGTTCAGAATAATGTCTGTTACACAGTAAGTGTTATTTAGCTATTGTTACACTCCAGATGCCTTACAGAGTTAGGATTAAAATAAAGTAATATAAAATTTTACTATTTAATTATAATAGAGTTAGAAGAAAATTTACAAAAATATCTAGTTTAGGATAGAAAATTCTTTCAATGTATTACAGTAAAAGGGATTAGCAAAAATGATGAACAGTTTTAAATTTAAAAATATAATTATACACTAAAAAATAGCACTTATTACCTCTTAAATTGGAAAAGATAAAAAGTAAATAAGAGTTTTTGTTAAGTAAGAAAATGGAAAGCCTTTTTCATTACAATTATATAAACTGATAGCATATTAATGAGTATGGAGGATACAATTTTAGCAATTTATATTGAAAGCTTTTAAATTTTTCGTTAACTTGACTCAGTTATTTCTCTGCTAGGAATTAAACCTAAAGAAATCATCATGTATATATTCATAGATTTATGTATGAGATCATTTTTATCTCAGTGTTATGTATATAGTAATAGAAAACTTCATGTAAAAGTCTTAAATGTTTGACCATAGGGATTTAGCCAATTAAACTATGGTCATCCATCCATGCAATAGAACTAGAGTACTGTGTATGTACGAGTGTTTGTATATGTGTTTTGGAGGAATATGTAATCACATGATAGAAATGATCAATATATGTTCATTGGGACTTCAGAGACTAAATATGTGTCTGCTGCACTCAAACAAATCCAGTGCACATTAAATCTAAATACAATGTATGAAGAGAGAAAGCAGACAGAGTATTGCTAAATTACTTGGCAGAATAAAGGCCAAACTTAAGAGTCTGCTGGCAGGGTTACCAATAAGAAGCCAATCAATTCACCCTGGAATGATTGAGATCAACTGACTACATTGAAGATGGGTGTGAGGTGTGGCAGAATCAAAGAAACTGTTTAAAAATCTGTATCAGAATTTTCCAAGTTTCCATCAACCTGCTGACAACTACCACTCCTCATACCAAGGAGAAATTTTGAGGTGTATTCCTGGGGCACCCAGGCATCACGGTGTATCAAAAATAAGAGGTTGGACTTGAAAAAATAGGGATTAAATTAAATCTTTTATACTATATGGAAAAACTGACTTTCTAGCCCCATTTTTCCCCCTAGCTTCGGGTACCAGTAGACAAAAAGGAATGTCCTTTTCCATAGATTCTGAATTAATCAAAAGAAAAGACCTACATGTACTGTAATTTGGAGATCCTCATTGGTAAAGTCAGCTGTCCAGCACACTGCCCTTCAGGGAGGTCCAAAGCTTTCTTATGCAGAGTTTATAGTCACTTCATGGTGTCTCACAATGTAGGAGTAGAAGAAAGTATTTAAATAAAGTAGTTCATGACCAAAGAGAGATAACAGACTATAATGCATTCACTGAACAAGAACTGTATGCTGTTAAGAAAAGGGATAAAAGGAACAGAGAACAAGAATAAGAACTTAGAAATTAAAATTATGACAGCTGACATAAAGTATTCAAACAAGAGTTGGAGAATAAGACTGAGAAAATGTCTATGGACAAAAAAAGGACAAAGAATTAGACAATAAGAAGATTAAAAAGATAAATAAATAAAAAAAATCAACATAAGGCCTACCAGCTGACTAATAGCATTTCTAAAAAGAATACATATAATAATAAAATATACACTATATATAATACTAGCTGAAAGATATGTTTCTAGACTTCATGGCCCATCTTTTGCCCAGCTAAATGAATAAATACAGAGAAGCAAACAAAGTACTTCTTTGTGTTATTTTTCGATCACGAAAAATAAAGAAAGCTTATCCTTGGTGATCCTAACAGCTTCTAAGTAGGAAACAGATCTTATACAAAACCTAGAATAAAAACAGCAAAGAACTGATATACTGAAAGCTTAAATATAATGGAACAATACCTTCCAAATTCTCAAGGAAAATGATTTCAGTCTATAATTCTATGCCCAGCCAAATTCAGTCAAATGTAAGAATAGTTTAACTTGTCAAAAACTTTACCTGCTTTCTTATAAAACTTCTGGACAATATAGAGGACAGTGGTAGAAAGAATATTTCTATCATATAATGAATATAGAGCTTGAATTTTATACCATTTGAACCTATTATTGATTATTTTTAATTCAAAACAATTTAAAAATAAATTGCATTACAGGTATGTTGCTTCAAAATGTGAAGATAAATACTTTAGAGAATAGCAAAAAATTGAAACAGGCTATTTCTAGGGATGGGGCCTTGGAGATGGCAGTTATCCAGTGCTCTTTTACAAGACATTCCCTTATCACTGACTTTTTGTATTATATTGTTATATATCTTAGCATTTTTTTAAATAAAAATTTTAATGGCAACAAACCTCCCAAATACAACAGCAATATTTTTAAATGTTAGATGAATAGAGCAAGTTAAAAAAAATATGTGAAATGATTTCGATTTTGTAAAAATGCATTCATAGAAATAAGGAAAAAATAGATTGATAACATGCATGTTATTTTTACTTTTTCTTACTTTCCCAATTTTGTACAATAAAATTTTCTTATCAACTAAATAATTATAGCAAACACAACTAAACATAATTAGCTGGATTTGCCTGTAAATTTATCTAGTGTTCATAAAATGGAATCTGTGAAAAAATGCATCTTGAGATCTAAACTACCAACTTTCAAATGAGCCTTTATAACATTAACCACTTATTTATGAGATGGGGACTCCCTGTACATATAAACACTAACCATTTATTTATAAGACAGGAACTCCCTGTACATATATGGCCTATTAAATGAGGATGTGGCCTTGCCAGGAAAGCAATAAAGCGATAAAATTAACTTAGGTCGACAAAAAGAGATGCTTCATGTTCTTTAGTTAGACAACTTAGGGAACTTAAAACTTTATCATATGTATCTTCAATAAAATGTAGCACTCTGACTTGCTAACAGGTGACTTCTATCTGAGCAATAAATTCCTAAATTGGGTATCATTTTTAATGTGTTAAAACCAGACTAATAGATACAATTTTTAAAAAATTAATACCATTTTAAAGAGTTAGTCTTATTTATGATATTTTATTTCATGGTCCATAAAGAAAACATTGGCACAGTACTCAATATTACATCTCCACTGAAATATCCTATGAGGTTGAGTCCTAACATTAGATATATACTAATGCTGTTTTTGCATGATATAGATGATCTTAGGCCCAGTTTGTCCCATGTATCCAAAGCTTAGTTTATTCTTAATGTTCTTATTCTGCTCTAGTATACTAATTACACTTAGTCATCATGTCTCCTTCAGCTCCTCTAGACTGTGACAGTTTATCAGACTTTCCTTGTTTTTGATTATCTTGACAGTTTTGAGGAGAACTGGCCAAGTGTTCTGTGGAACACCCTTCAATTCAAATCTGTCTGATGTTTTTCTTATGCTTATGATGGAGTTATGAGTTTTAGGAAGGAAGTTCGCAGAGGTAGGTGCCATTCATATCACATGATATCAAGACTGCATGTTATTTCATGAGTTATCACTGATAATGTTAACCTTAAATATTTAGCTGAGAAAGTATTTATCAGTTTTCTCTCCTGTGAAGTAACTTCCCCCACTTTCCATACCATGCTTTTTAGAGGAAGGTGCCATGTGCACCCCACATTTACAGGGTATAGAATTATGCTCCTTATCCTTGATGGTAGAATACATACATAAATTACTTGATTTTCCTCAGTATGGAGATTTGTCAATTGATCTCCATATAATATTAACTCAATCATTTATTTCATACTTTGGGTTATAGTCCAATAACACATTGTTTATTGTAGTGCTCAAAATGTTCCATCTTTGGCCATTAAGAACTCTTTTGGTTGGTTCCTATATTCCTTTGACACATCTTCATCTTTGTATTTTTTGAGTGCTTCCTTACTTTCTGGCACTAGAAATTAATCCAAGTATATCTGTTAACTTCAGAAAATCGTTTTTTAGGGAGTGGCATAAACATTAACTTAGAATATGTGTTTTCATCCACTGATTTATTTTAAGATTCTCTAAATTCAGCAGAATAATGATCTGGTTTCTTTGTTATTTCAAGCTGATATGAAGAGGTAAGAGTTTTATTGTCTTATGTATTCTTATCAAATACAGTACTTATCTGTTAGGTTTTTGACAAATGCAGGATAGAATGCTTATTAAGTATAAGCATAAAATTGACATGATTCAAGTGCATCCAAGTAAATCATTTTGAGAATAAATTTTCTTATGTATATAAACCAACTGTGTGCTCACAAAGCAAATCGGCAAAAACTAACACTATTTGGAGATGGTTTTGTCCTTAAGATACTAATAATATTACTCCATCCTAGCAAACTGAACTTTAGCTATGGAGAAAAGAATTTATCAGTACTTGAGGGAGCTTTTCAGGGACAAGAGTTGAAGCTTGCAGTCAAGGAAAATAGTATTAATCAGATTTAATCCCACATCATTTTGTACAAGGCAGCTTTAAGAAGACGATTGGCTGAGCTGTCAGAAACTAAGACAATAAAACAAAAAATTAAAATCTTTAAAATTCAGTTTTTCCTACAGTATCAAATCAAAAGTACTAGTGATTTCCCACATCACCAACACTGGCTGATTTATTGATTGATTTAATTTTACACGATGATAACTGAATTTTTCAGAGGTTGTGCAATATCATAGCTTTTATGAGCTGACTTTCTTAAAATCAATTAATTGATTAAAATCTTTACTGAATATAATACTCAGATATTTAGTATTTAGTACCTCATAGGTTGTTACAATTTTATATGTATGTCATATACTCTAAATAAGGGCTTGATTATAGTTTGATCTGAAGTTCAATCCCACTAGTTATGTGACCCATCTTCAACCTCTTTGAGCCTCACTTTTCTTTCAGTAAACTGTGGGTAGCATTGTGAGGATTAAATCATTCAAAACAAAAAGCTTAGCACATTACATCTATCATACAGAAATGTTCAATGTATGTATATTTTTGTTTCATTTAGAGCAGTTTCATGGCTGTATGTGATTTGTACAGTTGCATTTAGAAGGACTCTATGCTTGGTTTCATGCTCTACTGTTGTTGTCTTGAATTTCTTAATAATTTTTGAATGAGGAGTCTTACATTTCCATTTTGCACTAAAACTTGTAAATTATGTAGCTGGTCCTGGGTTCACTCAATTAAACTGTAAGCTCTTTAAAGTATGAAATGCTATAGATGACTGAATATCTCCAAATTGTTCTTCAGTGCTTAGCCCAGTTTCCTGCATGTGGAAGATAACAGTTTATATTTATGGAAAATAATAGTAGTGGTTTATTTAAGACAATTTATGATATAGAGTTTCACTGGTAAATAATAGAAGACCTACTTGGGAAACAACATGCAATTATTTCATGCCTCAGTATCCACGTGGCTTTAATTACCAGCAAACAAATGCTAATGAAGGTAATATTATGAACTCTATTTCAATCACAGTGCTCATATGTATCTAAAATAATACCATTATTTTAATAAAAAGCAAGTCCTCTTCAAGGAGCCAAAACCGTTTATAAAATTCATCGTTAAGGTATACATTTCTATAAATTTAAAAAGCATTCTTGTTGCCTTTTGAGGTATGCTGGCTGAGATGTACAAAGGAGTCCTTTTAATGTAGAAAGGAGTCAAGAAAATTAAAATGTTAATCAAGCTACATTCAGAGACTGCAATATGCTGATCAGCCCTGCAGCCAGGCCAGGAGGACACCTTCAGAGCAAAGGAAGATTTCTGCTGGGATTCCTAACAACCCATTTCCCCACACCAAAGGAAGAGGAAACAGGAACAATATAGTCTTTAAGTGGCACCCTACACAAATAAGATCATTCATTCTCTGTGGCTAAAGCCATGGGGAACCTATGGATTAAAGGCTGGGAACTGCCAGCAGGCCTTTCAGGCTACATAGTCTGCCCCTTCCCCCCTTTTCACTGTATGTCCATATTAAAGGAAATGGGAACTAAAGAATGATATATCTGTATACTGAATTCCCAGAACTCTCCAGGTTTCTCTCATTCTCTGTCTCTGAGAGGAGATCAAGCTTTATCTGTGGAGTGTTACCCCTTTCCTAATAAACTTTCCTTTTGACTCTAACTTTGGCGCGTGTATTGAATTCTTTCTACATTCTCCACCAAAGAACCCTCTTCTCTCGATGGAGGGCTTGGTGTCCACCAGACACAGGGAAATTTGCCCTGTCTTGCATCAGTTTCACTTCTTGCCAGATGTTGTGCTATAATAAAACAGCAGGACTTAAAGAGGCCTAGTCCCTGGAAACTCTACTGGTTCTCATTTTGCCAAAAATGTCCAGTTATCAGTCCCTGATAAGTTAGCCTGGCTCCCACTGCCTTCTGCATGGGAGGAAGACACATGACCCATGGCAGCAATAATGCAGAGTGGTGCCATAAAAGATACACTGGGAAAGTATGTTGGATCAAGATATTAGAGTCCCAAAGGGAGTTAATGGTAGTTAATTTTGATTATCTGGTATAATATGCATGTCTTTATAGCAGATTCTGAGCTTCTTTCTTGGATTCCAAAAACATGATTTTCATCACTCTGGTTTGGCATATATTATAAGCCTAAAATGTGTTTTCTGATTGTACTTTACAAGGGCCTCAGAATTTTGGTGAAGAAAATTCATCTAAAATGGAAAAATCAACGAGATGCTATTCCTATTAGAATATCACTCTCTAAAGTAGGTAAACTAAATTAGTCAGGATACAGGGCTAATGATGCTCCAAGAAGACTGATTAGATCCAACAGAGGCTCTTTCGCCATCCTGAAGCTTTACACTACAGTGGGGCTGTAAATGACAATGCTTCATGCTATTTATCTCATGTGAACTTTAAGTGAGACAGCAAGGGCCTTTACAAAGAGCATGGGCCAGTGTTAAAACCAGCACTCTTATACGACAGCCCAGAGGGCATCCTGGAATCGCTATTGCAAGAAATCTGATAAGCGTGTGTGTATTTTGTATAAAATATGTTTACACATTTCTATGTATATAAATATACAGATACTTTTAAATTTTAATTTAAACCAGTTACCTTTCTTCTCCTAGTTGTGGAGTAAAACTAAATTAAATCAGTAGTCTTTACCATCTGCTGGGTATAAATCACTACTGGCTCTAGCAAGAAGCTAGTTTTCAGCCCAGCACATAAAACCTTTACCAAAACACATTTCAGCTCTCTGGCATCATGACTCAAGGACAGACTCTGCCTGCTGATCCTGTACCCAATGACTTGACTCCAGTTGACTGATTCTGTTTAAGGGTAACAAACCAATCTACTGCTGTAGAACAGCAAAAATACAATTGCCTGAAATCTCATAAGGCAGCTTCTCCTGAGATGTGAATATAAAAGAGCAGCGGTCGTGTATTTGCATCAACAAACTGCCCAAAGCAATTCTTCATCCTACCCTTGCACATCCTCTGCAGACATATTTTACTCCACCTTAGAATGTGAACAAGGTGATTTACATATTAATGAGAACCAACTGAAACTAAGCAATTAGGCAGGTGAGGCCCCAGTTAGGGGGACAAATATTTTAAATACTGTTAAGTGGAAATCCAGAACAATCTAAAGATAAATAGACTTTGTATTCTTTTTCTTCTTTAACCTAGGTTGCATTAATGAGAAGTTAATTGATTCTTGACAACTTTAATGAGTATTTATTAACTGCATAATTGGAAAGAAAAATCCATGGATGTAATCGGCATCTTAATTTCTTAGAGCCAATGTGACTGACTATGAGAAATCCCCACAATGTGCTGTGCCCATCTCCCCACAAGTATCTAGGCAACGGTAAATCTCCGCAGTTCATGCTTCCTCTATTTCTTTGCCTGCTTAAATAAGAGGAATATGCTGTCTAGAGGCAACTCTGGGAGTGGAGTGAGCACTCTGTGGATGATTCCAGCCCCATTTTATCAGAAACTTTCTGTGCGACTTTTATAATTATGTAATTTTTTTCAGTAATTATTTGTCACTGATCTCCTTTTGGCTTCCATTTTCTCATTTGGAAAATGATGAAGATTAACTCTAAATTCCCTTTGAACTCTAAATTATATGTTTCTAATGGTAAATTATATGGTGACTCTTGTATTTTAAGGACCCAATCAGTAATTGCCGTCCTGTCATCTAATCCAAAATAGTCTCTTTTCATCAAACAAATGCTAGCAAAGTTTTTACTAAATGACCAACTGGAACTATCTAACTTTCTCCTTATTTACAGCCTAAATAAGTTACTCTCAAAATGTGGTTCCTGAACCAGTAGCTCCAAGTTCATCAGAGAACTTTGTAGAACTGTAATTTTGCAGCCTCATTTAGACATACTGAATTGAAATTCTGGGAGTGAGGTTCAGCAACTAATGTTTTAAGTAGGCTTCTTGATGATTCTATAATGTTAAAGTTTGATATCCACTGATCTACTTATATATTTCCTGTTTCATTTATTTAATCCATTTGGAAAAAGAAAAGCTGTTTTGTGAGTGGCTCTATCACCGTAGGTGACCATTATTCATGAACGGAGACTAATGAACTGGTACCGTATAGGTCTTTGTTCAGAAAAACATCCTTCTCCCCTGCAGCCTCTAACTCTGACTTGTTTCTTCTTTCATCTCTGCAACATAATTATTGTTTTACCAATTGGACTTAACCTCAAAAATGTAAGTAATATTTGTAAAGTACTTTAGAATTTCAAATCACTTTTCATAGATAGTGTCTCCTGATTATCACCCTCTCTTTATAGATAACTAGAGCCTCAAGGAAGTTAAGTCATTTTACAGGGTTACAGGGTCGGTAAATGCAAAAATTGGGATATGAAATCATTACCGAATACTTTATCTTCAGTTTTCAACCAAAATTCCAACCAAATTTTTGGGAAATAAAAGCGTAGTTAATGAAAAAAGACCTTTTATCCTTAAACTAGAAAAAACTATTGGGTTTAGAATTTATTTAATTTTTTTTTTCTGCCTACAGAACCTGGTCTTCCCAGGTGGTCTCCCATCCAAGTACTAACCAGGTCCGACCTTGCTTAGCTTCCGAGATCAGATGAGATCAGGCACGTTCAGGGTGGCATAGCAATAAGGGGACTAGAATTTAAAAATAGAAATTCCTGAGGGGAGATAATTGGAGCCTTTATGTTCATTTGCAACAACTCTTTTATTTGTAAAACTTATATTTAAATTTATTAAGATGAATGATAGTAACATAATTCATAAGAAACTCATTTCATTCATAAGTTCATCATACAAATGTAAAAATTTTCATAAAATCCCTAAGAAATCAGTTTAAATTTAAGATTAGAAAACAGATTGATGAAAGATGATAAGCATATCGACATGTAAATTAAGAAAACATAAAGTACAAGTAAATCCACTGTCATATTTTAGAAAATATTCTGAACTCAAATATCCAAAATGAGAGGTAATAGGAAGAAAATATTTGGGGTAAAGGTCACACATTAGACTTTATCTCTGCATTACTATTTAAGTCGATGTATTTTTACTACTTACAATATTAGTTAATAATTTTTAACTCAAGCAACAAAATCTTCAAAATGCTGAAACAGAGCACTTACATGAATAGAAAACTGCTTGAATTGTATGTGTCTTTTCCAAGCATTTTTCCTTTTAACCAAACTTCACCTTAAGATTGTAAAATAAAGAACTCAAAAAGAACACATTAACCAAAGTTGTTTTTTAAAACATTTATGTGGAGTCTTCAAAAAAAAAAAAAAAAAAAACGTGGCTTTACTCAGTACAGAAAACAGTAGTGCTATAAATTAGCCTAAAGGCCCACATTTCATGATTTACTTGACAGTTTATCAGTTCTAGAAAATGCATGCAGGCAATTTAGGTATAAAATAAAGGCAAAGACTCTAAAGGCCTGCTATTCAACTCAAAACATTATATGCACTAAAGATCTTCATATTCCAAAGGTTGAAAGAGTATGGTCAACTTAATTCACTTGGTTTCATTAGCAGAAATAGTGGTATGGAAATCTCTGTATTATCGAGTTAAAGGTTAATAGTTTTGTTTAAAAAATATGTTCAAATTAAACAAATTATTTGGTTTGAATTAAACGAAATTAATTTATTTCTAATCAATCTGTTTTCTAATCTAACCCTCCTCAAATACTTATGCATAATGAATTACGAATGAATATACTAAATTATATGAGTATTTGGTACTTGAAATATTTTTCAATCAATTGTCCTATGTTTTAAACTAAAGAAAAAAAAAGGTGATTCTTTTAAACTCAGGTTTTTAGGCTTCAGTAAGAACTAACTTCTCAAAATAAAGTCTGGAATAAAATTGCTTGTCAGTCTATATGACAAATCAAGTAAATTTGGAAGCTCATTCTCACTCAGCAAATAGGCTTATGAAGTATACCATTTATTTCTTGCATTTCTGTGAGCTCTATTATGTTTCAGAAGCTATTTCACTTTTTATATAAATACATTTCAGCACCTGGTATACTTGGAATATCTTTGGGATCCCATTTAGTTGTTCCACCTAGAGTTTATAGCACTTATCCTCAAAACTTGTCAGAACAATATAAGATATACAAGCAAGATATACAGTGAAGTTAAGATGAATAATCAGTTTGGTTAAACAAAGTTTAATATAATTTAAATAAACACATACCACAAGATAAAAATATAATGTGAATCTATGGAAAACGATTTTGAAAACCCATTATCTGAATGGGTAAAATAGTTATAAATGCTGTGTTTTATATTATGAATGACATATCCGTGTATCCAGTCAATGTACTACTACGCTTTTACCAATTAGTGTATAATGATCTTTACTTTGGTATGGCAAGTTGTATTTTCAAAGATGTTTATCATCTCTTTGGTGCCATTTCCACTGACTATGATAAAAAATAAAAAATAAAAAAAGATAATAATAACTAATACAAATAGCCAGTTTAATAAGTAGTTTTGTTTCAAATAATCATCTGTAAGTAAGAAGCACCCAAAATATTTGCTCAAAAACCATATTTTATAAATGGCAGTTGAGTTTCCAGATCAATTGACCCAATCTTATTTAATTCATAGTATAACTGAGCTAAAAACACTCACATACATCTCCAGTGCATTTGACTGGGAGCGCCATACATTAGAACTTTTAAGTTCGACTTACTTAAACATATTTATATAATTTTATGTACAAAGCACTCTTCTGAAGGAAAAGAAAATCACTCTTTCTAATTTATGTGAAAAAAAAATGTGTTTTCTGTTACTCAGATTGAAGGCTCAGAAATTTGTTTATCTCCTTGTAGAATCTCTGACTTGATTCTTCCTCCATTGGTAGTAATCTCACTGTTCCTAGAGGCGTTTTCAACCCCTCTCTTGAAATTTCAACATCAAAGGGGGCAGAGACAGTGGTGTGGTAGCTCACACTGGTTTATGACAGCCAATCTTTAAACTTTCAGTAATTTTGAGAGCTAGTGTTAAACATAGCCATTATTAAAAGTTAAATTATATAAACCTATTTAAATTATATTTAAAAAGATAGATATTTAAATTCATCAATTTATACTTATTTTACTATAGTTTACTATTATTTATACTCAAGGATATTTATGTCTATTGCATTTGCATGGTAGAGATACTATAAAATGATGTATTATTGCATATTTCTTTCCAAATCTGTGTTTACTGATGACACGGTAGCTTAAGTTTGGTCATGGTGGGAGTATTTACACCATAGGAATTGGCAAACACTACAAATTAGAGCTTTTTCTTCCAGGGAGCTGGCTTCCCCAGACAACCTCTGGCTTCTATCATAATTAAAAGTGATGCGTAGCCAACAGGTAGAGAGTATGCATTTAAAATAGAAAACAAAACACTTTGCCATATGACACTCTCAAAATTTTCATGTATTGTAATTGGGACAAAATAAGCACCAGGAAATAGTACAAGGAAAAACATCACAAGAATTGTAGCTTAATAGGTATTATGCAGGGGAGTGTTGAAGAAGAGTGAATAGAGATGTTTTGGGTTGATTATATGTACTTAAATTGATAAAGTTATTTCTTCTTCTTTGTGTTCTTTGAATAATGGCCAAGAAATTGGTCCCCAGACACAGACAAAATCCCAAACTTGAAGTCAGAAAATGAACAGGTATAGCCATTAAGAGTAATGCATCTGAATCAGGTTTAAAGGTAATCAAATTTTACCTTGCAAAATGATACTTCAAAAATCATTTTACACCAGAAAAGAGAAAGAAGGACAAAACAAAATATCAGAAAATAAATTCTAGTATATGCCTCACCTGTGTACATAGGTAGACTGTTTGATGTTCCCAGGATTTAGCATATAGAAATAACTTGGCTAACATTTACTAGATATTATTTTGTATGTATCGAATATCACATAATAAAAATGCTTGAAAAGTAATCCTACCTTACATAACTGCCAGCTGGGTATTTAGCCTTTATTATCCTCAGTTTCCTAATCTACTAAATAGTCAAAGTGAGAGTACCTTCCTCATAAAATTGTTGTACATTTTTAATTATATAATGTATGTAAAGGAAGGGTTCTTAACCCTAACTAAACATTGGAATCACCTGCGAGCTTTTAAAAACTGCTAATGCTCATGGTCACAATCCTAGAGATCTAATTTAACTGATCTGGGGAGGAGGTAGGCATCAATATTTTAAAACATCTCCCTAGATGATTCTATCATGCAGTTTGTGTTGGGAATTTCTCTTAGCCATTATTATTAATCTTTAATTAATCCCCATTCCCACCAATTCCATTGCAGTCACTCAAGTCCACTATAAGTGCTCTCTGTCTGGCTTTCCTGCTGCCACTGCATGTCCACACTCCAATACATACTCCAAGCACCTGCCAGGAATCTTTAAAAAATGCACAACAGAATCTTCTACTCAAAACCTTCCTTTTATGTTTTCTATCACCTTAGATATAACTGCAGAACTCTTCCCTACAAGGCATTTTTGGGAGGGTCCTTGGCTTCTTTTCTAATCTAGTTCATATGTGTCTTCCCATCTCCCACTCCAGCCCAGATTCTCTGATCTCTTTGCTAGTTCTTAAACACATAAAGCATGCTCTCTCCTTAGTTCATCCACACTTGCTCTGCTCTCTGCCTGGAATACCCAACTACTCTAAATGTCTTGGCTCACCCTTCCTTCATTTGGATACCTGATCAAATCTCGTTTCCACAAAGACTTTCTTGACCATCCTATATCTAAGACTGTAACTTCATTCTACCAATGAAGAATTATCACTTTTCATCCAATTGTCTAACTTTATTTTCCTTTATAACACTAATCACATTAATTTTATCACATATGTCTTTTTTATTGTATCTTTTCCCCATAGAATTTGAGCTGTACAAGAGTATAAGCTTTGTCACTTTTGTTTGTCACTGTGTCCTCAGCATACAAACATGGACAGATACGGAATAGAAATTCGGTAAATACTTGTTGAATAAATAAATAAATATGTAGTCAGGATAAGTTATATCCAAGTTCTGTGTGTCCCAGAAAATTCTAGAATTCTTTTAGTTCCTTGTTTAAAACAGAAAAATCAATTAGCTTCACAACAGATGGCAAACCTAAAGCCAAGCAGCCATCTTGCTAATTCCGACATCTGTCACAAGATGAATTAAGCAGGAGTGTGCATCGATCAGCTAAGATTCATCAGCATTATAGGAACACCTCAAACCCTAGCCTTACCATTGGTATTTCCATGAATTCTGAAAGAGAACACGTTGGTAATCCATAAATCCAATGAGCAGCAGTTAAATCAATTTTAATTCTGTTCTGTTAGTGATTTGAAGGAAAAAGTCATCCTATATTTTATATGTGATTTGAAAAATCCAGATCAACACACCACGTAATCTAATTGTACAATTTTCTTCTTAATAAGTTTACCATTTGTAAATCAAACAATTTTATAGAGTGCTCAATACATTAAATGTAGTGAATATAAGTGTGTGCTAGAGTGCTTTCAAAAGAAAAAGAGTACTGTTTTTCCCTCCATAGTACTGACGATATCTGCTGAGTTTAAAAATAGATGCCATCCAATAAATATTATTATCATAATCTCATCATTATTAAGAAACAATAATGAAACTGATGTTTCTTCCTTGGAAGTGGAAGCACAAAATAACCTCTTAGAAGCATTCAAGCAAGCACTTTGTTTATTTTGGTGTAAAGTGATATCGGAAATGGTTAGAATGTTGCATGAATTCACCAATTTTGTTTTGTGTTATATAGACACAGCCAGACTCAAATGAAATATGCTTTTATTGAAGTAATAGTGCTCTTAATCACAATACAGGAAATTAAACTATCAGTTCTTGTCAAACAAAAAGTAAGTTGTTTTAAGGAAAAAGAATTCTTCTGACATTTACTCAAATTTTATTCTTTCAGGAAACAAGCAATTCTTTGACAGAAAAATATGTTAGTGCCAGAGGATATGTACTCTTCCGTTATATTTTGCTAGTTTTCTATTTTCTCAGCACATAAGGAACAGATGGAAATCCAATGAAATAATTTCTTTTACATTCTAGCAATAAGGAAAACTAAAATTCAGTGAAATGATCTAACCAAATTTACCACATATATGTATACATATTTTCAAACCTTATAGGTAGTATAAAACCAATGTGAAATCATGGGAATTATTAACATAATATTTACTTTTTCATTTCTTTTCAGACAACTTTATAGTTGTTATTTGTATTTTTCTCTGAATTCTCATTTTCCCCTAGATATGAATGCAAAAGCTATACTACTTGTTCCAAATGATGTTCGGCTCTCCTAAAGAGTTTTTCATATGTTGAATGAATTATACTCACTTAGCCTGGGACTAATCATACTACTTTTTAAAAAGGAATATGAGTACTCTTAAACTTCTGGCTAATAAAATAACCTTTCTAATGTACTATATGACTATGTTCACCTCATGCCACTATATCATTCAGATTTTAAAATATAATTATTTTATAATAAAATTATTTGCTGTCAAACCAAATCATGGTACCAATTAATAGTGTGTCAGTCAGTATAAGCAAAGAATCTGCAGCAACATTGAAAACAATTAATTTGACTGAAATCAAATATTTAACCCACCTTGGATCATAATCATAGTGTCAAGACCATGGCAATCAGAACAATGGCATCCATTCACATGAGTTGTTCTCTTTTAGACTCCAGTGTTACTCAACCCTTAAGAACACGGGGAATGATACAAGAAAACTATTGCAAGTCTCACAAAGAGAAAACCAATTGAACTCTTTAGTTGGTTGCTTGTGTGAAGTATGAAAGCTTTCCTTCTACCAGAAAGGGATATAATCTTTAATTAAATAATATGCTAATGATATTGAAGACAGTACCTTAATTGGACCCCTGTTGGCAGTTCTCCCAGGAACAAACAGTAGGATTCATGAAAAATTGAACACTCAGGCAAAGAATATAGAAAAGATATTGGAGATAATACATGACACATTTAAACATTTTAGAGACTGGATCCTGGAAAAAGACTGTGTCCTGACACACAGCTTTCTCAACTTAACTTCTTCTCACCTAGATTCCCAAAATTCCCATGGTCATTCCCTTGGTAGCTGACCTGAGGGGCAATGCAACAAAGAAGTGAGAGAGGAAAGAGAGAGCAGTCTTCATGGATTGCAATTAAAATATCCTTTGCAATTTTTACAAAAGCATATTGCAATTAAAATATCCTTTGCAATTTTTACAAAAGCATATTGCTAGGCCCTCTTTCCCAGTGCCCATGCAAGTAGAGGCTCCCTGAATCTTAAACTATGTTAACTTCACGGTACATCTGCCACAATGAGTAAAAAATAGTTGTATAGAAAACAATGGAGGAGAAAGTAAAATGAAGGCAATAGCCTTCATTGTTTATCTTACTTCTAAGAATTTGACACATTTTGATCAAAACCCGTTTTGACACTTCTCTATATATTACTACCAAAGGCAAAAAGTGTGAGTGTACTACATATTTAAAAATGTATACGTATCCTCTTCTTTTTCAGTGCTGCACAGTAAAGTCTACTTATTAATAACTCACACTCATTAGCCAACAAAGCATTTAATATGTAACCTGGGAGCTGGAGATGAGGGAATCTGGTGCAAAAAAGATAACTGAATTAACACAAATTCTGAGGTTTCAAATATGTTAAATAGCACCAAATCCTTGTCTACAAGTTGTTTAAATTTTAAAACACTTGATGTTTGCACATAAATATACCCTGTGTGATTTACCATTCTTATTTTCATTTTAACTACTATCCCCACTTCATTTGGGGTTCGTAATCAATAGAACAGCTGAATCAGAGAAGTATAGAAGAATTCACCAGAATTAAGCCAGTGGCTGAATCTCCACTCTGCTTTGCTGAGTTCTTAGCTAATAATATAACTTTCATCAGATTCTAAGTGTAGAAGAATGATGAAGAAATGTGATTTTGCCAGATGAGCAAAAGGTGCTAGAAGCTGTGGATGAAATAAGAATAAAATTTCAGTCAAAGAAGAAAGATGACAGAAGGAAGTTTGAGAAAATATGGAATTAGGCAAGAACTTAAAACTTCTATGAAAATAATCAGTAACACCAGGGGACCTGAAGAATGAGAGAAAACATTCTCTTTTTTACCTTGGGGGAGGATATAACTAAATGGAAGCTCTGTGCCCTCTGATACTGTTATGAGATTATAAATTTAAAAGTTAATATGCTTCTCTGCAGCTTTTGGTTGAAACTGTATTCATAGTATACTAAATAATAAAGTGATTCTTAATGATCATTGCTCACAAAAGTTTCAGGAGAAAGACTATACCATAGATAAATAGAAGGTCTTCAATGCTATGGTGCAAAGTTTCCTTGTTTTTCTTCTACTTTTCAAACTGCTTATTTTTCGTCTGTAATTCTTTCCCTTCATTTACTTTGTGAATGGTAATGTTCCTCAAGACACAGATGTTATCTTCTTTTCCCATATACATTCGTTTTTAACTCCCACACTTCCAAAGCATCATTTTATTGATCTCATCTCCAGACTGACTGGCCCTGAGTTTCAAACCCTTATTTCTCACTGTTACTTGTTACTTTCAGTTGAATATCCCTTAGAACAGTCTCAGCATTTATAATATTTCATTTATCTTCCCTCCAAATTTCCTATTTTTCCTGTGTTCATCAATGACACTATATCATCCAAGCCAAAAAACAAAACAAAACCTGAAAGCTGCCTAGAATTCTCCCTCTGCCTTACTTCTCTCATCTTCTTCCCAAGGTTAGGAGCAATATAAAGCAGTGGTCGAGGGCTTAGTTCAAAGTCTGATCACACCACTTACTATCTGTATGAACTTGGATACGTCACTCAGCCTCTTTATGCTACTGTCTTATAAGGTTGTTAAGATGATTAACCGGATACTATATGTTCAGTGCTTAGAGCACTGCTTGAATATATGTTCAGTGCTTAGAGCAATAAATGTATCCATGCCTTCATACATGATGTTTCCTCTGCTTAGAATACCTTTTCTAGGATTTTATTATCATTTGGATGCCATTCTGATCACACAGAGCAGGAATATCTGGGATGCTGCGTTTGTTGATAGATGGGCTTCTGGTTGTAACGAGTGTCTTATGGGTTTTAAGTAATAAATCTCTCATTTAAAGAACAGGTGATTTGGACTGTTGATTTTACTTTAGGCAAATTAGTAAAGAGGAAAGTGAATGCAATTAGTTTAGCATGGAAGCAATGGGTCACGTATCAAAACCAATATCTAATCCATTATCGGGAGTCTTCTAGGCCTTGCAAAGTTTGTCTGTTAATTCATCTTAATAACACCAGTGACTTCAAAGGGTACTTTAAAGAGTAGAAAATAAGTCTTACCTAATTTCATATCTTTAAAACCTAAGAGTGTTCCTTGCTCGTAGCAGGAAGTCCTTAATATTTAGAAAATATTAAGAAAAGAAAGAAGAAAACAAAGGAGTGGAAGAAAGGTGAAAAAAATAAAGGACATAAAAATTAATAGTATAACATTCAGGTATGAAAAGCATTTTCTGACTATAGTTAGCTACCACTAACAGAAATCAAATCATATAATAAAAGTATGGAGATGTGACTGTTATTTGGAAAAAGAAAATTCAAAGCAGGTATACTATTGTTTCACACATTTTAAAGACACAAAGTATGAGGAAATATCTACTTCTAAAGACAGTCATTATAACTTAGAAATGTCAAAAGAGGAATTCGTATAAATAAACCAGTATATAAAATAAAAGACATTTATGATTATAAATGTAATTTCAAAAGGAATAGAAAAAAGGAATAGTGATAAACTATTCAAGACTGTACCCTTTACTTTTTTTTAAGTACCTACTAGCTTCCCAAATGTCAGGAAATGTAAGCCAGTGAGATTAAACTTAAAATACATGTTAAAATGTCAGCAAAATCAGTTCTAAAACACCTAGAAGAAAACAAGTATCCAGTTTTCCTTGTTTTGGTATGGAATATAACTCAAATAGTGACTGATTTTAACAAATGTGGCAGAAAGTCTGAACCCAGGAAAGTAGAACACTAAACATATATTCTTTTGAAGCTGAGGATTTAGGCTCTCAGGTAAGGACACGGGGTGTCACAACTTAGTGGTTGTTGGCTCAGAGTTCTCACCACTGTAATTTTGGGAACTCCCACACCACCGTGCCCTCTTTTTACGGATCCCTGAGCTAAGCAGGTGATTCTGTCATAGCTAGAAAAGGTCTCCTTTGGCATGTGACGTGTCTGATTCTCACTCTTCATTTTCTCAAAAGTTTCATTGCTTTTTGTCTATTTATATTTTTGAAGATGATAGCTAAACTTCTCACTGACTTTGGAGTTTGCAATAAATATCTGATATTAATTTCCTTTTATCATTCATCATCATCATCATCATCATCATCATCATCATCACCATATCATTCTCTTTAAAGACCTGGATACTGACGCTGACTTTATTTTTATCATCTTAGGATAATTTTACTTATATGGGTGCTTCAACAGTCACCATGACTGAGGGTAAAGAAGAGTCTACCAACATGATTTATATTATTTTTTTAGCCTTGAAACAAACTGGCTTTATTCTCCTTTTCTTATAATATTCTTAGTAATATGAAAATTTTAGTTTGCACATTCTTCCAATTTGATATTTCTGTAATTTATAAAGGTGACTGAATTGTATTCAAGCTAGGAGTAGTGCTATTTTTTGAAAAAAATATGATGTAATACACCTTATAGAATTCATAAGTATCTCCAGGTCCAATTTCTAAATGGGAGCTTCATATGTGTGTGTGTATATATGTTTAAGTAATGAAGGAAAAGCCTAAGTGGGCCTGGGTATTATTGTGATGGGCAATATTCAACAAGAGCCTACCTAGCCAAGCTTTATCTCAAGCATTATTTGAGGAAATTAATGCATGTGTACAAGAAATCATAATTTGGTTCCTGAAACTAAGGAACCAAAACATTAGAAATAGAGGTGGATGAAATGAGGGAGGAGGGGAGCTGCTGAAGACCCAGCAAGCTCGTGAGATAGGGGAAAACCCTGGCCAGAGATTGTTAGAAAGAGAGGACGGAAGCTCATGAGCTCACTTTAAATGGTTTCGTTGCTTTGTCAAAGAAGAGCTGGCTCAGGTGAAAAGGGTACACTTGTTATCTTTGATCTGGTTCTTTATTCCAGATGCAAAATCTTTTCTTGGATTTAGGGTGGGGAGGAACATGGGATGTAATAGAGAGTATTATGTTTTCTTAATTTGTGGTAGAGATTATCACCCTACGGTGTATATGCTAATTTTCCCTTAAACCACATTATTGGGTCTTACATTTTCCTAGCTTGTATTGAAATCTGGGTTAGTGAGTCCCTTAGAATTCTAGGTTTCTCCTAAAAATTTTGCTAACCTCACTACTTTAAAGGACAATATATAGTTACTAAAAATTAGTCTCATTTTTCTAGTCAAACCTATTGACATTTATATACTAAATTTCAAGATTAGGATTTGAAAGTGAAGTAAATAAAGTTTAATTCCATTTTCCTCTTGGCTTTATGAGAGCCTAGAAATTCTAAGTATATTCATCTACATGTTTTCAGTTTTATAGGATTCAAAATTATCTATTTCTATTTAACAATTAGGTCTCTTCTTTTTCTTGTAAATTTCCAAACATGTCCTGCAAGCAGAGATATAAACAATGTCTGATAAAACAGAATGTTTCTGGAAGAGGAGGTCTTTCAAAATTTTAAATTAAAATGAAACAAGACAAACAAATAAACAACTAAGCCAAGATATACTTAACCATCTGAAACACTGAATAAATTCATTACACAAAGTGACAAAAGGAGAGAGAAACTGATTCTCTTTGAGGGTTGTAAAAAGGCTTTAAAGAAAAAGGAATCTTTAAGTTAGATTGGAAAAGACAAATAAAAATTTGCTAATAAAAAAGAGGAGAGGGAGTGGCATTTTAGGTAAAAGTAACAGCATTTACAAAGACAGGAAGTTAAGGAAAAATGTGGTATATTTGGGAAATTGGGTTTGGAAGTAGTATTGGGTCTGTTGGTAGGGTCGCAGAAACTAAAGTTGGAGTAAAATGCTATACAGCTTCATGAACCATGCCATCGATGCCAGAATTACCACTAATTAACAGGGAAGGAGTCATTGCATTCTGTCAAGGAGGAAAATAGTGTACTTATATTTGTTTTACAGAAATAAGACACCAAAGTTTCGGAAATATAAAGTAAACCAGCTTCCCCATTTCTGCAGTTCATGAAATTGTTTCTATTATCGCAGTTTATAGTAATTATTAATAAGAGCTGGGTGGTGAAGTGTGGGAACTTTGTTGGCTACGCAGAGTCTCAGAGCTTTTTTCCTTTAAATTAAATTAACATGTCAGAGTTCAGTTTTCTGATTTTGACATAAAATGACCGTGCTTATAGCTTAAAGTTAGAAGAAGGGATATATAGTAATAAATTAATTCCAAATAATATTTGGAAGAAGACCAAATAATATCATTTGTTTAACATAATTCATGTTGATATTTGTTTGAAACCAATCAACAGTGAATGAGAATAAGATCATATAGAAAGCACTAAGAACAACTGATTCAAAGAAACAACTTCATCATTGAATATTATGTGAACATTTGCAATTAAATACTTCTGGATCCAATTAACAAGTATTTATTCAGAAGACATTATATGTTCAATTCTCTGCACAAAAGTATATGTAGATGACTGCTATAGAACATTATGCTGAAAGAAAGAAAATGGTGTTCTCTCTAGTCCCAGAGAAAGAATTCTCCATATGTTTGGCTATAAAACCTTGAGTCTAAGGCACCAAAGAGTTGGAGAATTGGGATTACTTGCTGCAGGTAATTCTATTCCACCACATCCTTATCTAAGATGCCAGTCATAGAATATATATAAGCCAATTTTCCAAGAGCAAAAGTGTTTTTTCTTCTACTTTAAACAGACAGTAACTAAATTATAATAGTAAATCAAGAAACTTCCCAAGGCTGGGTGGATGCAAGTTTGCAGCCTAAAAAGACTCAGTGTGGGTGCACTTTTAGAGTCCAACACTGGAATGAATTAAATAACTGACTGAAGAAGAAATGGCCTGGAAGAGTCTGTGTAAAAACAACTGTGAATATAAACATGGGCTTCGAACTAAGGTTTCTCTCTTAATAAATCTCTCAGAGTATTTGTGCTTTTCATTTCAGGATTTTTCTCTGATCAAGATCATTATTTCTCCTGTCAACTTCCTTTCTAAATCCTTTTAGCTATACAATAAAAAAGGCACTCATAATTTTCATCAAAAAACTTCTTGTTATCAGTTGAAATAATGATCCTCATAGAGGTAGATGTGCTAATTATGGAACTTTTAAAGATAAGCTAATATTATAAATGCTAGATCTCGAAGCCTTTAGATTCCCTCCTAAAAATCTTCTAAATGCCCCTCTCCTCCATAAATGCATACATTTTCATGCACGTGTACTGAAACCCACAGGAAATATATTTTGTATTTCATATTTGTATTATATTTGTATTTACATTTGTATTATAATAGAATTTAAAATAGATGCAAATTACAGCTAAGTCAAATCTTAGAATCAATCAAGTGCAGATTTTCCTAATTTTCCTAATTCTTCACCTGGGACTCATTATACAATTAAAAAAAACTTTAAACATTGATATAAATGTAGAATACCTTGGATAAAAGAAAGCAATTTGATTACAGCAAATGAGTAAAATTTATATGTAATTTGATTCTTTGAAGTAATAGACATATTTCAAATCTTCCACACCACTAATAAAAGTCGTTTTTTTTTTATCTTGCAGGAAAAATTTTTCAAGTTAGTAAAAATTCTGGTGCTTTTCTTTTGCCTGAATTAACTATTGCAAGGCTCTAAGTACCTCATCAGTGTAATATTCTAACTTTCTAAACTGGGAACACAGTATTGGTTATTTTGATAAATGTTTATATTTATCCTTCATATACTTTCTAATTCTTTGCATTTGAGACATTCTCCTCGAAACAACTAAATATAATTTAATAAAATGTTTCTAGTTCCTCAAGAAAAACTTCTATTTTTGAGTAAAGTAAAATATTGGCTTAGATGCCTGATTAGAAAAAGAAGTAGTATTTTCATTTAGCACGTTCGATATTTTAGAATCTGTCTTAGATTCATTTCCTTTTGCTTCAGATAAACATTTACATTCCTGATGAATAATCTCAAAGAACTAATAAATTATGCGACCTATGTTTTAATAAGTTGCCTGATAAACCTCCTTTCAAAAGTAAACCCCCTCCAAAGCTTGTAATAATTTCCTACTTTTCCTAGCTTTTGCTTTCCTTATCAGTTTTTGTTTACTTTTAAAATCATGTTATGTCACCTGAATCGGACTTTCTCTAACATGACACTGCAATCTCAGAATGTCCCTAATAGGAGAGACACAGTGAAATAGACACTAGATTTCTAGAAACTTTTCTGCCATTGTTGATGACTTTGTGTTCACACAGACAGTGAATATAAAAATTAAGTCACAAATGGGATGAGTATCTAACTTTTAAACTGCAAAACAAGTTTTTAATTTAAAAAATGAATCTAAGATTATCTTTTATGGTAAATTATCATATTGGTTTTTAAAAATGTCCAATGATTTTTTTAAAACTGCAAGTGATGTGCATGTTAATAAATGTTAAATTAAATGTCTACTATATTCCAGGGACTATTCAATTGCTAGGAGCTGTCATAGACCCTATACATTTAGAAGACAAGGTAGACGTAAAGATGTAGAATATAAAAATGTAAGTTACTATAGTCTGTGAACAATGACATAACATAGATGTGTAGAAGATATAGTGTGACACTAAGGAGGAAACAATCAACTCAGGGGTGTTAAAGATTTCCAAGAAGAAAGGTGGTTAAGTTGGATTTCAAAGAAGAGAGATAAATTTTTCTGGGCATATCAGGAAAAGAGAGCATTTGAAGCAGAGAGAACAGCCTGTTTGAGAGCATTTTAGAGGCACAAAAAGATGTTCCCAGTTGAAAAAGATGTTCCCTGTGTTCACGACTGTATTGGATCATGGAACGCCTCCTGCACATGGCTAAGCACTTGGGACATTATCTAGAAAGCAATGAAGAATTCCTCTTAGAGAAGCAGAGCCTTTATTATTATTCTATCTTGTCTGTTTAAAGATTGCCTGTTTATTCTTACGACTTTTTATCTAATGTCAATGTAACTTGATTTGATGTACTAAGTTCCATAGAGCAGAACAAGTTAACATTTAATTAACAGTAATGATTTTTGCTATGTTCTATCTATACTAGATGGATCTAAATATTTTATAGGTAGACAAAGGGAAATTTTAAAAAAGGAATGGAAAGTGAAAAATGCAATATGCTTTACTCTAATTCTTTTTCTTTTTAAAAAAGAGACAGCTTTATTGAGGTTTAGGTGATATACGAAAGACTGCATATATTTAATGTATGAAATTGGATAAGTTTGGATATATGCAAGCATCTGTGATACCATCACTACAATCAAGGTAATAGACATATCCACCACCTCCCAGAGTTGCCTTGTGTCCCTTTGTTTCGTTTGTTTTATGATAAGAATGCTTACCATGAAATCCATCCTCTTAACAAATTTGGAAATTCACAATACCGTATTGTTAACTTATACGCACTATGCTGTATAGTAGATCTCTAAAATATATTCATCTTGCATAACTGAAACTTTATAGCCAATCTATGTCTTAAAATTCCCAGATGAGTATTGCCTGAGGCACTTAATATACTTATAAATTTCATGGCCCAGTTCCCCTTCAGACCTACTAAATCAGAATTTCCATGGAACGGGCCTGGAATCTGTGTTCTCAGGATGACCTGAATGCTGGGAAAGCTGGGGAAAAGTCATTTTGGAAAGTATATATCTTCAAAGGATGCCCACAAAATTTGGCTGTTTGTCTGCAGATTGAGCTCATGCTAACAAAAGGTAATCAGACTGCTCATGAAGCTTCAATAATTATGGTTAATCAATGGTTTACTTCTTCGTCCCTTTAAAAGAACTGTAAATTTAAGGGAAGAAGATATATCACTAACAGAGTTCTAGCTCCTAACAAAAAGATTCAATAAACATATGTTAATGTATGAACGAATGACATTTCAACCGTTCACACATTTTAAAAAATGGCTCCTCGTGTGTATTACTAAATGTTCAGTTACAAAGCACAAAGGTAATCTAGCGAGTTAACACTGAAGAATGTCAATTAATTAGGCTTTTACCATAATATGAACAGTTTACTTTAAATTCTTAGTGAAGTGAACAAAACACATTTTTTTTCTTATCAACTATGTGTTTTTCACATAACATAAAATATGTGTTTGTGTAAAATAATTTGATCGGTTTCTGTGGCCTGTAGTAACTAAAAATGGTTTTGCATTTCACATATATTACATTTCATAGAAAGAACACAGGCTCAATCAAACTGACACCTGAAATTAAAGGCACTGGAACATGATTTCCTTAATAACTATTATTCTTTATTATAAGAGGCTCCTGATTCATGAATTTTCTCATACTTGCAGAAAGGTATTATTAGAGAGGATAGGCAGAAGAGTGAAAACAATTGGATAAATATTTTAAAAAGGATCTCTGTATAGCAAAGAAATATTTTTTTCAACAATTGACATTTAAAGGACAAGAGGTAGTATGGGCCATATTTTCCATTACCTTAACAATGTCAAAGAGACAGATTGTTTTCTTATAAGTTAGAGCAGAACATCATGGCAATGAAGTAATTTTATTTTCTTGAATACTAGGTAGAAAATACAGAAGACATTTATAAAATATTACTTAAATATAAAACAAATACATTTTGTTATTTTCAAAACATATTTTAAGAATCATTTTATAGGTTATATAGCTGGAGGACTAGGTGAAGAAAATGCCATGGAGAAATCTTTCTACATTATTCCCACCTTTGTAGAGCTTTCTATGAGGAAGTTATTACTATTTGTTCCTGCTGTAATTATTTCAGAGGACACTACTCATGAGAGAGAAGGCAGAGGGTCCATGGTGTGAATTACTTTTGGCGATTTAATCACAGTCATTAAAGAAAGCAGGATCATGAAAACTGCCAGCCACCAGCTGCAAATACAATAACTGTGAAATTTATTTTTGCAAATATACTGGCATTTTATAACAATGTGAATGAATACAAAGTAGAGTCTATTCAGTTGGTACATTTACTGAATCAAGCATTGCGTTCCATAGAGTGCAACTGCTTCTAGAGTTCTATTTCAAAGTTCTCTTGAAAAGATGCATACAAATAAAATTATATTTTAAGTGCCCTATGGAATCTTCATACATAGGGGAGCATGCTCTAAGTTCTTTTGCAAAATAAAAATTTACTCTACTAAAGGATGAACAGGACTTTTCTTTACTATTATTTTTTTTTTTTTACAAATTCCTGTAAATCTATAATTATTTCAAAATAAAAGCTTTCAACAAATTGGCTCTCCAATTTACAGTACTGTAAAGTTGGATTTTTGTAAAATTTTTAAAAAGGAAGAATGCATCTGCTTTATTTCAGACCTACTGGCCTACAGTATGGTTACTAGTTTTTCACTCGTTCAACAAACATTCATTGTTTGGGTACTAAGTGGCAGGCTCTGCACTAGGGCTGGGGATAATGCAAAGTCCCTGTTTGCCATGAACTTACATAATCACAAAGGTAGATAGAAAATAAACTATAGGAAACTACCAGGTACTAGTTCTATGAAGAAAAATGAGGAACAATGAAGCAAGGCAAGGGAATAGATAATGCCATAATAAGGGGTGAGGTTGTTATTTTACGAAGGTTTTTCAGGGGAGATTCTTCCTGAGAAGATGACTTGAGGGAAGAAAGAAATAAAGGAGAAAATTATGTGGCAATCAGGGGGAAGAGTCTGCCTACATATCTCAATATACTAATTATTTTGAATTATGAATCACCATTACTATGCCATATATTATTTTTTAATATAAAAGAGATGGATTATGACTAATGTTTGCTATGTAGTTCACACGTGAGTATATGGTTTAGAATTACAACTATGAAGTATAGCAGCTGTTGTTCAAATCCCTGCAATTTACTATCCATAAGACATCGATATGCTATTTAATTTCTTTTAGCCTTAGTTCCTCATTTGTAAAATAAAGACAACAGTATCTTGCGAGGTTACAGTAAGGACTAAATAAAATGATATATGTAGAATACTTAACTCAAAATAAGTACTCAATGTAGTAGCAATTATTATTTAATAACAACAAATAAATGCAAATTAGAACACTACTCTCATTGTCTTGGATAGTATTTATTTATTCATTTACTAAACTCTGACTATGTGTTACACACTGTGATTGGTGACAGGAATACCAAAATTTAAGAAACATCAATGTATTTCTTTTGCCAAGGGAGATAAATATGAAAAATCATTTATAATAGAATGCAATAATTGTAATAAAGAAAACAAAGTATATCTACTCTATTTGAGGGCCTGAGTGGAGGTTTCGCAAAGAACAGAGATGCATAAAATAGAACCTTACAGGATAAATAGGAATCCACCAGGTAAATTAAATGAAAAAAGAAGAGCAGACAGAGCAGAAAGCATAGAGTAAAGTCACAAGGAGACAAGTCCCACAAAAAAGAAAGAAAAAAAAGGCACCTCTAGAGAACTTCGATTAGCTCATAAGCTACCTGTAAAGGAAAGAGATGAAGTTGCCATTGCAGTTTGGAAGTAAATAATGCAGGCCGTTACACTCCTTCAGGCTTAAATCCCACACCAGAGAATCTAGACTTTGTTGTGTGACATTCTGAGGTGATGTTTGATTGTGTTTCCATTTCAAAAACCTCACTAGGCAGCAGTGTGGGGATTGATGTAGAGGAGGTGCTGATACTGGGATCAGGGGACTTTAATACACAGTGTTTCAGAATAACATGGTTTGGACTCTGGTGAGGTAAAAGGCAAGGAAAGAAACTCAGAGTCAGAAAAAATGTAATAAATTTCCTCTTCAATCATTTATTCTAAAGAAATTAGTGATCACTGACACTGCTGTTCTAGATTCTAGAACAGTGTCAAATATCAAATTTTAACTAATATGACTTGGTGGCTGATTAGATATGAAAAATGGAGGAAGAAGGAGTCTAGGACTTCTCTTAAATATTTAGGT
Source organism: Pteropus medius (assembly GCF_902729225.1). Taxonomy (NCBI): domain Eukaryota; kingdom Metazoa; phylum Chordata; class Mammalia; order Chiroptera; family Pteropodidae; genus Pteropus; species Pteropus medius. The sequence goes on along the minus strand of NW_024352787.1, from coordinate 8,522,256 downwards.
TAAGTAAAACTGAAAAAGGAAGTAGAGTAAAAGTAAGGGGAGTAGATTTGGAGAGGAAAACACTGAATTCAGTTCTGTAGATAAGATATGTGGAGCTGGTCTGCAGGAGTTTTCAGTCTGAAGAAAGAGACATTAAGTCACTGTCATACTATTGGAAGAGGGTAAGGGTTAAATGAATTCTCTTCTGCAGAGCATGTAGAATGGGAACCAAACCAACTGGGTGGGACTGTGAAGAAGAGAAGCCACAGGGTCTGAATGTGGTGGGGAAGACACAGTCCTTGTAATCTCTAAGATATCTCTTTTTTTAGATGTGTTCCTCAGTGTTTTGTCCTTGGCCATATTTCCCTCTCATGTGGTACACTCGACCTTACCCACAGCTTCCTTATTTCAATACTACATCTTTGATGCTGAGTCCTGCAATTCTATCTCCAATACTGGATGAATTCCAGCAATTAGTCTTGACCTGAAAAAATCTCAATATATTTAACATCATAGCATAATCATTTAGATGAACCAGAGACAGGTATTTGAAACAATGAAGTATATTTAGCATGCTTAATGCAATGTGCCCATAGTAGGTCCTCAATAACATTTGATGATCAAACACCAATCCATCTATAAGTTATGCCTTTACCGTTTTGGCCTTAAATAAAACAAGGAACTTTAGACCAATATTTAGCCCAAATATTATACATGATAGGTCAGTATCAACTTAATTTTTTCAAAAAGTGAATTTAACTACTAGAAACAAAATTAAAATATTTCCATTTGAAGATATACTTGTTGACTTTGTAAAAGAGATAATTAATACATTGGAGTTATTTTTTAAAGTCAATAATCTTATTCATTAAACCTCAAATAATTGCAAATATTTTTTTAAATATCAGATACATATTTCCAGAATAACTTGTTATAAGATGATCTGTTTTGATGTTATTTTGCCTTTTCCATAAGCAATCCAAGTTCCAGGTGTCTCACAAAACTTATTTTACAAATAATACTGAAACAAAAAATCAAACATGAAGAGATGTCCATAGGGCTTATCTTCTCTCAACATAGACTACCATTACTTCAATTACTTATGAAAAATAGTGAATTTGCAGGGTACATATCTAAAAAGTTGCTCCACAGAACAGTTTTTAAAATGTATATTATATCCTGATGTAGTAATTGTCTTTCTTTTAAAACCTTTTATTTACTAGATTGCCTAAGTTAGATATGTTACGTGATTTTACCTTAGAAAGCACTTGCCAACATTGTACACCAGGAGAGTCACGTATAAACCTACCCAAACCATTATTTCTCCATCTTTATGGTTTGTAATGTCATGCTAAAGATGAAAACAATTCTACTCACTGCTGATTTTATCATACAAAGTCTAATAATAAGGTGCTCACTCTAAAGAAATAGCAAGTCTTTAAGTGATTAGCAGACATTTAGTCCTGTCCCAAAACATCCATGGAGACATTCGGTCCATATGAAACAGACCCTTGAAATTTATTGACACACCAATGCACCTGAGATCCCATCCTCCACTGCTGTCCTCTGTGCATTCCTCTAACTGCAAGACTCTTCCTTAATGTGCATAGTTAATGTAAATCCCCTATTTCTGTGAGATTCAAACCCTGATCCATCTACCTAAATCCACGTGCCGTTACCAGCTAGGCTACCCAGGCAAGAGGGGTTATTATTGGCAATACAGCCACACAATTATTGGACCAATAAAACATGGTGATATTTTTGCGTATTAATCTTGTAAAATCAAAATTACAAATAAACATTATAGGTTATTTGAACCCAGAAATATTTTCTAAATATGGATCTAAAAAAAATTATTTTATTAGTTTCAAGTATGCAGTGCATTGGTTAGACATTGATATAGTTTATAAAACAATCCCCTTAATTGCTCTTTCTCTCTTCTGGCTCTCCACTTAGCCATTACACTAATATTAACTGCATTCCCTATGCTGTGCTCACCATCCCTGTGATCATCTCTCAACTACTAATTTGTATTTCTTCAAGATCAAATATCAAGGACCATTTGGTATGGACCAAATATGCTCAGGGACATTTTTGATAGGACCAGATTTCACGGATTTCAGTGTGGACTAAATGTCTTCGTGAATGTTTTGGACAGGATCAAATATCAAGGACCTTTTGGCAGGGACCAAATATTTAGTGGACGTTTTAGATAAGACTTAATGTCCTGAAGACTTTAAGCATGTTAAACAATAAGGAAGTATATGAATTAATTAATATAGATCAATAAATCAGAACAGGAGAGACTTATTTATCATTAGCTCATGTTTTAAAAGCAACAGGTTATACATGATCAAATAAAAATCAAATTTACCATAGCATGATGTTGTGTGTATACAATGTTTTGCCATAAATATGACACGATGTGTGACTATTCACCATAGGAAAAGAAGCACCAAATAATTAATAGTATAATAGTATTCCAACAAACTTAAGAAAGTGTTGAATAGCTCTGAAGCTAGCAATTCATGAATACATATTCGTATTAATGGTCGAGGATCCATCTGAATTAGCTGACAAAATGGACTTATAGGGTATTTATTTACATGTGGTTTTATAAGATAACAATTCAGCTATGGAACTGCTACAAAAATTACTAAACAGATTTTACTAGGCTTAAACTAAGGATAGATATGACTTACTTATAATGGATATATTAATTACATGAAAATGCATGCTTTTAAATTTTTAAAACATAATATTCATCTTAATGAATAAGTTAAATATTCCTCCTTGAAATTTTGGGCATGTCATTCCATTCATTCATTTCCATTCTTTCACTCACAGTGCAAAAATAAAAGTTGGCTCTATTATTATGCATGTAAAGAGGCTTAAATTCATAAGATTTTATTTCCTACTGAACAGAACCATATTTAGAGTTATTGACCATGGCGGCTTTCCAATTTTCCTAGCACCATTTATTGAAGAGGCTTTCCTTTCTCCACCATATGTTTTTGGCTTTTTCGTCAAAAATTATTTGCCCATATAAACATGGGTTTATTCTGAACTCTCGATTCTGTTCCACTGGTCCATGTGTCTGTTTTACTGCTAATACTATGCCATATTGATTATTGTTGCTTTTTAAATATAATTTGAAGTCAAGCAGAGTGAAACCCCCAGCCTTGTTCCTTTTTTCTCAGGATGGCTTTGGCAATTTGGGGTCTTTTGTGCTTCTACACAAATCTGATGATTTTTAAAATCTATTTCTTTAAAGAATGCAGATGAGATTTTGATGGGGATTGCATTAAATCTGTATAATGCTTTAGGTAATAAGGTCATTTTAATTATGTTGATTCTTCCAATCCAAGAACGTGAATCTTTCTATTTCTTTGTATCTTCTTTAATTTCTTTTAATAGGGTCTTATAGTTTTCATTATATGTGTCCTTTACATGTTTTGCTAGATTTATTCCTATGTATTTTATTCTTTTAGTTGCAATTGCAAAAGGAATTATTTTTTCCACTTCTTTTCCTGACAATTCATTGTTAGAGTATAGGAAAGCTATGGATTTGAACATTGATTTTGTATTCAGAAAATTTATTGTATTTGCTTATTGTTTCTAGTAGTATTCTTGTGGTGTCTTTAGGGTTTTATATAGAGAGAATCATGTCATCTGCAAATAGTGATAGTTTGACTTTTTCATTTCCTATTTGAATGCCTTTACATCTTTCTCTTGCCAGATTGCATTCGCTAGGACCTCCAATGTTATGGTGAGTAACAGTGGTGATAGTGGACAGCCTTGCCTTGTTCTTGATCTTAGAGGAAAGGTTTTTAGTTTTTCACCATGAAGTATAATGTTGGCGGAGGGTTTGTCATTTATGGCCTTTATTATGTTAAAGTACTTTCCTTCTTTACCAATTTTGTTAAGTGTTTTGATCATAAATGGATACTATATCTTGTCAGAGGCTTTTTCTGATATACGTTTCTGATTAAATCTATTGATATAATCATATGATTCTTATTTTTTAATTTGTTTATGTGGTGTATCACAATAATTGATTTACATATGTTGAACCATCCCTGTTCCCCTAGGATGAAGCCCATTTTTTCATGGTGTATAATCTTTTTAGTATATTCTGTTTGGTACGCTAGTATCTTATATACGATTTTTGCACCTGTGTTCGTGAGAGATATTGGTCTGAAGTTTTCTTTTTTTGTGTGTTATCTTTACCAGGTTTTGGTATCAGAGTAATATTGGCCTTATAAAATGAGTTAGGAAGTATTGTCTCCTCTTTGAATTTTTAGAAGAGTTTGTGGAGAATGGGTATTGAATCTTATTTGAATGTTTGGTAGAATTCACTGGGGAAGCTATCTGGTACTGGACTTTTACTTTTTCATAGGTTTCTGATGATTGTTTCAATTTCCATACTGCTGATCTGTCTATTAAGATTTTCCAGTTTTACTTGATTTAGTATAGGAAGGTTGTATTTTTCTAAGAACTGGTCCATTTCTTCTAGGTTATTAAATTTGGTGTTATATACTTTTTCATAGTATTCTTGTATGATCCTTTGTATTTCTGCAGTGTTTATCGTAATTTCTTCCTCCTTTATCCCTGATTTTGTTTATTTGTGTCCTTTCTCTTTTTATTTTAGTGAGTCTAGGCAGGGGTTTGTCAATTTTATTAACCTTCTCAAAGAACCAGCTCTTTGTTGCATTTACTTTTTCTATTGTATTTTTGTTTTAAATTTCATTTATTTCTGCTCTAATTTTGATTATTTCTTTCCTTCTGCTGACTTTAGGCTTCATTTGTTCTTTTTCTAGTTTTTAAAGATGAAGCATTAGGTTGTTTATTTGGGCTTTTTCTCATTTTTTTTTTTTTGAGATAGGCCTGGAATAATATAAGCTTTCCTCTCATGACCGCTTTTGCCGTGTCCCAAAAGTTTTGATATGTTGTACTATCATTATCATTCATTTCTGTGTATCTTTTGATCTCCCTTTTTATTTCTTCTCTGACCCAGTCATTCTTTAGTAGCATGTTGTTTAATCTCCATATATTTGTGGTTCTTCTCACTTCCTTTTTATAGTTGATCTCCAGCTTCAAAGCATTTTAATTAGAGAATATTGTTGGTATAATTTCAATCTTCTTATATTTGTGGAGGCTAGTTTTGTGTCCCGGTATGTGGTCAATCCTTGAGAATGTTCCATGTGTACTAGAAAAGAAATTACAAACAGTTGTTTGGAGATGAAAGGCTCTGTAAATGTTGATTATGCCCAGTTTGCCTAATGTGTCATTTATAGATATTATTTCCTTATTAATTTTCTGTTTAGATGATCTGTCCATATCCAACAGTGGGGTATTTAGGTCTCCTACTATGATAGAGTTTTGGTCTGCTTCTCCCTTTAATTCTGTTAGGAATTGCTTTATATATTTCGGGGCTCCCTAATTGGGAGCATAGATATAAATAAGTGTTATGTCTTCTTTGTATATGATTCCCTTTATTATTCTTGTGCCCTTCAGTATCTTTCTTTATCTTTTTTATTTTGAAGTCTATTTCGTCTGATATTAGTACTGCTACTCCCTCTTTTTTCTGAATGCCATTTACTTGAAAAATTTTCCACCCTTTCATTTTGAGTTATATTTGTCTTTGGATCTGAGATGTGTCTCCTGAGGCAGAATATAGTTGATTTTTGTTTTTTGATCCATTCTGCAGCTCTGTGCCTTTTTATTGGTGAGTTCAGTCCATTTATGTTTAGGATGATTATTGAAATATGAGGTTTTCCTATAGCTATTTTATCTTTTGCTTTCTGGTAGCTCGGTGTTTCCATTGCTTCCTTGTCCTTGCATTTCTATCTTAAAAAAAAAATTTTTTTTTGGTTGAGTTTTGTGGATTTTTCCTCTGCTCTTTCTTGTTTTATGTGATGTTCTGAATCTTTGGCATGTGGTTATCATTAAGAATATATATAGGATGGTTATATATATACAGTAGTCCATTTCTTCTGCATATGCCTTATCTCCATTCCCCTTTGTGAATTTGGATCTTTAATTCCTCCTCTTTTCTGTTATTGTTGTCTTAAATTTACCCTATGTATGCTGCATGTTGTTTACTGTCTTGCCAAAGCAATTCTCTTCTTATTGTTTAAGCTGATAATACCCTTTTCTTAATAAGGGTTTCACCACTCTGTTGTTTGTAGTCTTACCTATAGTTACATATTTTTTTGCCATTTTGTTTCCAGTTGGCCAACCCCTTTCAGTATTTCCCATAATCCAGGCCTCACAGTGGAGAATTCCTTCAACTTTTGTATGTCTATAAAGGTCTTTAATTCTCCTTCAGATCTAAAGGAGAGCTTTGCTGTATAGAGTATTCTTGGTTGGTAATTTCTTTCATTTAATAGTTTGAATGTTTTGTTCTACTCCTTTCTTGCTTATAAAGTTTGTGCTGAGAAGACTGAAGATAGTCTAATGGGTTTTCCTTTGTAGGTTACCATCTTTTCCCTGGCTACCTTGAGATTCTTTCTTTGTCATTAAGTTTTGATAATTTTAATATAGTGTGTCTCAGAGAAGGCCTTTTTGGTTGAGATAATTAGGTGGTCTGTTAGCTTCTATTTGAAGCTTCAGTTCATTTCTTAGATTTGGGAAATTCTCATCAACTATTTGCTTGAATATGCTCTCTGATCCCTTCTCCTTTTCTTCTCCTTCTGGAATATCCATTATTATGTTGCCTTTCCTGATGGTGTCAGCTAGTTCTTGTATTTCTCTCTCATTATTTTTCAGTCTTCAATCTCTCCTTCCTTCTGAATTATTTCTAGATTTCTGTCTTTGATCACTGATTCTTTCTTCCATTTGGTCAACTCTATTTACTAAGCTTGTTATTTCATTCCACATTTCTTTTTGTGTGTTCTTCATCTCCAGAAGTTCTATTTGGTTCTTTTTTTTTAGGGTTTCAATATCCTTCCTAAAAAACTCATTCTGTTGGTCTAGTTTATCTGAGTTATTTTGAACCTCGCTTAAATTTTTCAGAAGTACAATCTTGAATTCTCTGTCATTTATGTCATATATTTCTATGTCTTTAAGCTTATTTTCTGGAGATTTCTCTCTTTTTTTTTTTTTTTTTCCTGAGATGCTTTGTCTTCTTGGTTGTTCATGGTGTTTGATGGACTATTTCTCTGCCTGGGCAATAATAGGGGTGTATTCTGCTTTTTTTTTAATTTTTAAATCAGAAAGAAGATTTATTATATAGAGGTCTCTCTTTAGCCTATTGCTAATAAGGAGTTCTTCTTTTGATTTCCAGTAGGTGGGATCCTTGCCTCTTGGATCCCTGCTTTGAGAATAATGCCTTTTTTTCTTATAAATATTCAATCACAATTGCTTCTCTTGGTCTCAGTCCCTGTCTGTGTTAGCGACAGTTTCAGTAGCATTTGTTCAAATTCCCCTGGGGCTACACGGTGTTCACTTTTGGAGGATATGGGGTTGAGGGCAGGTGTGCTCTGAGTAGGTAGGTTGGGGTCGCTGTTAGTCTATGTATCTCAGCCATGTGCTTCACATCTGTGGCTGCTAAGTCCCAGCTGATACCCTCTGCAGTTAGTTCCTGGGCTCTTCTGTGTGGACCTCATAGATCCCTCAAGCTAGGCTGTTCTGGGGATCTGGCTGCAACTTCTTCTCTCCCCTCCTCCTGCAGGGTGCTCCACTTGCAATAGTCAGCTTCTTTGTTTCTGTCAATCTAACCCCCAGACTCTGTGGTTCTGACCTCTGGAAGCTCATATGCGCAAACTACCGCTTGGATGGCTTTTTTGGTGTTATTTGTTGAATTTTAGATGTTCAGCTTATTGTTATTTCAAGGGGAGAGATCCAGGGACATCTCTCATTCTGCCACACTTCTGATGTCACTCCTATAATGAGAAATTAAAAAGCAAAGAGCAGGTGCCAGTTTCTCTCTTCATAAAGAACTTCGGGAAACACAAGGTTGGTCATATTCAATGGGTTAATCTTATCTCTCATTTCAAATGTTCCCCCCAAATCTAGAAATAATGTTTATAGAACTCTGGAAACAATTATAAGCATGAACTCACTTCACAATACTTTGAAGCATAAGAAACATAAGGAATATGCATTCATTACTTTTAACTTGTTACTTATCATTTGATATACCATCTGGACTTACTCATGTTTTTTAAGTGGTATTATTCTAATACATCATTTACTGTCATGATTCTCAAGGATTATGATTCAGGGATTATGCTTCCTTGATAATGAGGAATCTTTAAAAGGCTGCCAATTTGATTCTTCTTTCCTAATTTCCTCATTTAAATACTTCAGGTATGAATAGTGGGTTTGAAAATTTTACTTGAGTAGTTAGTATGGAAATATAAAAATTTTCGATGGGCACTTAAGCATATCATTGCACAAAATGTCACTGTAAACATGAATCTCTATTTTGGTAGTTAAGAGAATAGAAAAATGTTGTTCCCCTTGTAGGTGTCAGTAGAAGGAGAAAATGATTGTGAAGTATTGTGCTTTAATGCTTGAAGCAATAATTGATTAGTTGGTGTGGGGGAAACCCCATAAGATAAAACCAAACACAGAAATAAAGCTATGACTTACCTCACAAATGTGTAGTTAAGATTTGTTGGTCAGACTAGGATGGCTATCAATAAAGAGTGGCAGCTTGTAGGCAGCTGCAAACGCAGAGGTCCAGACTAATTAGTTTTTGCTGATTCAGAAACTAGATTTGATTATGAAAAAAGGGAGAGTGGCTATGTTTAAGATTTGCAATAAGCATTAGCACTACATATAATTTCTAATTTCTCTCTTGCTTTTGGCATTAAGCAAAATCACAATTCCTTGCTCCCTTGAAGTTAGGTGCAACAATATGACTGCTCTTGTCATTAAAATAGTTAGTGGAAGTGATATATGTTACTTATTTGCAAAGGCATTTAAGAGCCAGTGCGCAATTCTCACTGTCCTCTTTTCTACCATTACAGGAAACATTTCAGATGGTAGGATTTCTCTGACCCCAGATCCTAAAGTGATGTACATTGAAATTAGAACCCCCTACAAAATATGATGGACATGTAGAGTGAATAAGAAATAAAATATTGATGCTTAAGCCACTGTGACTGGGGGGTTTTCATCAATCTCAGAATAGCTGTTTGTATTCTAGTGATAGAGAAAGGCTCAACAATTTGGATTCTCAGACATATTAGTAGCTTAGATTTTTATAAGATGTTTTAGAAAAAGCAAAAGCAATAGATTAAGCAAAGAGGGGAATTATACTGAGGCTACACCATAGTGTTCTATGCTTGTAAGCTATTACTTCAAAGCAAAGAAGCTATTAACCTTTTCTATCTTTTACATTCTAAATTATAAATTAACTTTTTAAAATTCAGATGCTGAAGTTTTTCAGTTTCTAAGTACTTAATATAATCTATTTTAATAAGTTTCTATACATTCCTATGCCATCTACTGAACATCATTTTTATGTAGGCATATTAATGGAGATTCGACTAAATGTTACATAAGTTAGTTGAACTTTAATTTATTTCATGCCAAAGTATATAGTTTTAATTGACAAGAATCCCCATTCAAGTTGACTGTAGATCCTCAGGTATTTGTTTAAGTTTTTAAAGAGATACTTTAAAAATCACAATAATGAGTAAAGAATTACTCATTGCTAAAAATTTCTCTATTAGTTTGTTTGAAAAGTACTACTTGTGGTTGAACTTTCTCCAGAATAAATACTAAAGAATTTTTAATACTAAAATATATATCTGCAGAAGATTTTTAATTTTTATCATAACCACTGTTGTTTTTAAAAATCTGTATAGTCTTTTTAGTCTGTTTTTATAGTTTGTTTTATAGTCTGTTTTTAAAAATATGAATAGTCTTTTTCATTCAACAGTTTTGCTAATGGGCAAACGGACATATCTCAGGTGAATTTGCTTATAAAATTTGACTTCTTTCTTCATAATTGTATAATATTAGATTCAGTGGTCACAGATTAGAAGGTATAACTTTGACCTTAAAAAGTGGAAATCCTGAGGAGAGGGAAAAGACACTGCTTAGGCGGAAGTTGAAATAAAAAGACAGATGGAAATGTATGGCATTTCCACAGTTTTGAGATCACATGTTACTCTTTGCATTCATCTGAGAGATATAAATGCAAGTAATAAATCATGAATAGAGTGACTATTTATATATAACAACTTCTAAAGATGCCTGTCTTATTATTATATTTTTGGGGGAGGACAGTTGACACTAAAATTAGTATAGGAAGAGAAAGAACAATTAAATTAGGCATTGAATAGTTATCTCTTTTTGCCCTTTGCCAAGCCATAAGTGTGTCAATTTTCAAGCCACAGCATAACCATGAGAGACAAAAGTCATTGAATTTCCATTGACTCTGTGAACTGTAAGGTTATGTCAGTTGGTATAGAGGAGACCATTAGCTTTGAGTTTCTCTCAAATTCTCTCTGTATTCCATTGAGACATGTTATAATGTTCCAAAAAAGCTCATTACTGCACCAACTATGTCCAAGATAAAAGAGGTATCCAGTTGTGCTGAACTTTTATATTAAAGCTGCCTATACACTCCTCAAATTAATACATATCAAGTCTTCACTTACAGGTTCCCTCAGCTGAATCAAAATATGTTCACAAAATACCAAATGTTTGAATATATATTAATTATTAAATATAATAAATAGAAACCAAGTGAATTTGGTACGCAACAAAATATGTGAAATAAATGATGATAAAAAATTAAAAGAGAAGAAAGAATTTATAATGATAGTGATAAAAATCAATTAGAAAATAGAATAATGACTAATAATAATAATAATTTATTGAATGCTTACAACTTGCTAGTATTCTAAGCATTTGGGGTATATAAACTCATTTAATTATATAAAATCTCAATGAAGTAAGAATAAAAAGCACCCCCTCCATTCAAAAATAAATATAATTGCAGGAAAACCTAAAATCATATAAAGAAAGTGTATAAAAAATAAATCCACAAATAAAAAAATTAAAGAAAGAAAAATATTCAAATGACATATATGTATTTTTTGGCATTAAAACTTATTTTCAACTAATATATTTGAAATGCTAATGCTATATATTTTGGTGCAGCAAAAACTTGAAAATGATAGCACTAAAATTAATACTGTAATCCATCTCTACTGATGTATACTCATATAAATATACAAATTAATTTTCAAAATCACCATGAAGACAGCTCAGTAATCCTGAAACTATGTTACACCTATACTAGGATTGACAAATAAATGAACATATTGTGGATAAACAGAGGCTTTTTCTCACTGTCAGAGAAAAGTTACAGATAAGAAAAGAGGGAAGGCTAGAATAACTCTACAGTGTTGGATTAGAATCAGAGGTATCAATAGGAGCTCACAATTTTTAATATGCTTATAGGTCGATAGCTATAGAAATAAATATAGATGTGTGTATGCATGTTTAAGTACACACATATCTATTTCCTAGCTTTATATACTGAAAGAGAGTAGAGATAGAGATATTCAGTGGCAATGAGTTCATCTCAGGTCTTGATTTCTATACATCACTCTCCAATAAAAGGAACCAGGATTCCTTGAGAAAAATGGCTGATATCAGTCTCGAGGGATGGAAAATACAAGGTGAGCCTTGAATATCTTTCAGTGCCACACAGTTTGTAAGTTCTCACATAATTTAGGTGGGGGGCATGTTGAAAGGACAGAGGAGCTAACTTTAAGGAGTTCCTAATGACTAATTCTGGGACAATTAAAAAAAAATACAGAATGATAGGAATGGGTTGTGAACCATTAAATAAGATAAATATGTGCTAATCCATACTAATAAAAAGAAACTAAAAATAAAAGAAGAAAATAAGATAGCTATTCTTTTCAGTAGAATTTCAATTAATAAATGCAGGAGAAATGATGGAAACATTACGCAAATAACTAGAGTAGTAATAGTTGCAGGGAGAGTTACTAATAGATACTAAAATCAGTAGGAAAAATATTTATATAAGATATTTTCATAGTCTCCATGAGTCTCTCCATAAGATAATTATTAGGTACAAAGAAAAATAGGAACTTTACAGTAGAAAATCTAGAAGATATAACCTGAACTAAGCGATCAAAGTTAACATTACAAGTAATAAACCACACTGACATGATCTTCCTTTTTATGTGATGCACTAAGAAGGGCACAATATTACTTCATGAAGTTCTTGCCAAAGCTCAATCCAATAATGAAAAAATATCAGATGAACCTAAATCAAGTGATGTTCTAAAGTATTTTTCAACTATATCAAGGTCATAAAAAAAAAGAAAGATTGAGGAACTGTCATAGACTAGAAAAGATTGAGGAGATACAAGGACTAAATACAAAGTGGAATGCTGAATTCATTCTCTTCTTTTACTAGCTCTTTAAAAGTTAATGAAAGACAGAAAAAAAAAATGGTGAAGATGATTGAGACTGTTCATCCCTCTTGCGACCAAATCAAAGTTGTGACAGAAACAGGGAGCAAACGACAAGCAAAGTCGCCTGGGATCTAGGTGAACAGAAGCACTACAACTAGGGAGATAAATAAAAAGTCATCCTGCAATGGTAGAAGGTAAGAGAGGATTGCCTGAAGACATGAGGCTGCCTGGTCTCGAGTGGCTGAGAGGCACAGAGGCTACGGTAGCTGCAGCTGGCAGTTACAGTTGCCTCTTAAAGGGGCCGTGTCCATGAGTGGATTTTTGCAGTGACAAATCTGCTTGCTCTGAGCACCAGCATCGGGTTGGCTGCTTGGAGGGTGGGGGTGGGTGGGTGGGGCATTGGAGATTTACAGGGGGACACTGAGTTGTAGAAGTGAGGGCCGGAGGAGAGGCTCTCTCTAGGACAGAAGCGCTGGTGCTATACATTGTTCCTCTGTTGAGCCTTCCCTCTACCAGTGGGCAGACTCAGTGCTTCCACAGCTGTGACATCATTAAACTGGATAATAGAGGTCACTCTGCCCAGAGAATTCCTTGAAACTCTGTCTCTCCCATCTCACAGCCCCAAGACACATCCAGTTGTGTCCTCGGTGAGTCCAGTGCTCTTTGCTGAGCCAACTCCAACGCTCACACTGGTGGCAATTGACCTCAGTTTCTTGCATAGCCTCTTGAGGCAACGATAAGCACAGCATCTGTGGATTGCTTGCTGAATCTTAATAGGTGGCCCTGTAGGGGTAGAGGATGGGGCTAAATTTGGCCTGCAGCCTCTCAGGACTGTGCTGCTGGAAACCTACTACACAAAGCCACGCTATTAAGGTTGGGAGACTTAGGAGTTATGCTTAGTACATAGAAACAGACACAGAAAGGCAGCCAAAATGGAAAAACGAAGAAGCAGAAACCAAAAGAGAGAACAGAACACAGATCTAGGAATAATGGGGTTAAGCAACCTAACAGATGCAGAGTTCAAAACTCTGGTTATAAAGATGTCAGTGAACTTAAGGGAAGTGTAGATAAATTCAGTGAGAACTTTAACAAAGAGATAAAAAACATAAAAATGGAAATGCAAGTTAAAAAGTGAACCAGTCAGAAATGAAGAACACATTATCTGACATGAGAATTATATTAAATGGAATAAACAGAGTGAATAAATAAGAAGATCAAATAACCTATAAGGAAGATGGGAAAGTGAAGGACACTCAATCAGAATGGCAAGAAAAAAGAAGCCAAGACTACCATAATAATTTAAGAAGCCTATTAAATTAAAAATATCTGTGTCACAGGAGTACTTGAAAGAGAAGCTGAAGAGCTATTTGAAGAAATAATGATGGAAAACTTCCCTAACCTGGTGAAAGAAATCAACATACAATCCCAGAAAGCTCAGAGTCCCAAGAAAGAGGAACCCAAAGAAGCCCATACCAAGACACATTATAATTATAATGCCAAAGGTTAAATACAAAGAGAGAATCTTAAAAAGCAGCAGGAGAAAAGCATTTACCTACAAGGGAGCGCCCATAAGACTGGCAGCTGATTTCTCAAAAGAAACCATGCAAGACAGAAGGGCTTAGCATGAAATATTCGATGTGATGAATACCCAGGATCTACAACCAAGAATACTTTATCCAGCAAAGTTATTATTTAGAGTCAAAGGACAGATAAAGAGCTTCCCAGACAAAAATAAGCTAAGGGAATTTATTAACACCAAGCCTGTATAATAGGAAATGTTGGAGGGACTTCTTTAAGAAGAAAAAATATGTATCAAAAACATGAATAAAGAGTGGTAATAACTACTATATTCCTATCAACAAGTACCTCAGATGGAAAAGAATTAAGTGCTCTAACCAAAAGATAGAGTGGCTGAACGGATAAGAAAACAAGACTCCTACGTATGCTGCCTACAAGAGACTCACTTCGGATTAAAAGATACACACAGACTAAAAGGAAGGGTATGGAAAAAAATATTGCCTTGATAGACTTAGGGGGGTATTGCACTGAATGAAATGGGTCGGATAGTGAAAGACCGCATGATTTTATGTGCATGTGGAATCTAAAAACAAAATAACAACAACGAAAGTAGTAATAAACTCATAGATACAGAGAATATTTTGAGGGCTACTAAATGAGAGTGGGGTTGGGAGGACTGTGAAAAAAGGCCAAAGAATTAAGTACATATAGACAGTTATAAAATAGACATGGAGATATAAAGTGTAGCATAAAGAAAATAGTCAACTATGTTGTAATAAATATGTAAGAGGGGAAAGGGTACTAGATTTAGTGGAGTGATCACTTTGTGAGTTATATAAATCTCTAATCAGTATGCTGTACAACTGAAATTAATATATTATTGTATGCCAACTATAAATGAAAAACACTCATTGAATTGTACAATGTAAATACAAGCAACTAATTGTCTATTATATTTCAATAAAGCTGGAAAAAATAAAAAATAAAAATAAAATAATACTGTAATAACTATGTATGGTGTCAGGTTTGTACTAGACTTATCAAGGGGATCACTACATAAATGTCTAACCACTGTGCTGTACACCTAAAACTAATATAATATTGAATGACAACTGTAACTGATAAATAAAAATAATAATTTAAAAAATAAAAATAAAATGTTAATGACATTAAACTATTTTTATATTTGCCACAATAGTTTTTCCTGGTTTTCTTTTTGTTCATGTCTATGCTATTTTGACATAGGCTTGGTTAATATTTTTCCTAATAAAATGGTCTATTTTTCCCTTTTTGACTTCTATTGTAATTTTTTTACACAGAAATATACTCAGTATTTCTAGAGATTTGATATTCACATATATTTTAAATCTTTCTTATGGTTACAGTGTTTTAGTGGAAAGATTGGCAATATTCAAAGTCTTTAGTTTATTTAATAGTATATTAACATTAATTTTCTAGTGTCAGTAATTACATTATGGCTTTGTATAATGTTTGCATTAGAGGATCTGTGTAAAGGTACATGGGAACTCTGTACTATATTTGTCATTTTCAATGTCAAAAAATATTTCAAAATAAAGTTAAAATATCTACAATGGCCAAATAAGGTTTATTCGTAATTGCTGGTGTATTCTAATACTGGCGAATTTAAAAAGTGTTTCACCATAATAATGTCTCATACAATAAGCTATTATAATTTCAATATGTGAAAAAATACTAGATGATTTTACATATTTTCATGAAAAAAATCCTAGAAAAGCAGAAATGACAATGCAACTTCTAATATTACAAAAATGAAACAAGAAATAATACTCAGTTTTAACATCATTATTTAAAATATTTCTAGACACTTGCATCAAACAATAATTTTTGAAACAAAAATTATTATTAAAGGCAATCTGATTGTATACTTAGAAAGCCTAAACAAATGTCTTACACAAAACAAAATAAAAATACTCTTACCAAGAAGAAAGTTCAATATAGTCACTGGACAAAGGAGACATATATAAGCAAATATAAATAAATAAATTTGTATACATCAGTAATATAAATTTACTAGATATAATGGAGGAGAAAGGATTTCATTCACAAAAACAGCAACATTTCTAGAAATGTTCATTGTTCAAATACCTGTAGAGTCTAAGTTAATAAAATTGCTTAGGAGCATAAAATATAATTTGAAGTAGTAAAGTAAAACTTGAGGTTCCTGTATGGAAAGTCTGCATTATTATAAACTTTGTGGGGTTGACTGAGGAAAAATTTTCTCTAGGGTGTAAAGCAGTCCTATAGGGCTATCCACCGCATTTGGCTTGGCTGGAGATGCGCACTTGAAAGCTGGTTTTCCCTAGAAGTTTGTTTAGACTCTACAAATCTCAAATTAACATGAGAAATCATATCTCTGAGGCCAAGAAGCCCCACGACAGCCTGACTTCTGTTAATACTAAGATGGCCGAAATGATACTTTTGGGTCTTTTGATACATCTAAATTAATCTTTTTCACTCACAATTAGAAAAAACTGGCTATGAATTTAGGCAGAATGAGATTACAAAAAAAAAAAAAAAAACCTATTAGAGACTGTCTCAGAACTTAAAATGATCTTTCCCTAATAAAGTGAAGCTGTATATAAGAGAATTGACTAAAAAAAAAAAAAAAAAAAGGAGAAAGATATTAGATAAATAGATCAACCTATGATGAGATGTTGTTTAGGTGTCGTCCAATTATTTGAGGTGTTAAAAAGTGGCTGTCCCAATTTTAGAATAGAAAAGGGCGTTTGGAACTTGGCTTGTCAAGGACAGATATAAATTGTAAAAGTTCTCCAAAGCAATATTTGGATCTAACCATTTGTTCTCTCTGTCTGTCTGTATAAGTATGTTGTAAATGTGAGATAATTTTCTATTTTCAGATGATATTGTTAAAATAAAAGGCAACCACTTGTAAGAACTGGGTGTTCTAAAATTCTCAGAAATATAGAAACTAAAGCAAATGCTTTTCAAGTTCACATGATCTAAGATTAATCCTTAGTAAATAAAACTAGCTTAAATTTGTTGCTGTAAGTGAAACAGACATAGCTTTATTTTGCTTGGGTTTTAAAATATATGTCCATAGTAATAATTAACTTTTATATTTATAAAAAAAATGTTTCTAGAGGCTATAAAATGTTCAGGCTAAGGAATGCTAATTACTTCTTAGTTTTTATGAGACACTGAGGTTTTAAGGGTTAAAATCTCAATAATGTAGGAATAACTTTGCAGTATTCTGGAATGGCCCCTGCAACAACTGAAAAGATTTGGAACTGCAGGGGAAGCATTGTAAAATAAATGATAAAAAATGTCTAGGGTATATTGTATGAGTAAACGATGACTGTAAATTAAAGAATAGTTGGAGCTATGGGAAACTCAAGATGGCCACTTGGTCCTTCCCAGCTCTCTGGCTTTTCAGTTTTTACATTCCTTCATGCATCCTAAGTCGGACTTAAATTAAACAAAGAAAATTATGAGCTGACACTATTGAAAGAAGACATCTTATATTATTGCCAAGGTTTGATAAAGTCACTTCAAGAAAATGCCAACTGATTCCTTTCATAGCCAGCTCCCAGGAGACAAAGACTTTAGATATTATTATGTTTTTCAGAAAGGATAGCAAATAAAAGATACTCTCTAACTTCATTAGAAGGGACCTTATCAGGCACTTAACTACGAATGGACGTCTACCCCTGTCTCCGGCCCTCGTCTCTGCCTACAATGGTATTCACAATCTTCTAGAATGAGAACGTGCTGACATCAGAGGTAGACAGCTATCTGAAGAGAGCGGCAAGGCCTGTGTATTGATACTGAACTCAGAAGCCAATTGTTCATCTTTACCTGTCTGCTAAAGATAATTAGTCATATTAATAGTTATACTTGTTCTTTTTAGGTTTTTCTGTATAGTCCAATCGTTTATGATTACTGAACACACATAACTTTTAATACCCTTTTTATAACTTATGTAAATGTTACACTAGATGCCAAATATAGAAAAATGAGGCAGAAGGCAAAACTTGAATTATGAGAGTTCACAGGATAGATATGTTCCAGTGTGTGTGTGTGTGTGTGTGTGTGTGGGCAATAAAGCCATAAGACCTGACTGCTTTCCATACACCTGCCCTTCCTGTTTTGGGAAATTTGGTCTCAACGCACATCCCATGGTTACAGTATTGGCCCAACCACAAAGGTCAGCAAGACAACGTCAATACTGAGACTTCTTAAGAATGAGTCCTCTTAGTGCTGAGAATGCACTACCTGACCAAAACATTGGTCATCAATGCATTCTTCAGATTGACTTATAACCAAAAGGGGAACTGTGGACATAAAAAGAAGTTCTATGGAAAGTAACCTCACGGGGTGATCTAGTCATAAATTCCTATGGGCAGGTCAGAGTGGGTAGTTAGGCCCCAGGCCTCTTTAGCGAAAGGTTTTAAGCTAGCCCTGTTTATTGTTCTTGTACATCTGGTTAACATTCTTTTGAAATAAGCCATAACCATCCTCAGGAAAGAATGTAGTCTTGTTAAATATCCTGTAATCCAATCCCTGCCTTACTTTTCTCTTAATCTTCATGTAATCTTCCTTATGTTCCTTCCTTAATTTTAAATGAATAAAATGAGCTGCCAAACTGTTATTCTTTAGAGAATTTGAGATCTTGCTCCCCAGCATGTCAACGGTTTGGCTCAAATAAACTCCTACAAAAATTCTCAACACTCAACACACCCCCCAAACAAAACAAAACAAAACAAACAGCCTCATAGAAACAGAAACCAAAGGGATGGCTTCTCGGGGAGTGGGTGCAGAGGGGAAGGGAAGTTGAAAAAGGTGAAGGGGAATGTAATCAATAACATTGTGGTTAGTTCTCATGGTGACAAATGATTATTAGAATTAGTGGCGTAATCACATTGTAAAGTATAAAAATGTCAAAATACTATATTGTACACCTGAAATTAGTATAATATTGTATATCAACTATACTTAAAAAAAATAAAAACAATGATGTTAAAATAGTTACAATATGGTGTTATGGTTAAACAATCAGGATTCAGAATTAGTTCTATAATATGATACCTATAATATGATATGCACTGTTTATAATATATATGGATAATCTATAATTTTTCTTTATATTTATTAAAAATTTTTCCTCTCAAATTTTCTATTATCTTCAAGGGAGAAAAGATATGTAAAAAGTGTACAAAAATGTAAAATACCAGATGATTAGAACTGATAACAGGAAGACTAAGATATAGCATGTGGTGAAATTCAGACCAAGTTATTAATACTAAATATAACTAACAGATTCTAAAACTTATTAAATCCAAAACTGGGATGCTTAGATACCATTTAAAATCTCATTGACAACTTGCCATCTCTTCATGCCATGTACAGGCTTTATTAGCAATTAAGACACATAATTCAGGCCAATTCAATAGAAATTTTTCAAGTACCTACTATGTGCTCTGAATGTGCTGTGAGGGATATAAAGATAAATGGACAGTGTCTTTGCCTCTACTGAGTTTACCCTTTAGTATGCCTAGAAGGGAGGGAAGATGAACTCATATAAAAATAACTACAATATAAACTGTTTCAAAAGTTATAAAAAATTCTGCAAATTAGAAGGAAGGGAAGAGAGTCTCTCAGTTGTGGTTTATTAATTTATATATGCAATAAACATTTATTAAGCTCCCAATACATACTGGCTATTTTAGATACAGATGTTAGGAAAGGTTTCTTTGGAGGAGGTGTCATTTGAGATTAGCTGCGAAATATGCATAGAATCTTTCCCAAAATTGATGGGCAGAAAGGACATTCTAATGGAAGATCTATATGGAAATTTTGATGACTTCAGTGAGCAGTTCCATTTGTAAGTAACAAAAGCTACATATAAGAAAGAGCAAATGATAAAGCTATAAAGGCTTATTGGTCTCTTATTGTGAAAGGATGTAAATGTGAGCCTTAAGTATTTGTTCTTAATTTGGTGAGGAATCAAGGAGTCTTTCAAGGTTGATAAGAAAGACATGTTTTTGAATAAAATGGATATTTGTCACTTCTTGTGAAAGAATCTATTACTTCTGAAACTTTGTGTGATGGGGATCTCTCATTGGGTTATTTGAGACACTGCAATGATCTTGTAGTTATAATTATAAACAATATCATGTTTCTTGTATCTAACAACAGCTCAAAAAAGTTCCTCAGGCTTCACTGCAGCCACAAATTAAATCAAAGTGACAACAGACACACCATGTTTGCAGGTAGCTCAGAATAAAGATGTACAGTTAATCAAAAACACTATGTTGCCTGGAAGGCCAAGAGGGAGAGCCATCAGTGATAATCATATATAGTCCCCCAACGTTACAGGAGGAGAGGCTATATGTCATATTTGAGGAAAAGAAAAAACAATAAAAGCCAGAATTGTCTCTACTTCCATGTCTGCCCTGCCAAAGCAAATTTATACATGTGTCTGTGCATATCTACATGTTTTCAAACATCAAAAATTGCATAATGGTCATCATCATAATAATAAACCACTTTGCTGATAACAAACTCTTAAAACTACATTTACCTTTTTCCTGATTTCAAGGGTTCAGAGTTTATCACAATTCACACAGAAGTTAGAATGCCAAGGGTTATTTTAAAGGCTCTGGAAGGGCCAATGTTGGAACTAAAATAATAGCATCTTTGTGGATTAAAAAAAGAAATTGTTTATTTACTTGTTTGCTTATGACACAAAAGATTTTGAGAGACTAAAAAAAAGTTTCAGCAGAAATTAGAGTTCAGAGATTCAGTGATTGATTTTCTCTATTTCATTTTGGCTACATTTGCTCTCCTATGGGAGGGAAGGGTTGATGTCACAGTCTGAAGGTTAATCAAAAAGGAATCAAGTCTCTAGCTTGGGGCTTCTAAATTAATAACAACTTGCAGGCGATAAGGAGTAACACTAACACTGTATTTGTAAAATCAAGACTTAAAAATAAGTCAGAATAGCTCACTTAGATAAGTAACTATTCGATAAATTAAAGCAAGACTAGGATACTGGACATAATTGGGCTCAAGGTAAACTGTAGCCACATGAAGAGGAAGAGCCACAGGTTAGAAGTATCCCAGAAAACATCTAACACAAGAGAGGCAGGTTAGCCAGAAATCAGACCTATGCCTCAACCAGAAGCCAGCCAATTTTTCTAGAAGACCATTTATAAGCTTTTTTCTGGAAGTAGATTAGAAAGCCATTTCCTCCAATTTTGGAAATGATTTTTCATACTTAGAACTTAATAGAGAGGAAAGGTCTCTTATATTATGCAGCAGGGCAACACTTTCATTTTACAATGAAACTGATCTCCACAGAGATTAGGAGTCTTGCTCCCACTTTATAGCCAGCTATACAGCCAGTTAGCTAAGACATGAATTCTTATCACCTGAGAAAATGGCTACATACTTTGGTTGGAACCCTCCTTATTTCTTCCCAGCATCATTTTCACAGCTCCCTTGACCTCTGGGCTTCCTCCATTCCATGCAGTATACCATTGACAGGTTCATCTATTATGTCAAAGCACTACCATAAAACCTTCAGTAGTTCCTGCCTTCTTACAACCTAACAAAGTCTTTTGCAACCGGAACTCCTCCCCCAACAAGGTAATTTCTAACCAGAGTACTATTTTTCAGTAAAAAACCTTTCCTCTAGGCTTATTGTTTTTAAAAGTTTCCTGAGCTTGTTTGTTTTCTCTCTTTCTCTCTCTCTCTCTCTCAATCTCTCTCTCTCTCTCTGTCTCTCTCCCCCGCCTCTCTCCTTCTCTCTCAACCCATACATGCTTCTCTTTATTTGTGCTCTTCTGTTCTTAATAAACATATCTATTACATGCTTATTAGCCCCTCCTTTTATTGTCAAGATAAATATTCATCCATCTTTCAATATCTAGATCAAGCCTCACCTTAACCTAAAGCTTTTTCCAATCACATAATCCCTCTCACTTCTCTACTGTATCCCACCCCACCACAAACATATTTGCCTATTAAGCTTTTAATTGCATAATTTGGGGCAAGTCATATGAAAATTGTAAAAAACTGAAATAGAATTTGAAGTCATGTTGGTACAGATCACTATACATATGTTAGTTGAAAAAAATGTTATATTTGTTACAGTTTTCACAGTCCAGTATATTAGCTAAAACCCTCCTATATCGCTTAATCCTAATAATAGAAGCCTTCAGATTCTGTGTGCCAGGTAGCAAGGTGATACGTTAAGTCTTGCCCAGCTTATATTTGGTACTATTCTTTCTAATGGTTATGAGGTTTGTCTCTTCCTATTTCCTACCACTTTATTATTTTTAAGTTTCAATAGGATTTTCATTCCCACTATTCTGTTCATTGTTAAACTTTCAAGAAAAAATCCTAAGAAAAAATCAGGAGAAAGATCTACAATCTATGATTAGGTGAAAAAGTCAGACTATGCTGACTTTTAGTCTAACAGTCTTGTATTCCTTTACTATGATTTGTATGACTATTTAGATATAACTCAATATACTTGTAGTCTCTTTGGCAAAAAAATACAGTTGCTCTCTTTAAACAGTATTTCCAAAATTTTGTCATTTCAGAAATGTTGATAATTAACTAATAATCAACAATTAATAATAATAAAGAATGTGTGTTATAAGACATTTGGGTAAATAATCATCATTTCAGGAATAATATCAACAAGGGTAAAATTTTTAAATGGACATGATTATATGTAGGCTAGGATGTGACAACCTACATATAGTACTAGCCAAAACTGAAAACTAATTTTCTTTTTTCCTTCTTAGAAAATAGCAGAAATATAACTAAAATATTTATATACTAAACTAGGTAAAAAGAAGATAAATGTTTTTGTTAAAATATATTTGTTCTAATTCATCTTTGGCAGTATAAATGTGTATGCAGACTGTAAACTCATGAGAGAAGGAAAAGTGTCTGTTTTGTTTTTCATTTTATTGTAATGGATGCAGCAGAATCTAGGGCATATTAAGTGCAAAATAAGCATTTATTGGATCCCCGAATAAAGGAATACATGAAAATATGTCTTGTTCTGTTATTATGCCATTTTCTCAATATCATCATATAGGTTTGTCAATAGTTAAGTGAACGTGCACATGCTACTTGACCTCTCTGAGCCTTACTTTACTAATTTGTAAAATTAGAGGACGATCTGCTTTGCTTACTTCAATGGGTAGTTTTGAGGGTTGAATGAAAGTATTATGGAAAAGTATTGTACAAACTGTAAAGTGCTAAAAATTAATTTTATTTTAATATCATGGGATATTTGAAAAATATTAAGTTCATACCTCAGTTGTTGACCCAATTTATAAAAAATTGGCAAGTAGAAAAAAATATAACATGTAACAGGAAGCTTTTGCAAAAACTTTACTAGAGATTTTTACAAGGAGTTATACTTTCAGAACTGACAAAGCACGTCATGCAGAAATTTAAGATATAGAATATTTACTTGAGAACAAGGCCTAAAGACGCGATGCTAATTTTGATTAATTTTCTGCATTCATAAATGGCTTGTCTAAGTAGGAGGACTGGTGAAATGATGTCATTATACAGCTTCCTGTGCTTGCTGTTGCCCATTATTGGACTTTCTGGTAACTGATTTGCAAAGTGTGCTTTTAATGTTTTGTTTAAAAATTCATTTTGGGAAGATTAGCAATGGAAAACATTTCTTGGAAAAGCTACTGGAAATGTTTAGTAGGGAAAAAAACTATCCAATTTTCCTTTGCATACTGTAAACGAATGATTTATTGCTAGCAATGTTTTGTAGCCTTAGTGGAGATAACATTTTTTTACATTTGAAACTAGATGAGAGATGCTTCTATGTTATTCTCCCAATAAAAAAAAGTTATATTTGGAAAAAAAAAATTAGCAAGACTAGCTTAATTCATTCAGCAAACATTTACTGATTACTGTATCCTAGGTACTATGCAGGGCGCTAGAAAAGTTTTTTCTAATATCTTTAACTAATATATGTAATTTACTCTATTTTCACTATAGAACGGTGAAAATCACTATAAATTCCCTTCAGAGAAAGTTTCATACCTTCTTTATATCTTCAGAGCCTGGCTCACAGTAGAGGTGGCACCTAGTAAGTACTCAAATGCTCAGTAAATGAACAGACAGAAAATATCACAGGAAATCAGATAAAATCTGGAAACCAGAGCCTTAAAACCTTAACATTATTGTAGATTCTACCTTCGTCTCTTCTCAACATGCTCACTGTCTTTGCCTTATTTCATTTTCACACCCACAAACACAGTGGTTTCAAATGATCTCCCTGCCTCTGACCTCCCTCCTCCCCACTTCATCTTCCATTATGTTACCAGAATCTAAAACATAAATTTGATCATTTTGCCTACCTAGCAGCATTTCTCAATCTTTCCCCCCAAGTATTCCTAATGGTATATTAGGATATATATGAACTCCCAAAGGTCAGGTTTCAGGGGGTTTCCTCTAAGTGGCCGGTCACAACTACAGTATTTCATTGAAACCTCATTTTATTTTAAAATGTATGTGTTGTGTGCATTTTTCTCCATAACATACTTAAACTTGTTTTAACTTCAAATTTTTCTTTTCCTTCAAATCGTCAAATAAAACAGACACGTTGGGAAAATGTATAATGTGTATCATGTCGATTTCTTATACTCTGGTATATGACCTTTGTACCTGTTGTCTGTCCAGCACCGAGGGGTACAAGTACATTAGTGTAAAAAAGCTTTTTTTTTAATAAAGAATTCTTTAACAAATAAACAAGCCCCTTCATGATCAGAATCCTGGAAGATATTTTGGTATCACTTTTGGTGACATCCCATCCTTAACCTTAACTGCTGCTTTGCCAAACTATTTGTGATTCTCAGAACATGTTATGTTATAAATCTCTGTACCTTTGAAAACACTGTTCCCTCCACATAGAATGATTACTCCTTGGCAAGCCTTATACAGTCTTCTTCCTCACAATCCTAGGTTAAATTTTACCTAATCTTTACAATCTTCCTCACCAATCCTTTCACAGAACAGCCCAGAAGATAGTCCTGCTTACATACTCTCATGACATTTTGTACATTCCTAGCATTTTTCATGTTATAATAATCTTTTGGGGTTAGGATTTGTTACTCAGCATCTTACACAGCGCCTGGTGTCTTAAAGGTGATAAAATTAAAATATTTGTAATTACTTTAATCAAAAGAACCTAAAAAATTGGATAATTATGTAATTTGAGGACCACTGCTTAAGAAATACTTTCAATCGTTTTGGGGTTATTGGGATAAAAGTTGTTTAATGTAATTGCTAGTTAATATCTTTAAAATATTATAGAATAATAAATTGGCCTCTGCTTTTAGACTATTGACTTCAGTCTTCAAATCAGCATTTTAATCAATGAGATAGACTTCTTGCTTCCTAAATAGTTAACATGATTACTACAAGTAAGAATTTGTTGTTTCACATACTTTGGTACTTCAATTTCTCATATGGCAAACCATTGCTCTCCTATTGGTTTATTCCAAAGAGATGAATAATTACAAGATCTAAAAAAAAGTTCATTATTAAAAATAAGTATCTAAATTATAATATTATGACTATTATGATTGGACGGTGCCTTATTTAGAAAGCCTCTGGCTTTGACAAGAGAAAAACCGAATGCTTATAAGTGTATTGAAATTGTAGTCACTGCAAGCTAACTTGTCTTTCAGGCAGATAATTGCTTTTCATGCATCTTAGAGGTGAGTATAAATTGAACTTTCAAGTACTGATTATGGATGATGTTCGTCCCCTGAAAAATGGAACTGATAAGAACCTTGTTAGAAAAATTCCACACGCCCATCACATAATTTTAAAATGCCTTTGACACAAAACAAAATGTTTGACTTAAATTTTATCACTTTTTTTTTTACTGGGTCTTCAGTTAAAATTTTTTTTTTTATGTATTGGAGAAAATTCCATTACACAAAACTATTTATTCTCGATTCTCATCTACATGGATTAGAGTAGAATTCTAAAAATCCATTAAGGTAAAAAATACGTTGTATAGGTTTTTCTGGCTACCATATTCTAAGTGATAAATGAATTTCATAATTAATAGTGGAAATCACAGCCCAAATAATCTGGTATGAACTACGATTTTGACTAAAAAAAAAAGTATAATGGTCAGAATCATGTTTAGTACTTAATAATGAATGGCTTCCAAATGTTTCCAACATACACATTCAGATCATGTATAATAACCGACATTCTTCTTGGTTTAGTAAAAAATACATAGACTATAATAAGGATGGAACATTCACTTTGAGAACAGGTACTATGCACAAAATCCCTCCTAGCAAGTTTTTTTTAAACTCCTTCATCCTTCAATCTGCCCCCTCTCTCCCCCTCGCAGTCCAATACCAACGCTGTCTTCATATAATGTTGCTATGAGTGATGTGACCTAATGATGGTCTTAAGGACATCATTTCTTACAGTTAGATTGAACTCTTGACATCAAGATAAAAGAAACAGAAGGACAGTGCTTATATTAATGAGCTACCTTTAGCATGTTTTACTTGAAATTACAGTGGATGATATTCTTTCTGGTGACATGGTAGCCCAGATGAAAATAGGTTTAGGTAGTTACATATTCAGTGTGATATGGTTTTTCTCAGCTCTAATCATGGCCTACTTCCTTAAGCTGACCTTAGAAATATATATTAGTTATAATATTGAATTCATGAGGTTCATTTTTAACAAAGAATAATTTATATCATTAAATAGCAGTTGACCCTTCAACTCTGTTACTTTTTGGAGATTAAACTGTTATTACTAATGTACATGATTTTTAAAATTGATTTCAGGGTTAATTGATGGCATATGATAAAATAAGCCTCTTTACAATCACATGCCATTTAAAACTCAAAATAATAGTAACATTTGTTCAGTTGCTGACCAGTCTTGGCTTTAAATGACTTTTGGCCATTTCCTAAAATTGCAACTATCCAAGAAACACATAAATTTTCCACCACTGATATTCAAATAAACTTTCCTTCAACCTTTTCTGAAAAGGAACTCTAATAATATATGAGACAATGTTTATATGATAAAAATACTAAATGACTACAAGTTAAATTACAATAAGATTTTGAAGGTAATTCTAACATTTCACCAATGAGAAAACTGAGAAGAAAATAATTTGTCTAAGGCCAGGCCATTTAAGTACTAAACCAAATGTTCATGATATTTGGTTCATTCTCTGCTACCGTACAGTAGCCTTTAAAACTAGAGATATATGTTACTTATATATTTTGAAAATATCAGTCACTTAGCTTTATATTAATACACTGTATATTATTTCTTAAAATTAGACATACATAAAATTATTTCAATATATTTTTGCCTTTTATTTCTACTTTTTTTCCTCAATGAAAATTTAAACATAATTGTACTTAGTGGTTTGTGATTAAAGCAGATTGATTTGAGTATTTGCTTTTGCAATAGAGGTAATTTAGTGATTTTCATTGTCAGAATATTGGTGAAAAGGATTTTATAAATAGTAGCATTGTTATCTACTTAATTAAAAGTAGAGGATGACCAAAGACAATTTGTTCTGTAGCTATATTAAAATATCAGTTGTTAAACAAATTGTGATCATAAAGTTGAGAGAAGTGTTTGGGAATAAGGATTTGAGAAAATATTTTCAGAAAAATTATAATTTTAACTATGCAAGAATGCAGTACTTTTGTATGCAGAATAGATGTAATAGGCTTACTTATCTTTCACATTTCTTGAGTTTTGCTATTTAAAAATTTTATGGGATTTATATTCTAGTATTATAAACATCAAATATTTTACATCCTCTTGAAAGTTTTCTTTATTTAAATAGTCATGATGCCATAGGTTGAGTTAGATATTTTGCTTAGATAATGTTGAATTTGGGGGGAGTAATTATATCACCCTCTCGAAAACAAGCAAAAATTGAACAGAAAATTCTATTAATAAATTCATTTTCAGGTGACTTTTCATACTCTGATTTGAAATATAATATATTATTCCCTGAGATTGCCTCAGTTTACTAAAACTATTACTTCTGGTTGGTAAGAAATAATGTGTTTGACTCTAAATAGTAGCTCCTTGTGGATAGTTAAAAATATTTGTTGATCGATTGTTATGTATTTGACTCACTTTATAGAATAATATTGTGCAAAAGATGCTCTTTAAATAATGAGTTATTATGTTTACACTAGAATAAAAAATAGGAAACATTTAACTATTGCTAATTATGAAACTCAAGTGAAAGTTTTTCCTTATTCTACCCGTTACTCTGCTTTCCTATATAATTTATAAGACTGGAACATAAGAATATTTCAGCATTTAAAAAATATTAACTTGCTAAATAAGAAAATACCATAATTTAGGTAATTTATTATATAAACATATATATATATATATATGTATGTATGTATGTATGTTCGTATGTGCTTTTCTTAAATATCTCAGTTTCTCATTTTTATCCTATGAATATTCTGAATTGGAAAACTGAAACATAACCCTAAGTGGTATGCTGAATTCTAGAAAAAAATGTTTTATTTAAAAGTTTTGGTAATAGCTACCAGTCCCAAAGGAAGTTCAGGAAATTTATGGAAAAACATTTAATAACTCTTTATTAGTCAACTATACTTTAATTTAAAAAAAATCAATTATAGTGGTCCTGGAGAACACTCATATGAACATGCAGTAATCAAAGAAAATTAAGTCTTAGTTATTTTGTGAAAGCATCATTCTTTGTATATTAAACTGCAGAATCATTATGAAATGTGGAAAAATAAAAGGACTTAACATTTGCAAAAAACAAAACACTGGTTTAAAGATTTGTTTTACTATTATTTAGAAATTGTGTGATTTGACATACTATCTGATGCCTAGAGGTATAATTTGGATTATTATTGCTTGCTGTATTTGGGGCTTGAAATGGCAAATACACCTGCAATGATATAATTAATAGTTAATAAATGCAATATTAATGTCTCCATCCTGCAACTCTTCATCTGGTAACCAGTCTTGGCCTCCACTACTCTACCCATGATCACTGTTTGAACAAGAAAGAGTGAAAGTACTAAAAACAATACTAAGGTAACATTTGACACACTCATAGTTGACAGAAGGGCTGCATATAGAGAAAGCATTCCTGTAATCAGAGACTCAAATGAATTTCTGCATTGCAGCTCAAGGTAAAGAGAAGTACAGAATGTATCACCATATCTTTATTTAGTTCCTATACACTAAATATCTATGATCAAAATTTTTATTTTGGATAATGACATGCCCAAATTACTTGAAAATAATCATTAAATGTTCTAGCTAATCTAATTTCATTTCAGTTTATTGTCACATAGATCATTTGAAATACAACAATACAAAAATAACTGAGTTCTATCTGGTGGCAACCATAATGACATACCTCTCACATCTCTGATCACAGGGAGTGTAACTGGATGAAGGCCTAGCTGTTGTACTCCGAAATGCATTTTGGCATTTACACCAACACTATGCTTCCCATTGCGCTTCTCTCAGTCAATGACTGAATATAGCTGGGATATTAAGACAGGCTTATTTCTAGGAGGTATGGGACTCCCCTAAAAGTCACTCTGGCTAGGAGATGCCCCAAAAGCCTTACTGAACTTTCTTTAGATCTCAAACTCTCCTCGCTCCTTCCCTACCTCAGTTTCTTCCCTCTCTTCTCTTCGGAGAAGACTTGCTTTACAAGTTCATGGCTGTTCTAGTCTCCCGTAGTTACTTCCTCATTTTTTCTTATTGGTGATTTCCTTAATATATTTGTTGCATATTTAATCTCATTTTAGGTGTCTGTTGCTTGGGGACTCATGCTAACACATTTCTATTTAAATGTTTCTTTTGATTACAAAAATTCTCCCAGTGTTGTTGTTGGATAACTCATCTAGCTAGATTAGTTTACATTGTCATAACATATATTTGCATTATTATTTAAAATATTCAAGTTAATGTCCACAATATTAAGACTTTTAAAAATTAAGACACAAATATTCTCTGAAAACTCTTAGCAAAGCCAGATTACCATGAACGTTACACATTTTTAGTGTTATTTTATTCTGAAAGCATGTGTTCATGCATTTCTATATACTAATTTCTTAATATGGAATAATCTCCATTTTCTCTGTCTTGTGAACTCTCATACATCTTTTACTATCCAATTCCACCTTTGACAAGAATTTATATTTCCTTTACCTGGAATTCAAACCTACTAATATATAGTAAGTTAATACAAGAACAGAATAATCATTTTTTCTTTATCAGAAAAGGCAAAGGTGTTCCTTTGTAAAAATGGTGACTTGCTTATGTAAACTTAAAACAAAATTTACCAAGTTCAAGTAAGGGAAAAGTAGCTGTGTAAAAGGCATTTAGGGGTCAGGTGGGAAAATTTTTCTTATGAAAATGTCAGAAAAGAAAAATATCTACAAATAAATACATGTGGACATAATGTGAGTGACAGTTAAAAGTTAATATTGCCCTTTATTCTCAACCTAAAGAGCTTGCTATCCAGTCTTTGTCTCCCCACCTTTGCTGTTAGCTTTCGATACTGTAGTGCACTATTTAATTCTATGAACTTGTTTTAAACTCAAGACGTATAATAACCTGACTGTCCATTGATGGATGGATAAAAATGTGGCACACACACACACACACAATAGAATATTATTCAATCATAAGAGATACTGAAATCTTGCCATTCGAGACAATATGGGTGGACCTCAAGGGCATTATGCTAAGTGAAATAAAGCAGAAAGAGAAAGAGAAATCTGTATAATCTTGCTTATATGTGGAATCTAAAATACTAAACAATCTAACAACAAGTACAAAAACAAAACAAAACAAAACAAAAACCCAAGCTCATAGATACAGAGGAGAGATTAGCATTTGCCAGGGGTATGGGGTGGGGATGCCAGAATGGGTGAAAGGGGTCAAAAAAAAAAAAAAGACCGATAAAGAATATATTCCTCATTAGTCGATTCACTGAGTAATAGGCCAAGTCACAGTGAAATAATTATTTGCATTTGAATATATAAGCAGTATATTGTCTAAAATGTTCCATTTAACAAAGATGTACAAACTCAGCATATTTTAGGGGTATACCGGTTTTTATCATTTATTATCAGCTGAGGATTCTAATACAGAAACTCACTTATGGGGAAAAAAAGAGGTACAGAAAACTTAATCTTGTTCTCATCACTTCACGCAACCAACTTTCCTTCTGATTTGGCTCTTTTGTGACATTAATCAGGCAGACTCCACACTTCACGGTCACCTCTGACCTTTTCCACTTTGTAATTTCTTACATCCAGGAAATCACCAGTGAATTCCTCTAAAGTACATAGCAATCCATCACTTCCTGTCTGTTATCATAGCCCCTACCCTGGTTTGGGATCTTATAATCTCATATTTTGCCATACTCTTTTTTTTTTTTTTGCTCTCATGCCCTAACATTTCACTTTCCTGCAATGTCAACCTTCCCAAAGTATCTTTTTAATTGTGTTCTTTTCCTGCTAACATTATCCAATGGCTCTCCATTCCTGACTGAAAACCTAAACCTCTTAGCCTGACATTTATATTTCCTGGTTCCTTACATATCCCCCTCTTGAATATATTGTATGCTCCTTCAGTTCTGAAGCTCTAAAGGGCATAAAAATACCTGGGGAGCTGGTTAAAAGTTCAGACTTCTGTTCCTACATCTCCAGAAATTCTGGAACAAAATTTTGAAGGTGGGGTCAATGACTCCGCAGTTTATGTATGTTCTCCAAGTGACTTTGATGCAGGTGTTTACCATATCACACCACAAAAAATACTGTTATAATTTGCTAAAACTATAGCCTTCCCTGGTAAGTACTGCTTTTCTTGCTGAATCTTTGGCTGTGTCTAAGTTGTCATTACACTAAGAACAACTGTTCTCATTTATTCATTCACTTAAACAAAGCCTACTTCTAATTGTGCTGCAAATAACTGCTCCATTCAGTTTTCAAAAAAACAAGTATGCTTATTTTCTTCTCATAAACGTTTTCCCAGGTAATTGATACAAATATTTCACATCTGGTGATACTCACTTGTTATTTAGTTATGGGTTGTATGTAATCATGAAGAAAAGACTGAAGAAATTGCCTTTGGCAAATCCTTCAGCTATCTAGAAAATTCAGCTGGTTCTCATGTGCAGGCCTTTAGATGGGTCTCAAAGCTAATACTACTTAAATGCAAAGTTGCTTTACACAGTTTTTAAGTTTGATATTTTAAAATTCTACTTTACTTCCAAATGTGTATGGTAAGACATCACACAAGAAATTAAACAGTATACACAGATGTGAGTAGCAAAGTTTTCTTAACTGTTCTGGAATAGCCCATTACAATATTTAGCAAACATGTTTTTTTGGAATACCTATTGATTGGACATATTAAAGTAAAATATTTGCTCCAAATGGTTACTCAGCAAGTACTATAAGCAGAAGAAGCCATCTGTGAGCATGGATATTCATTTCTGCCTTTGTGATTTCTCCAGTTTGAAAAACATCTGGAGTAGGCTAACAATTATTATCTAAAACATTCTCCTCTCTAATATCAATACTCCTAATATGCTTCCTATATTTCTCTTCTAACCTAAAACATCCTCACCTGCCCCCAAATTTGAGCTATTACAAAAAACAATTTTCTTCCTGATATCTTCATTTGGCATCTGCTATCTCTAAACACACATGTTGTGAATGTTTTGCCAATGACCCAAGAGAGTAGTAAACACTTACTTACCCACAAAGATGATAACCTTGTTTGACTTATTCTCTGTTTCAAGGTGTAAATCAAGTGTCACTCCAAAATGAAGTAGTTTTTGTGATAATGATGAACATAAAGTTTCTGTGTGTGTGTATGAAACACAGCTGAGTGGTTTGAGAGTATATAAAAATAAAACAATAGAGAGAAATAATCTTTAATGACATATGACATTGCCCTTCAAATTATTTATTTAGTAATATTTAAATTATAACCCTAGCGGTTTAAGGTGTGAATTCTTAGATCAATATAAAAGTACATAAAGAGAAAAAAAAATCAATCTTTGAAACAACACCAATTTTCTCCTCAGTCTTTACATCATTAATGATGTAAGATATTGATTCCACTTTAAAAATGAAAGTTCTACAGTCAGTTTCCTAGAGTCAAAATCACCGTTCATTTTAATTTTCTTTAAAGCTGATTTTGTAATCAATGCTCACTACACAAAGATGATGTTCCAGGAACCAAATGAAATTGGTCTATCTCTAACTTGTTACATTTTTTTTATCCTCCTCTTTATACATAATCATGGAAGTATTTAAGTGTAAAAGAGGAATGATGGTCTAAAGGTTTGGGAATAACTCGTAGTCTCGAGGTGCTGTGCTACACCTAAAATTTCCATTTGAAAATATTAGTAAGTTATTCCTTCCTCTACTTAACAATCATTAGACACACTATGCATCTTTCACTTGACATAGGAGTTTTTATGCTGAATTTATATTTCTTTTTAAGGTTCTCCTTTGTCACCATAAAATGTATCCTATTATGGACAGGAGACCCAAGATAAGATGCCTCCTCACTTAACATTCAGTCTTCTCTCAAGTTTCTGGACACCATAAGTCCAGGAGAACACTGCTAACCCATCCACCTCTTATGGAAAACTTCTTTCCAGCCTTGGGTTCCTCTTCATTTGGCATCTTTCTGTATATCTCTTGCTTCTCTCTCCCATGTTGCGTTTTTTTAGAAGATAAGAAAATTGGATAATATTTCTGTCTGTGAATCTATTAGGAATTTCAAAACAGTTCCATTGGAAAAATGGTCATAGGTAAGAAGGTCAGGGCATGGTGGACTAAAAGAAGGTAAGACATACACTAATTGAGCCTAACTGCTTGTATCAATTAGTACAATAGTCTCCAGCCAGATGTTGTTCCTGGTCTGACAGTAGTGCGAATCTAAAATATACCCTGTGATTGCTTTATAATGCTCCCTCCCCCACTTAGCCAGTCCTATACTTAATGTTCATTTTTAAAGCTCTGACAAAATACCTATAGTGTAATATTGCCATGTATAGCAGTTTAAAAACTTAGTTCCCCCTAAAATGTAAGAACATTTTTGTTATTACAGAAGTGTTTCACTGTATAATAACAGATTAGAGAGTAAGGTAGGTGTGATGATTCTTTAAAAAAAGAAGGAAGTTTGAAAGCAAAAGTGATTTTATTCTTAGAGTTTTCACTTATTCTTCAATACTAAATATAACTTAAATCAATATAAAAAGGAAAACTGGTTATTTATAGATATGCCTTTTAAGAAATGTACATATTATCATCCACTATATATGGCCAAAGTAGTGGAAA
Source organism: Pteropus medius (assembly GCF_902729225.1). Taxonomy (NCBI): domain Eukaryota; kingdom Metazoa; phylum Chordata; class Mammalia; order Chiroptera; family Pteropodidae; genus Pteropus; species Pteropus medius. The sequence continues at coordinate 8,487,911 of NW_024352787.1, read as the reverse complement.
TGATGTGAAATGTTTCATTTAATAATAAAAAGAATATTGTAATGGGAAAATGAGTCTCCAAAAAGAAATCCTGTTTGTACAAATATACAATAGCCTGTGTTTGAAAGGAAAAAATGAACTGAGCTATTTTTGTCTCATTATCACGCAACTCTCTAGATAGAGACCACTTAATAAGAATTTATTATAGTATTTTAATAATTAGGAAAAGTCCAAGATTATTTTTGCTTTGCTCCAAATTTCATTTTGTAGAAAAAAAAAAAATCTTATAATGGGGTATACATTTATGTAATATTGCAGCCTACACTCAAACCCTGAACTTATGTTTATGTTATTGACATTAGATAATGATGCATATCAAAAAATAGAATAATTAATGGATGAAGGTGAATTGTCTTAATAGGAGTAAATAAATCTTCCTTCTATTATGAAAAACATCTATATTTCATTGTTTTAAGCGTCCTTGTGGGTGGTATATACTTTGATACTTGGCCCAAATTACTGTTTATTTTTTCTCTTTTCTGATTTTTTTTCTTGGATCCATAATTATTTTTTGAGGTCCCTCACTTCAAAATAATTTTTGTTAAATTGCATTCACTCAATTAGTTTAAATTATAAGAACCATATATGCTCACCTTAGAATATTTGGAAACCACTTGTTTATTGCCCAGAGGGTTCCTCTTTTATTTTTTGATATTTACTGACTGTACTATCTGCAAGGTACTCTGCTAAATGCTATGGATTAAGAAAAATAAAACAATATATGGTTCTAACAGTAAGAATAATATTGTCCTACGTGAAGTTGGACAGTAAATTAAAAATCCACGAAGCAATGGCTATAGTAGGTTTAGGTACAGGATGGGCATTGACCTTGTTCTTGAACTCGAAGGAGAGTTTCTTGAGAAAGTAACATCACTCTGCGACATCTGCAACCATGCGGATTAATAACTTTTCTCCAAGTCTTTCTCTACAGGTATATGTAGTAAAACCATAATTTATATAATCGTACAGTTGGCACTCTGTATCCACGGGTCCCACATCCATAGATTCAACCAACTGTGGATGGAAAATATTTTTTAAATGTTTCATTGCTACTGATGTGTACTATGTAGTTAGGCCTAGGATGTTTGATGGTTGTTTCTGTACCAAACATGTATGAACTTTTCTTTTTTGTTTTCTTCCTTAAACAATACAGCCTAACAACTATTTAGATAGCATTTACATTGTGTTAGGTATTTTAAGTAATGTAGAGATGATTTAAAGTGTATGGGAGAATGTACATAGGTTATAGCAAATACTATGCCATTTTATATAGAGAACTTGAGCATCTGAGGGTTTTGCTATCTGCAGATGTCCTGGAATCAATCCCCCACAGATACGAGGGATAGCTGTATTTCACCATATTTGTGTTACATTGTTAGTAAATGTAGTTTTTATATATAAAAATCTCCTTTCCCCCAGTTCTCTCTCTGGAATGTGTTTCCTAACAGTGTTCCTCGATTTCTTAAACAGCGTTATAATATCTGTGTATCTCATAGTACTGACCCTAAATGGTCCATTTTGTGGGGAGTAACTGGTTTAGAAAGGCAAATCTAGTCTGGAAAACAGTGCTATTAAAAAAAATCACAAAAATACTTTGTATATTATCTTTACTTCTATTTTCTAAGTCCAGAAGAAACTGCCCATTTCTTTAATCCAATAGCAACTATTTATTACACCAAGGCAGTAAGTAGCTAACAAGTGATTCGAAGGCACCCTTTTAAGAATGAAACAAACAACAACACGCTATCAATGTCAAAGACAAAGGAGTAAAATAAATAAATAAATAGTAGTGTTTTTGCCAGACGGGTGTTTTCCCCTTCCTTTACTAATGACCCAAAGGAACTTTTCTGCTGACTATTTTTAAGGTAAAGAATTTAGGGACCCTAACTTTAAGAAAAAGAGCATATATTTCCCCACACATATTTTCTAAGGTATTTTAGGTTTCAATTGAATTTCTTGATCTCTGAGGTATTTTGCCTCAATCGCAGATATATTTCTAATGAGAAAATCATAACTCAATTTGATAAATCTGGCTGAATTTAAATACACATTTGTCTATTATAATAAGAATAATAAAGTAAAATAATAAAAGCTTAGCCCTGTAAAACAATAATAAGCCAAAAACTGTGTGAAATACTTTTCATAAATTCACTTAATTCTCATGGGGAACATATAAAGTAACTTCATTTATTAATCCCATTTACAGAAGAGAGAACTAAAGCATAGAGAAGTTAAGTCACTTAGTCAAGATCGCACAGCCAATGAATTGTAAATTCTGGTTTGGAACACTCAGCCTGGCTCCAGAGCTTGTACTCCTAACAAGCGAGTTGGTACCTCTCGACATGTATATGCCTTGCTCTTTGTTTTAAAATATCACTCTACTGCTGATGTTCCCTCTTTATCTCTGCGTGTGACTCAGAAGTTAATGCTATTACCAAAAGTCTTACTCACACTACAAGAAAAAATTAGTACTTTAGCTATAGCTTTTACTTGTGTGTCATTGATTAAGGCAATGACTGTAAAACCCCTGTTCTTTTTAGTACTTTTCTCCAACTAAGCTATCCAATTAAATCTGTTGCCATGCTTACCTGGCAGAGGAATACGGGTCGCTGCTTTTTTGCCAGCAGTTCACAGTGATGTTCTCTTGTTTGAAGCCCTGCTCTCCTGTGCATTTGCTTTGCTCTTCTTTGCTCTTCCTACTCAAAGTACTTCATTCAGCAGCATTTAAGCATCCTGTTATCAGCCATTCTGCCCCTCTATCTATGCCAGAAATAAAGTGTAGTAATAGTTAGGTATTCCTCAATCATGGTGGAGGCATGGCGGAATGCCTGAATTGACTGGTCCTTTAAATTGAGTTACTTGATACAGGTCTTCAGTCTAGCAGAAAATTTTTTCCACATTGGTGCTGCAGCCTCTTTTCAAGACTCTCTAGATGTGTGTTAAAGTTCTTGCTATCGTTCTCAACCTGAGAGACCCATAACATCTTACTGTCAAATTGTAGTGCAAATCATAAGGCAAGGAAAAATTTGCTTTTACATATTATACCAGATTTCAATAGTGTTATGATCATTTTATTAAGTAGGATATTAAATGCATGGGATAATTACAGCTAACTAACCAGGAACTGTGTGACCACGTACATTTGCCCATGGGAATGTACTGCTCATGTGTGTCAGAGGGTCAAAAAGCGAAGTATCTCTCCATTCATTGGCCAATGAATGGGGTGAGGCCATTTGCAGGTGTATCACACCTGGTCCCTAAACAATGGGATTGTTTAGGAGTCCTGCCGAAAGCATGGAGTCTAAGTCTATGCATGATGTAGAGTTAACAATCACTATAAAGAAAAGCTGCAAATAGTTCTGAAGATAGTATTTACAAAAATGTGTGCTTTTCAATATTTAGTGCGGATGTTTACTTCTATTTTATCCAGGAAAGTCCTTTGTCACACGTTGAATTCCTCTAATAGATAAGAGGGTACACAGGAGCTTCATGATTATCAATAAACCTAACCTGGCTCTGCAGCTCAGCCCAGGGCTTGCTGTAAGACCTCTTCAATGTGTCCATGCAGAATTTCCTGGAATCTTCGTTTGACTCTTCTAGATTTTAAAAAAAATCAATGGAATTGCTTTCATATCCTTCATACACCCATAATTCTGACTATATTAAAATATATTGAAAGATAAGAGACCTCTCAGGAAACCCAACTTCACCTCATTGGTTGTGAAGACTAAGTCAATATTCAGTGCACAATACCTTTGGTTATAGAATAGGTGCTTCTGAATCCTACTACTTTAAAATGGCATTCTTAGGCATTAGGGTTTGAGGTGTGCTGTTAAACGTATACTATCATTTTTTATTTTAGAAGACAAAGGGAATTTAAAAAGCATAACAAATTTAAAAAATTCCTACAGAATTGTAAAATGCATTATTGCAATTTTTACTCTTTCTGAAATGCTAACAACTTCAATAGGCCATTATCATCTGAGGCAAAGCCACATTGAAGCGATGCAATTTATATCATGCATATAATAACATCCCTTTCACAATGGCAACTATCTGAGGTATTAATGTTTACTTAGAAAATCACTGATGTATGTGTCATTACTACGTTAGCAACACCTGATATTATGTCATTGTGTGGTTGATGACTTCTTAATCTCTGAACTCACTCTGACTTTTCAGGCCTGGATTGTTGACCCTGTAAATTGTTATGGCTATTTCTGAATTGTTCTAGTATGCTGTACAAATTTTTTTTTAATTAATCACATATGGTTTTGGTGAATTGATGTGAAATTTCAATATCTACATGACATAAATATACATGTAATTAATTATTTTAATCTAATGTGGCTAATCTTAATATATAATATGGTTTATATAGAAAATATCCAAGGTATCATATAATATATTTACTGATGTGATAAACATGGGGAAATATCTAATAATCAGGATGGTAAGTAGTAATTAACACCAATTCCAACTGGAACTAACATACTGAAGTACCATGTTGTGAGTAATTGAGAAGACAGGTGCTGAATTAGAAAGTGATGAATTAGGAAGGTCTGACACAGGTGCAGTAAGGGTGGAGGAGGGATAGCAGCACAGACACATAACTTGCATGAAAACCTATTTGTTAAAAAGTCACATATTTGTTTACTATCATTGTTCATTAAATATATAGGATCTAATCTGGACTAATTGTTTATTCATGAAAAACAATGACACCATTTTACATCAATGCAGGCTAGGATGGAAATCAAAGAAAGCCAGAAGAACTCTGTCTCTCCCCAAATCTGCTGCTAGATTACAATAATTATGAACATCTTCTCAGTGAAGAATGAATACTATCATATTTTTTCTCTAGTGGTCACAGGACATACAATTTACAGGAATCATATCTAGAAAAATGTAAAACAGAAATAAAACAATGTTAATATTGGCAAGGAAGCTCAAGTTTTGCTAGATCCTGTACTAAATACTTTACCTAAATGTTACCATCATTTAATCCTATCAAAATTCCTGTATGATAAATATTATTATAACTATTAAACATATGAGAAGGTAAGCCTAAGAGAGGTAGGGTAACTTGCACAAGGTTTAAGAGTTAGTGTGTTGGAGCCAAAATTTGAACCCAGAGCTACCTGACTCCAAAGTGTGTGCTTTTTCCACTTTTCTCCAATTAAATAAACAATCTAAGTAGTTTAGAAATATGTAATTCTCATTTGCCCTTATTTTAAACTAAAATCTTGATTTTGCTTTGAGGAGTGAAGACCTGGAATTATCCAGTGAGACCTGTGTCCTTTTCAAAGCTCTCCAAAATAAAAGCGACTCCAGGAAAGGCACAGGGAAAAATACCAGTTCTGATTCCTTATCGCCCCTTCTTCCTAAGTGTTGCAGCTCCTCTGAAGGATCCCTGACACTTATTTCAGGGCTTAGCTCTTGGGATTTGTTTAATTTAATTAAAATTTCAAAAAAAAAAAAAGGTACTTTTGTGTACTTATTTTTTATGAACTTATTAGGGCTGCCAGTGAAAGGTAGGGCTTAACTTCAGGCAAATTTGACCTTGTAGCTCAAATGATATCACCAATGATCTGGTTTCTCTCATTCTCTCTATTACATGTTGGAAATGTCATTCTCAGTCTGCAAATGGTGGCCTTCTTCTCCCAGCCATTCTTGGCCCCTTTAGGTTCTCTCACAGATCTGAACCTCATATTCTCACACGATTCAAGAAAAGGAAATAATTTCTTCTGGTGGAAAAGAAAGGCAACTTTTCCTTATTACAGAAAAAAAACATTTCTTATATGTCATTAGTTCTGACTGGATTATGTGCCCTAAACTAGTTACTGTAACTACACAGTTGACAGATAACCACTGGTATTTGGACTATCCAGTGACAGAGAGGAATAATTTAATTTGCATACCTAAGCAGTTTACTTGGACCTATGGACTGAGACACTGCCATTCTAATTGACTCCCATACAATAGTGTCAGCTGAATTTTTTCACTTGGTAAATGCAACAAGAATAAGTGACTCCTGTGCCTTTATAAACAAAAAAAATCTGCTAGTTTATTTTCGCTCAATTAGTAGGCCCAGTTCTGTTTTCTAAATACTTTCATTAAAATATAATCTCTTTCATATCTCACTCTCAGTTTTCTATCTGGAAACAAACCTTTGAAATATACAAAACTCTTCACTAGCAACATGAATTTTTAATAAATGATGGAGGGTTATTATAAAGCAATCAAATTTAAAATACAACTTACTAGCAGCAAACTTGACTTTCAGAGGCCCAGATCCAAGTCATTTTTGTCATTCTTGGTTGAAATCTTGCTTCAAAATGGGAAAAGTCTGATATTTTTTCCTTAAGCCATATCATAGGACTTTTGTTTTACTTAGATATAGTTGAAAGGAGCAGATAATCATATAGAGAGCCTATAACCATCTCTACCACCACCACCTGCTCACTCATGAGTAATTTAAATCAGGCAAACTAGGCAAGGCCTGTCAACCCCACCCGCCGACTCCCGGCCAAAGGTACACGCTATGGTATAATTCTCCGGAAAATGTAATTTACTTTCAAAAATAAACTTAACTGAAATTGTTAAAATTGTAAAAAGAAAAAAATTCTATGAATGTAATAGTTTCTTTCATCTACTAGTTTCTGGATAATTTACTGGCATTGATTAATAAAACCTGATCAGAGAAGCAGTAGTAATTATTCAACTCATTTAACTAAATGGCAAAGATATATGGCTTGAAATTGCTACCTTGTGGAGAAGAAAAAATATATAAATAAGGAAACATGGATACATGATCTTTGTTCTAATTATCAAATTAAACTCTCCCTTTTTTATTGTCATGGTTGAATTCCCTTTTAAGTTAAATATCTTATAATCCTCATTTATTATAAATATAATAAAAAACAGAAAAAATAATTTACTTGACTAAGATACTTATAAAAGGAAAAAAAGTGCTTTTAAGTCTTTAGTTCCCCTGAAAACCTTAATTCCTTTATTATTATTTAGTTATAAGCTTAAATATATTCCTCCACGAATGTGTCTTTAAGTGCTCACTTTAAACTTTAGAAGTTCGCTTAATATCACTTAACTCAGAGATCAGTAAGCTATGAACTATGGGTTGTTGTTCCACATATTTTCTAAAATAAGAAATTATTAGAACACAGCTGTGTTAATCATTTTATGATCTATGGATGCTTTCCCCCTGCATCTTCAGAATGAGTAAATTGAGTACCTGCGGCATATACCATGTGGCCCACAAGCCTAAAATACTACTGTACTCCTTAAGAAAAGTTTGCAGCCGCTTGATCTAATTTTCTTTCAAAAACTTAATGTATAAAAAAAGCACTTCCTTTGAAACTACTTTCAATACAAAACTTTCTGACATTTCAATTTGAATAGAATGATACTGTCTTAGGGTAATTAGCCTTTCGTCTTTTTTTAATTACTATTTTCTATTATTTTCAGGTGTGCAGCATAGTGGTTAGACATTTACATTATTTATGAGTCTGTTTTTGTTCTATTTGTTAGTTTATTTTGTTCTTTAGATCCCACATGTAAGTGAAATCATACAGTGTTTGTCTTTGTCTGACTTATTTCACTTAGCATAGTACCCTCTAGGTCCATCCATGTATAGTAAGATTTCAGTTTCTTTATGACTGAGTAATATTTCATTGTATATATGTACCACCACTTCTTTAGCTAATCATCTATTGATGGGCATTAAGGTTGCTTCCATATCTTGGCTATTATAAATAGCACTGCAGTGAACATAGTGGTGCATATATCTTTTCAAATAAGTGCTTTAGTTTTCTTTGGATAAATACCCAGAAGTGGAATTGCTGAGTTAATTTTTTGAGAAACCTCCAAAATATTTTCCATAGTAGCTGTACCAATTTGCAATTCCACCAACAAATGTTGCACGAGGGTTCCCTTGCCTCCACAACCTTGCCAACACTTGTTTTTTGATTTATTGATGCTAGCCATTCTGCCAGGTGTGAGGTGATATCTCATTGTGGTTTTAATCTGCATTTCTCTCATGATTAGTGATATTGAGCATCTTTTCTTATGTCTATTGCCTGTCTGTCTGTCCTTTTTGGAGAAATACCTCTTCAGGTCCTCTGCCCATTTTTGAATTGATTTGGGTTTTTTTTTGGTGTTGAGCTGTATGAGTTATTTATAAATTTTGGATATTAACCCTTTATCAGATGTATCATTGGCAAATATCTTCCCCCATTCAGTAGAATGTCTTTTTGCTTTGGTGGTTTCCTTTGCTGTGTAAAACCATTTTAGTTTGATGTAGTCCCATTTGTGTATTTTTTCTATTGTTTCCCTTGACTGAGGAGATTTGGCAGAAAAAATATTACTAAGAATAATGTTAAAGAGTTTACTGACTATGTTTTCTTTTAGGGGAAAATATTAAGTCTTTAATTCATTTTGAGTTTATTCTTGTACAAGATGTAAGTAGGTGGTCTAGTTTCATTTTTTGGTACGTATCTGTCCAGTTTTCACAATACCATTTATTGAATAGACTATCTCTACCTCATTGTATATTCTTGCCTCTTTTGTCATAGATTAAATTCCCATAGAGATGTGGATTTGTATCTTGGCTCTCTATTCTGTTCCATTGATCCATATGTCCGTTGTTTATGCCTGAACCATGCTATTTTGATTATTATACCCTTGTAGCATAGAATATCAGGTAGCATGATATTTCCAACTTTGTTCTTCTTTCTCAATATTACTTTGGGTATTCAGGGTCTTTTATGGTTCCATATAAACTTTTGGATTATTTGTTTTAGTTCTATTAAAAATGCCACTGGCATTTTGATAGAGATTGCATTGAATCTACGGATTATATTGGGTAGTATGGGCATTTTAACAATGTTAATTTTTCCAATCTACGAGCATAGAATATGCTTCCATTTATTTGTTTCTTCTTCAATTCCTTTTTTTAATTATATGATTTTCAGAGTACAGGTCTTTTACCTCCTTGGTTAAATTTATTCCTAGGTATTTCACTAGGAATGTTTTTGATGTAATTGTGAATGAGATTGCGATTGTTTTCTTAATTCTCTTTCTGATAGTTCATTATTGGTGTACAGAAATACAAATGACTTCTGAATATTAATTTCATATCTTGCTACTTTACTGAATTTGATTGTCGTTTCTAGTAGTTTTTTGGTGGGATCTTTAGAGTTCTCTATATAGGCACCATGTTATCTATAACTAATGACAGTTTTACTTCTTCCTTTCCAATTTATATGCCTTTTATTTCTCTTTCTTGTCTGATTGCTAGGACTTCTAGTACTATGTTGAATAAAAGTCATGAAAGTGGACATCATCATCTTCTTCCTTATATTAAGGAAAACCGTATGATATTAGCTGTGGGTTTGTCATATATAGCCTTTATTGTGTTGAAGTGTGTTCCTTCTATTTCCACTTTCCTGAGAGTTTTTATCATAAATAGATGCTGGGTTTTGGCAAATGCTCTTTCTTCATCTATTGATATGATCATATGATTTTTATCTTTCAATTTGTTAATGGTGTGTATCACATTAATTTGCAAATATTGAATTAACCTTTGTATCCCAGTAGTAAATCCAATTTGATCATAGTGTATAATCTTTTTAAAGTATTGCTGAATACAGTTTGCTAATAATTGTTGAGGAGTTTTGCATCTATGTTCATCAGGGATATCAGACTATAATTTTCATTTTTTTGTAATGTCTTTGTCTGGTTTTGGAATCAAGGTAATGGCTTCGTAAAATGAGCTTGGGAGCCTTCCCTTCTTTTGAACTTTTTGGAATAGTTTGAGAATAGGTGTTAATTCTTCTTGGAATGTTTGGTAAAATTCACCTGTGGAACCAACCCATTCAGGATTTTTGTTTGTTGGGAGTTTTTTTGATTACTGATTCGATTTCATTTGTAGTAATCAGTTGGTTCAGATTTTCTGTTTCTTCTTGATTCAGTCTTGCAAGATTATATGTTTCTAGGAATGTATCCATTTCTTCCGGATGTCCAATTTGTTGGCATATAATTGTTCATAGTATTTTCTTATAATCCTTTGTATTTCTGAGGAGTCAGTTTTCACGTCTCCTCTTTCATTTATGATTTTATTTGGGTCCTCTTTATTTTATTTTTCTTGATGAGTCTTGTTGAAGGTTTATCAATTTTGTTTATCTTTTCAAAGAAAAACAGCGCTTGATTTCATTGATCTTTGTGTTGTTTTTATAGACTCTATTTTATTTATTTCCACATGAATCTTTATTTCATTCCTTTTACTTACTTTATGCTTTGTTTGCTATTCTTTTTCTACTTCTTTTAGTTGTAAGGTCAGATTGTTTATTTAAGATTTTTCTCATTTCTTTAAATAGGCCTGTATTGTTATGAATTTCTATCTTAGAACTGCTTTCACAGTACCCCCCAGATTTTGAGTCACTGCGTTTTCATTTTCATTTGCTTTAAGGTATCTTTTGATTTCTTCCTTGATCTTATTGTTAACCCATTTATTTTTTAGTAGCATGTTATTTAGCCTCCACGTGCTTGTGAATTTTTTTTTTGTAATCGATTTGTAGTTTCACACCATTATGGTCAGAAAAGTCATTTAATATGATTTCAATCTTCTTAAATTTATTGAGGCTTGTTTTGCGACTTAACATGTAATCTATCCTGGAAAATGTTCCATGTTCACTTGAGAAGAATGTACATTCTGAGGAGAAAAAAAAATGGCATAGATGATAGAGGCTTTGTTCATCCTTCTTGTGACTACATCAAAGTTGTGACAGACACACGGAGCAAACAGCAAGGAAAGTCACCTGAGATCTAGAGGAATAGAAGCACTACAACTAGGGAGAGAAATAATATACCTGCAAAGGTAGAAGATAGGAGGGGGTGAAGACATGAGGCTGACCGGTCCTGAGCAGTTGAGTGGAACAGAGGCTGTGCCAGTGACAGCCAGCAGCTGCAGACACCTCTTAAGGGGGCCATGACCGCCAGCAAATTTTCGTCATGAAGGACCTGCTTGTTCTGAGCACCAGCGCCGGTTGGCTGCTCTGGGGCCACCGGGACTTACAGGGAGACACTGAGTTCTCAGAGTGAGGGCTAGAGGCAAGGCTCTCTCCGGACAGAAGTGCCAGTGGTATCTGCTATTGAGCCCTCCCACCTCCCAGAGTGCGGACTCAGTGCTGCCATAGCTGACATGTCATCACCCAGAGGATTCACTGAAACTCCACCTCCCCCAACTCGAAGCCCCATTCAAGCCACATTCAGGTGTATCCTCCATGAGACAGGTGCTCCTTGCTGAGCAGTGCCAAGACTCAAACTGGTGGCAGCTGATCGTGGTTTCTGGTGTGGCCTCTTGAGCACAGTATCTGTGGATTGCTTGCTGAATCTTAACAGGTGGCCCCAGAGGGGCACAGGCTGGGTCTAAATTTGATCTTTAGCTGAACCCCTCTCAGGACTGTGCCACTGGACACCTATATAAAAAGCTGAACTAATAAAATAGAGAGACTTAGGAGCTTTGCTTAGTACATAGAAACAGACACAGAAAGGCAGTCAAATTGGAAGGCAAAAAGTAGAAACCATATGAGAGAACAGAACAGAAATAAAGGAATAATGGATCAAGCAATCTAACAGATGCAGAGTTCAAAACACTGGTTATAAAGATGCTCAAGGAACTTAGGGGAAGTGTAGATGAATTCAGTGAGAACTTTAACAAAGAGATAAAAAAACATAAAAATAAAAATTGGAAGTTATAAAAGGGAACCAGTCAGAAATGAAGAATACATTATCTGAGATGAAGAGTATATGGAATCAACAGAGTGGATAAAGAAGGGGAACGAACCACTGATATAGAGGATGGAGAAGCCAAGTATGCTCAATCAAAATGGCAAGAAAAAAGAAGCCAAGACTATAATAATAATTTAAGGAGCCTATGGGACACTATTATATAAATAACCATGTCATAGGGGTACCTGAAGAAAAACAAGATATTGAAGAGCTATTTGAGGAAATAATGATGAAAAACTTCCCTAACCCAGTGAAGAAAATAGACATAAAATCCCAGGAAGCTCAGAATCCCAAGAAAGATGAAGCCAAAGAAGCTCGCACCAAGACACATCATAATTTAAATGCCAATGGTTAAGTACAAAAAGAGAATCTTAAAAGCAACAAGAAAAAAAGCAGTTAGTTACCTACAAGAGAGCGCCCATAAGACTGGCAGCTGATTTCTCAAAAGAAACCATGGAAGACAGACGGACTTGGCACAAAATATTCGATGAAAACTCAGGATCTACAACCAAGAATACTTTATCCAGCAAAGCTATCATTTAGAGTGGAAAGATAGATAAAGATCTTCCTAGACAAAAATAAGCTAAGGGAATTTATCACCGCCGAGCCAGTATTATAGGGAATGTGGGAGGAACCTCTTTAAGAAGAAAAAAACATGTATCGAAAACATGAATAAGAGTGGTAATAACTACTATGTTCCTATCAACAAGTACCCCAAATGGAAAAGAAGAGCTCCAACCAAAAGATAGAGTGGCTGAATGGATAAGAAAACAAGACCCCTACATATGCTGCCTACAAGAGACTCACTTCAGACTAAAAGACACATGCAGATTAAAAGCAAGGGTATGGAAAAAGGTATTGCCTTGATGGACCTAGAGGGTATTGTGCTGAATGAAATAAGTCAGATAGAGAAAGAAAAATATCTCATGATTTCATGTACATGTGGAGCCTAAAGAAAATCAGCGACAAGAACAACAAAAATCGAAGTAAACTCATAAATACATGGAATATTTTGAGGGTTCCTAGATGGGAGAGGGGTTGGAAGGATAGCAAAAAAAGTCAAAGGGATTAAGAAGTACAAATACATAGTTGCAGAATATACATGGAGATGTATAATGCAGCATGGGGAAGATGGTTAATAATGTTGTAATATATACGTAAGGGGGAAGAGGGGTACTAGATTTAGTGTGCTGATCACTTTGTGAGTTATGTGGATCTCTGCTCACTATGTTGTACAATTGAAACTGGTATATTATTGTATGCCAACTATAATTGAAAAAAAACCTCAATGAATTGTGCAATGTAAATACAAGCAACTAATTGTCTATTTCAATAAAGCCAGGGAGAAAAAAAGAATGTATATTCTGCTGCTTTGGGGTGAAATGCTCTAAAAATATAAATAAAATCCATCTGATCTAGTGTATCATTTAAGGCTGCTATTTCTTTGTTGATTTTCTGTCTGGGAGATCTATCCACTGGGGTCAATGAGGTGTAAAAACCCTTTTATGGCGGTATGACTGACAATATCTCCCTTTAGTTTGATCAATATTTGCTTTATATAATTAAGTGCTTCCTATGTTGGGTGCATAAATGTTTACTAGGGTTATATCGTCTTGTTAGATTGATCCCTTTATCATTATGTAATGTCCTTCTTTGTCTCTTATTATAGTTTTTGTTTTAAAGTCTACTTTGTCTGACATAAGTATGGCTACCTCAGCTTTTTTTATTTCCATTTGCATGAAATACCTTTTTCTATCCTTTTACTTGCCATTTGTACGTGCCTTTCAATCTCAAGGGGGGGTCTCTGGTAGATGGCGTATGTACAGATCTTGTTTTCTTGCCCACTCAGCTACCATATGTCTTTTAATTTGAACATTTAATCCATTTAGATTGATTATTGATAGTTACATCGTTATTGCCATTTTATTATTCATGTTTATGTTTTTTCCTCCTTCTTATTCTTAAAGAAGTCCCTTTAACATTTCTGTAATACTGGCTTGGTGGTGATGAATTCCTTTAGCTTGTCCTGTCTGTGAATCTTTTTATCTCACCTGCAATCTTAATTGATAGTTTTGCTGGGTAGAGTAGTCTTGATTGTAGATCCTTGCTTTTCATCACTTTGAATATTTCATGCCAATCCCTCCTGGTCTGTAAAGTTTCTGTTGAGAAATCAGCTGACAGTCTTATGGAGGGGTGTCTCTTGTAAGTAACTAACTGCCTTTCTTTTGCTGCTTTTAGTATTCTCTCTTTGTCTTTAACCTTTGACATTTTAATTATGATGTGTTTTGGTGTGGGCCTGTTTGAGTTCTTCTTGTTGGGACTCTTTGCACTTCCTGGACTTGTATGTATATATTTTTTTTGCCAGGCTATAGAAGTTTTCCATCATTTCTTCAAATAGGTTCATGATCCCTTGCTCGCTCTCTTCCTCTAGTACTTTTATGATGGAAATGTTGGTACACCTGATGTCCCAGAGGCCCCTTAAACTGTCTTCATTTTTTAAAAAATTTTTTTTCTTGTTACTGTTCTGATTGGATGTTTTATGCTACCTTGTCTTCCAAATCTCTGATTAGTTCCTCTGCTTCATCCAATCTACTGCTGATTCCTTCTAGTATATTCTTTATTTCAGTTATTGTATTCTTCATTTCTGACATTCTTTTTAAATAGTTTCTATCTCTTTTTTTGTGCTTACTATCTCTTTGTTGGAGTTCTCACTGAGATCATCTTTTCTTCCCCTAAGTTCATTGAGCATTTTTATAACCAGTGTTTTGAATTGTATATCTTGTAGGTTGCTTGTTTCTCTTTCATTTTCTAGAGCTTTCTCCCGTTCTTTCATTTGAAACATGGTTTTTATGTCTTCATTTTATGTGTTCTTTTCTATGTATTAGATTTGGTATGTCTTCCAGTCTAGGCCAGGTGGCCTTGCATAGTAGGTGTCCTGTGTTAGTCTTTTGTTTTAATGTGCTAAATAAATGTCCTCAAAAGACTTTTATAAAAAAAAACAAATGATATCTGAAAAAAAAGAAAAATATTTAGCACCATTTTTTTCTTTCGGATTTTTTTTTTAATGTTTTCTGATGATTAGGAGATTCTAAGTACTAACAATGCTAATTGGAATTGCTGGAAGTGGTACTGGCTTGGAGGGTATGTATCAGGAGAACCTGGCACATCAAATAACAAACTAGAAACTAATCTTCACCTTGAGTCGAAATTGCTTTACTGTTTTCAGGCAAACAATTAAAAATAATACTTGGAAAGCCTGGCTTGATACAAGTTGCTACATGTTGCATTCATTTCCCCACATTTTTTTTAAGTATACAGTTGTTTATAAAGAGATGGATGTGTAGATGAAAAAAGCAATAAATTAGGAATTTGGACACCTAATTTCTAGTCCTGGATCCATCCCTAATATTTAACTTATTAAGGTTTCCAGGTTTCTTTTTTTTAATAAAATGTGATTTTCTAAGTCAGGTGTTTGGTTTTTGTTTGTTGCACTGTGTTCCACAGAGGTCATTATGTGTTCCAAAACTCACAGGTTATAAGCCTGTGAAGTTGGGGGAAGAGCTGGCCTAGCCTCCAAAATCTTGATTTTGTTTGTTTTATAATTACTGGTATTTCATATAATGTTTATTTAGGGGAGAAGTCCATTTCTAAAAAAAAAAAATGTTTAAAAATCATTGTCCTCTCTCTGTGTCCAGCGCAACCATGGCTTTTGGTTCCAAGAAGCATCTGAAGCAGGTACCAGCTCCAAAGCATTGGATGCTGCATAAAATGACCAGTGTATTTGCTCCTAGTCCATCTACCAGACCTCACAAGCTGAGAGAATGTCTCCTTCTCACCAAGGAACAGACTAAAGTATGCCATAACAGGAGATTAAGTAAAGAAAATCTGCATGCAGCAGTTTGTTAAGATCGATGGCAAGGTCCAAACTGATGTAACCTACCTGCCCGGTTTTATAGATGTCATCGGCATTGACAAGACCAAGGAGAATTTCCATTTGATCTATGACACTAAAGGTCAGTTTGCTGTTCATTGATTTACACCTGAGGAGGCCAAATACAAGTTGTGCAAAGGGAGAAAGATCTTCGTGGGAACAATAGGAATCCCACATCTAGTGACCCACAATGCTCACACCATCCACTCCTCGATCTCCTCATCAAGGTGAATGACACCATTTGGATTGATTTGGAAACTAGCAAAATTACTGATTTTATTGATTTTGACATTGGTAACCTATGTAAGATGACCGGAGGTGCTAACCTGGGAAGAATTGGTGTGTTAACCAACAGAGAGACACACCCTGGCTCTTTTGATGTAGTTCATGTGAAAGGTGCCAATGGCAACAGCTTTGCCACTGAGCTCTCCAACATTATTTTTTATTGGCAAAGGCAATAAACCATGGATTTCTATTCCTTACAGAAGGGATATCTTTCTCACCATTGCTGAAGAGAGAGACAAGAGACTAGCAGCCAAACAGAGCAGTAGGTGAAATGATCTCTAGGTGACATAATTTGAAGAGTCTTTGGACTTAATTAACGATGATATAGCATGAAAAAAGAAATCGCTGGTTATGTGATTTCAAAGTCTCATGATCTAAATTTATTTTGAATTAGTTCAAATGGCTCAAATGAGTTAGAAAAATTATCTCTAACAAATATTCATAAGCCACTAAAATAATGTAAATTATAAAAGTGAAGGAGCTCATAGCTGATCTTGTAAATCATTTTGTCTAGCTTTCCTAATTTGTTTCTAATACATGTAGAATTGGTGCATTGAGGTCCTTTTATCTTTTAATTATTTTTTTCTGTGCTATAATTAGGCAATATAGTGTCTATTTCTATTTTGGCAAATAGAAAAAGAAACAATTTAAATATATACCCCATTATCTTAACATTAAAGTTTAAAGTTTGGAAATTTTTTCTTATATTTTTTCATGTGTTTTAAACATATTTTTAATTATATAGCATATATAATTTTATTTCATGCTTTTAAAAACTTAGTTTATATGATTTTCACTTTTTGTATTACTATGTCATCTCATAGTAATACACCCTTTTAATGGTTATGTTTATTTTATCAATCTGTTTTTTCATAGTTGAGTGTCTTGCTGAATAGACTGTTGCCTATTCTTTTGTGGTACAATGAAAAATTTTATAAAAATATAGCCTTTTTCATAGTTAATATTATTTACATTGAGATAGTTTTTCAGGAATGGAAGCACTAGGTACAAGAGGATGAATATATAGCTAAACTGCTTCCTATAGATGATATAAGGATATAAAAGGCACGATAGTATGTGAATATGTCTAAATTGAGTTAATATCTTCTTGACCATTTTTGGTGTCAAGGAGCTCAAGATATACGAGGAAGATAACAATTGTTCATGTCTTTTTGGAATTAATATACTAAATGATGTAAAATATTCAGTATTAATTTATTTAAAATATCTGTATAAAAGTAATTACTATTTATTAATGTAAATACAATTAATTAATGGTATTAAATCATACATATTATATATAAATCTCATATTAGAGCTACATGATATAATGTATAATATAATTAATTGAATGCAATTAAACCACATGGGACTATGTCCATGTGGCACAAATACAATAGGTTAATTCATTAAAAATTCAGTCAAAAATGTAGGGTTTTTTTCAAATTTTGAAGAACTCAATGGTTTTATGAAGATTGTTGGAGGACATTTCTTAAAGACAGTGAATTATGTTCTCTTTGCTAGTCTTAGATGAAACAGGAGTAGGAATAATAATAGAATTTAAGAGAAAAGATGGACTATTTCAGTGAGGGTAAAATCAGTATGAATATCTTTGTCTATTATATTTTGTCAGCCCAGAGATTTTTTTATTTTTACTTAAGTTTTTCCTCTAGGAAATCAGATTATTTTATCTACAAACTCAGCGTTTCACCCTTTTTCAATTCACCAGAATATCAGAAACCATTTCTTTCAGAGTAGTTGAAGACATCTTTTTAACTGTGACTGATAGGGATTAACTCTCAGATATTGAATATTACTACACATGTAGGATATTAGTTTTCTGCTGTGATCCAACCTGAGTGTTGCCATATAAGCAGCTTTAAGCTTCTAAAATAACTCTTATTTGAATGTTCTCTGGGGTGTACTTAATAGAGATCATCTTGTCAGGGTCATGATATTTTAATTCAGCTGGGACTTTATGGAATCAATGAATAGCTTTTAGAGACAATTTCATTTTTCACTCTTGTTTTATGGATGAATAAACTAAGATCTAGAGAACTAAAACTAAAATGAGTTGCACAAGATCCCATGAAAAGTATGCAAGATCATAGTTCCCAAGTTCCATCAGAGGAGAAAAATAAAGTTTCTCCATATGCCAGTGGAACTCCTTTTCCACCTGTACTACCATCTAGCTAACACAGTGACCTATGTAACCTGAATCTGTCTGTCTATATTGTACTTAGCAGATAGAAATAATTATAACAATGGAAATCAAAGACTTTTGTACATTTATCTGATCTTCATAGAGTGGCATTGTTCAGCTTTTATTTGATACACGCAGCTTTCTAAAAGCTGTATTTTTGTACTATTTTATTCAACGATGTTAAATTCTAAAAGAAGGAATTTTATTCAACTATGAGATACCATATATAAGATCAAGAACTACAAAACTAATTTATTTTCCCTTTCTGCTTATCACAATACCCTTCTCATTAAGGTGTTTTTTCTTCTCTCTATCTTTCAATTATTATGATGTAATCCATTGAGTTAGGTGGTATTTACAATTTGTGACTTTTGAGAATCCAGGGAACAAAAAGATTCATAAAGACATATTTTTTTTTCAAATTCAGCTTCTATAATATTTAGTCCCCATGTCTTGTTTGGTGGTTTCTCTAATTCTTTTCTCTATGAAATTCAAAGGAAAACCTTTATGCTTAATACCCTTAAAATCCACTTGCTGAGGTAACCCTATCATTTTTCAGTACAATTGCCTTTTTGTTAGGTAGGTGACTTAGGGAAAAAAAAAAATGATTGATTTAAAATTGCTATCCATCTTCTTCGAAACAACAAACAGCACTACTACATTTCAGAAATCATAGTAATGATTCTAATAGCCAATATTAATTAGTGATTTCTAGATGCTGAGTATTTTGCATGTATGTATCCTTCTCTTGGGAATAGCTATCAGTACTCTCACTTTAAAAATGAAAAAAACTGAGACATTGATATAATATAACCTGCCCAAGATTACACTGCTTGTAAATGGTAGTACCAGGACTCAGACCCATGGGGGCTGGCATCATTCCTCAAGAACAACCTGCATTTCAATGATTCCCTAAGTTATCTGGTCATGGTCTCCTCTTCTTCATTTGATGTTTATCTTATGCTACCTGGTATTATATGTTTTAAAATAACTTCATAATCAAATAGATTATTAACTCTTAGTAAGAAGACTGACCTACACAAATATAAGGGTTATATACCACTTAAAGTATATTCACAATGTGACAGATACTTTACTAAACAATTTATTCATATTATTTCATTTAGTTCTTACTACAATACTTTGAAAAAATCTCACCCTATTTTATAAATATTTGTTGAGATTTCAGCAATGTGCTAAGGTCTTACTTTGCTTAGTAAGTATCTCTTGTTCCTGATGATTATAACATCAGGATCATAGAGTCATTTGTAATATTTCAAAATGAAGTAACACCTATTCCAACTCTATTATTTCACAGATAAGCCTATGAAATAAACGTGTGTATAACTATTGACCAGAGTAGACAAAATATAATTTAGCGATAGAAACTACATTTTTTTCCCCTACTTGCATGCTATAAAATTTCTTTCTATAGGCAAAGAAAAAAAAAAAAGATTAAAAGTAGTTCCATAAATTTGGCTCTCTGAGGAGAGACATTAAAAAACAAAAATAAAAACAAAAACAAAAGCTAATTCTACCTTCCTAACTCAAAAAACATTGTGACTATATATCTGAACTATTACAAAGGGCCGAATTGTCAACCAGGCTCCCAGGAAAAGATGGTTTATAAGAAAGGAGTCCAGGCTGACATCATGTCAATGTATGAGAGGCCAGAAATCAGTCAGGTGTAGCATCCTAAATCCTCTTCCACACTGTGATGCATTTTGAATAGAGCCCATAGAATATACAGTATGCTCTAAGTAAAGATACTATAAAAAAGTACTATGTGGAAAGCTAACTGGTTTGTGAATACTCTAACTTTTATTTCTACTCATAAATAAAAAATGTCTACTATAGTATGGCTATTTGAGTTTTATATATGTATGCTTATAAAGTAGACATATATTCATTATACATTTTCAGAGTCATATAAATATTAATTACCATTTCTGTGAGTTGTGCGAATGTTTGCCTTGCCTATATCACCTAAAAATAATAGATGAAAGGGCCACAAATCTCTCATAACTAAGCTTACTCCATGATCTGCTTACACTTAAATGAATATTTTAGCTTTAACATGATACTTAAAAATTTATACTTCTAAATACATAAAATCTTCAGTCTATAAGCAGGAACATAAAAAAGAGCAATCGGAGTTAATCAGTAAAATATATCTGATCACTGATTTAAAAAATGCATAAATTCCATGAATTTTTTCAGGGAATGTTTTCTTCTCTTATCACAGAAAAATTAAATTTTTGTTAACATTTTCTTTATTAGATTTAGTCATCAAATTATATTTAAAGGAGTTTAATTTGGTTGTTTTTAAATGGCAATATATTTTTAGTTAAAATTATGGCACTTTCTGACATATTTCAATTGTGATAATGAAATAATAGATTTTGCAGCAGCAACATAAATTACCTCATACAAGCTTACTCTTCTTACCAATTGAAATAATGCTTTGAATTTCTGAGGACTTTAAAATAGTGGTTGAAGAACTGAGGTAGATTTCACAGTAATTAATCTCTCAATAGAATGATGAATAAATAGATAAAATATTGATATATAATATAATATATATATAATCCAAACAATATTTAGTTATTTAAAGTGTACAAGTAATTATAATTGACTACAGCTACAGATTTTGTTATCCAAAATAGTTAAATATAGTTCTAGTACTTTTTTCCAATAGTGGTATTATATATATACAGCAATCAACTAGGATGTACAGTATTTGGTTACCTTTCCTAAAAAGTTAAATTCATAAAAATTCCTTCTTTGATGATTGCCAGAGTATAGACATTTATTATTTTGAAAGGTGTTTAATGCTAAAATCAGCTGCCATAAAGAAGAGGTGATTCTGTGCTTTTGCTGCATGTGTGTGTGCGTGTGTGTGTGTGTGTGTTTTCTTTTAAATAAGTTTGGCCTATATACTGAATATTTCCTCTAAAGTTTCAGGCATAAGAGCTGATATACTGAAATGGTCACTGTCCCCTTATAATTCTAACTAGACAAGAATTTGTCAGAAGTTCTGATTGTCATAAGGCTTCCCCAAGATATAATATTCTCTGAAGTGTTTTGATTCTGCAGTAATGTTAACACATAATCTGTGCAGAAGTACATTTCCCACTCCATTTTAAAGCATATGATTTGCTTTTTCATGATTCTACTTTCTATTTTCAGGGAAGCAGTACACAATTTTGCATGTCCTTCCAGGTGTAATTATTGTTTTACTGAATTTCTTTTTGCCTTTATTGGGTGTTGCTCCTTCTGTACTTACAATTTGTATGTTTATTTTTGTTGAAACAAAGTGATAAATATCACAGAGTCATCTCTTTACAGTGTCATTAGGTAGATTGATGGAAAGGTAGATTGATGGATAGCATTTCCAGTTCTCTGTGTAAGGAGCCCAAGCTTACATCTTAAGTTGCAACTATAGATTTTTTTATGATGGATTCTAGAGACTTGATGCTAGAGATTTTTTTCATTACTTGTTCCATTGAACATAAAATCTATGATAGGAGTGAATTTTCTAAATAGAATAAGCTTTTCTTCCTCTCTTTCTATTCTAATTGTCTTTCTTTTCTTTTTCCTGCAAATGAGAATTTCAAAGAAAAATACCAAAAATAATAACATAACAAGAAGAAATACTCTAGCTCCCGAATAATGGAACACATATTTATGGTATTCCTATTGTATTCTTGCAGCTTGAAATCACAGATTTCTCAATTTCACCTTATTTTAATAGTCACCTCTGGCCACTCCTCATTTCTCTGAATCAGCTCTATTTTTTCCCCACTTTTAAATATCTAAGTTGTGCATTCAAAGTGTGTTGCTGTATTTGGCTTGCAGTAATCACACTGTCAGTGTACCTAGGGAATGTCATGGGCATCAAGTCCTCAATAGTACCTTCATTTCAATTTGGAAAGCATCCTGCCTTCTTATAGAATAACACTCCTTGACCTGTCCATACTATTAGGTTAGTATCGGCCTCTTTCTAAATTTAAAATGAATTCTACATATGTTTTGAAAATTCCCCCCTTAATTCATTACAGTTTAATTCTATCAACAAGTAAGAATGTATTTCAATATCAGATCTAGAAAAAAAAAACGCTATTGAATCTTTCATTCTACTTTGAACTGGGAGAATTTAAATAATGAAGCTTTTTGTTTAAGGATAATTTAAAACTAGACTGAGAAAGGCCAGTTGAAATAATTTTCCCTCTACTGTGGGTGATTTTTAGCTCTAATGTCTTACTTTTTGAACCTTAGTTAGACTCTGAAAGATCTACACTTATTAGGCAATGAAAAGATATACAATATTATTCATGAGCCTGCACTGTTGAAAAATATTCAGATCAATACCAATTAGTTAAAAAAAAAAAAAAGGAAACTACAGTATTTTTACTTGAATAATTGTAAAACACTTAAAAATCCTATGTTATTTAAAAATATCACTTTTCTCCCTTTGAAGTAGTCATTTCTGAATTTGCTAATTTAAATATCAACTCATTTTTAGCACATTGAAAAATATAGAGTATGTCTTCTTGGAATTTAGAAATATTTATGTAATCTCACTCTTCTCTTTATTTATAGAATGATAATATGCTCTACTCACAGACATCTAATCCCTATTACTCATAAAACTTTTATTTCTGAGCATACCGGTGCTCAATAGTGTCCTAGGCACTGTGTCATCTTAAAAGAAGAATAAATGAGAACATTGTCCATCACCTCAAAGCACTTATAATTGAATAATAACAAGAAGTTAACATTTATCGAATGCTGGAGTAGCTGTATTAATTCATACAAGCAGACTTCAGAGCAAGGAAAATTGTCAGGAGTAAATAAATCATTCAATAATGATAAAAGGAACAATTCTCTATGAGAACAAAATTCTAAACATGTAGGCATGTAATCAAAGAGCATCAAAATATATAAGGCAAAAAAATAACAAAATTGAAAGAAACAAAAAACCCACTCCTAGAGTTGGAGACTACTAATCCCCCTAAGAATAACTGAGAAATCAAGCAGGCGGAAAATTTGTAAAGATACACTTGACCTAAATAGCACCATCAATCAATTTGACCTAATTGACATTTATAGACTATTCCATCCAACAACAGTAGGATACACATTTTTCCTAGGCTGACATGGAATATTTACAAAGATCAAATTGCAAACTATAAAACATATCTTAATGAATTCAAAATAATAGAAATCATACAGAGTATCCTCTCAGATCACAGTGAAATTAAAATAGATATCAATAGCAAAAGATGGCTGGAAATTCTCCAAATATTTGAATATTAAACACTCACATTGCTAAATAACACATATGTCAAAGAAGTCTCAAGAGAAATATAAAAATATTTTGAACTAAATGAAAATGAGAATTCAACTTATCGAATTTTGTGGGATGCAGTGAAATAAGTCCTCAGAGGGAAATTTATTCTAATAAATACATATATTTGAAAACATGTCTGGTATTTTCAGCATAAGCATGTTTGCTGTAGATATCTTTGCTGAAAGCATTTTCACCACACAACTAACCGGCCATAAGGCAATTTCATCATACAAAAATAACAAAAAATAAAGGAGTTACATTAAAAAAGGACATAATAAAACATGAAAAATTAACAACAAAATGAAAAATACTTTATTGCAAAAAATAAAAATACATTGTCTTCGAGCGATGTAAGCATCATGGTATAGTGAGAAGACCCCTTGGTTTCTCACTTTACACCAAGTTGGACAACTATAAGAGACCCATTCATTGAGACCTCTGAAGGTGGGTATATCAGAATGAGCAGGGGTAACAGGATGGGGGGAGGAGGACAGAGACATAAGTCATAGATGAAGCACAGCATTCACTGTGGCCCTAGCTGATGTGGTAGCAGCGTAGGTGTGGAATTGTAGTCTGAGCTTGGCAGCAGAAGGGCCAGAATGGCAGAAGCAACATTCAGCCTGAGTGGTGCCCACTGTGGCTAAACCAGGTGACAGGGGTGCAGACATGGCACAGTGGTGTGGCAGCCATCATTGCAAGTGAGAAAGCAAAGCCATAGATATGTGAACTCATCTCTCCTCACCCTCTCAGCACCTGCCTGGCCCTAGTTGATGTAATAGCAGTGCAGGTATTGGGCCACAGCCCATACTTGGCAGCCTGGAGGGTAAGAGAACAAAAGCAACATTTCTGCCTGAGTAACTAGTGCCAATTTTGGCTAAACCCAGGGAGAGACATGGTACAGCAGTGTGGCAGTGGCAGCCTAGCAGACACCATTACTAGCAAGAAGGGAAAGCCACAGACTGGGAACCCTTCTCCCAACCCACCCCTCCCTCACTTATCATGGCGGAATCGAGTAGAGACACCTTGAATGTCACAGTGGGGCTTGCAGCCTCTGATTACAAATAGACAATGCAGGGAATTCAGAGGCCCAGAGTCAATAATCTACTGAATCCCACTGTTGAAGTGGTACTCTGAGACCGAGGCGACCCCCTCACGGAGAGATGGCCACCTCCTCAGAGAATATGGGGCATTTTCCATGATCAAGGCGACACCGCCCCGCTAAGATCCTGAGAGTCTCAGCAGTGCAAGAAAGAGAAAACAAAACTAGCACTATAGCACCACATACTGGAAAAAGAAAGACCTCCATTAACTTGCTGAATTGTTAAAAGCAGAACAGTACTTAAAAAAGAAGAGTTCACTACCTCAAATGCCCAGGCAGAGAAACAATCCATCAAATACCATGAATAACCAAGGTAACAAGGTAGCTCAGAAAAAAATTAAAAGTCTCTAAAAGCCAAACTCAAAAGACATGGAAGACTGTGATTTAAATGACAAAGAAGTGAAGACTGCAGTTTTGAAAAAACTCAACGAGATACAAGAAAACTCAGAAACTCAGTTTGATAAGCTTAGCGATAAAATACAAAAAAAAAAAAAAAAAAGAAAGTACTTTACCGAAGAGATTGAAACTATAAAAAAGAACCAAGTGGAAATTATGGAGCTGAAGAACTCAATAAATAAGACAAAGAATTAATTAGCATGAGAAACAGAGAAGAGAATCAATTTGTGAGCTCTAAGATGGAAATCTAGAAGTGATTCAGGTGGAAGAAGAGAGAACTGAAAGAAAAGAAATGAAAGAAACCTATGAGAACTATCTGATTCCATTAGAAAGAGCCTATACCAGAAGAAGAGAGGGAGAAGTGAACAAAGAGCCTATTAAAGCAAATAATTGATGAAAACATCCCAAAGCTATAGAAAGAGCTGGACCCTAAAATCCAAGAAGCTAACAGAACACTTAATTACCTTAATGCAAAAATACTTTCTCCAAGACACATTATATTAAAACTGTCTAAAGTTAATGACGAAGAAAGAATTCTCAAGGCTGCTAGGGGAAAAAAGATTGTACCTTTAACAGAAACCTCATTAGATTATTATTAGATTTTTCAGCAGAAATCTTATGAGCTAGGAGAGAGTGAATGAAATCTTCAAAATATTGAAAGAGAGTAATCATCATAGAAGAATAATATATCCAACAAAGTTATCCTTTAGATATGGAGAAATAGAGGCTTTTCCAGACAAACAAAAGCTGAGGGCATTTACCACCACAAGACCTGTATTACAATAAATGTTGAACAGAGCTCTTTTTCCTGAAACAAAAAGGTTAAAGTATACAAAACTTTGAGTAAGATGACAGACAGAATAAATTAATAGGTTATTAAACAATTGTAGCATAAAGGTTAAAGGAGAAAAGCATTTAAAATAAGAACTATAATTTCTGCAATCTGAAAACAAATGCACAGCATCAGAAAAAATAATTTGTGACAACAAAAACTTAAAAAAGAAGAGGAAAAAGGACTTGATTTGCACAGGCAAATGAAGATAAGATGTAATCAAAAGACAAATGACTTGATATGATAAAAAATGTTTAACATAAACCTAATGGTAACCACAAAACAAAAATCTAGAGCTGAGTCACATAACATAAAAAAAGAAAAAACTGAGGAGAAAAATCATAGAAAACCATTAAACTAAAATAGCAGACAAAAACACATGGGAAAAGAGACAATGGAGATACAGAGCAGCCAGAAAACAAAAGGTAAAATGACTATAGTAAGTCTTCATATATCAATAACTACCCTAAAGGTAAATAAAGTGAACTTATCAATCAAAAGGCACAGAGTAATGGGATGGATTAAAAAGTAAATCCCAACTATAGTTGCCTTCATGAGATCTGTCACAGCTACAAACCTAGGCTCAAAGTGAAAGGCTGGAAATGGTACTCCAAGCAAATGGCATCCAAAGGAAAGTGGGTGTAGCCATGCTTATATCTGACAAAAGAGATTTCAAGGACAAAACAACAAACAAAACAGGCCAATATCATATTTATTTGTTCTTCCTTTTCTAGTTCTTTAAGGTGTACTGTTGGATTTTTTATTTGAGATTTTTCTTGTTTCTTGAGGTTGGCCTGTAATTCTATAAATTTCTCTCTTAGTGCTGCTTTTTGCTATATCCAGAAAATTTTGGTATGCTGTAATTGTCGTTGTCATTTGTCTCTCTATATATTTTGATCTCTTCTTTAATTTCTTCTTGACCAAATGGGAGAAGATATTTGCAAATGATACCTTCAATAAAGGGCTGATATCCAAAATATATATAGAACTCATATAAATCAACAACAAAAAAAATAACTATCTGATTAAAAAATAGGTAGAGGATTTAAACAGACACAATTGCCATGAAGACATACAGATAGCCAACAAATATATAAAAAGATACTCAACTTCACTAATTATTAGAGAAATGGAAATCAAAACTACAATGAAATCAGCCACCTCACAGCTGTTAGAATGATATCATCAACAGGACAAGTAATAACAAGTGTTGGAGAGGTTGTGGGGGAAAAGGAACCCTCATACACTCCTGGTGGGAATGTAAATTGGTACAGTCACTATGCAAAACAGTATGGAGCGTCCTCAAAAAATTAACAGTTGAGGTACCATATGACCCATCCACCCCTCTTCTTGGTATCTACACAAAAAATTTTGCAAACATTTATTTGTAAAGATATATGCACCCCTATGTTCACTGCGGCATTATTCATAGTAGCCAAGAAATGGAAAAAGCTAAGATGTCCTTCAGTGGACTACTGGATAAAGAAATGGTGCAATGGAATACTACCAAGCTGTAAAAAGATGAAATAACGCCATTTGTGATAACATGAATGGATCTTGAGAGTGTCATGCTAAGTGAAATAAGTCAGACAGAAAAAGACAAGAACCACATGATTTTATGATTTTACTCATATCTGGGATATAAAACAAAAATGCAGCTAATGAGCAAACAAAACAAACTCATATATACAGACAACAGAATGGTGGTTACCACGAGGGAAGGAGAATGGGGGAAAGATGAAGAGGGTAAAGGGGGCCAAATATATGATGACAGAAGGAGACTGGACTGTGAGTATCCTCATGTCTGAGGGCAGTGAGCTCACAGAGACTGTGAGCAGTGAGCACAAAATGGAATGTACAGATGTTGTATTATAAGTTATATACCTGAAACTTATATAATGTTATTAACTAATGTTATCTCAATAAATTAAATTAAAATAAAAAATGTATTATCTGAACTTTTTCTTCATAGTATTATACATTTTTTTTGCTTGTTGATTTGTCTCCTCATTCAGCATCACATTTTTTCTTCTTCCTTACAATTTCTTTCTCTATTAAAAGAGGTATCAGTTTTCAGCTAAAGAATTGATAATGCTCTTGAAGACTGTTGCGAATTAGTAGCTGCCACTTTTATATTTGCCATAGCTTGGTAAACTTTTGGTTTTGAGGGAGAGATGACTGTTTTTGCAAACTGTTAGGTAACCATTTTCTACTATAGTATGCAACCTTGCTTTATTCATAGCTTCACTCTCTGGCTTTATACATAGCTGTTATCATCAAATATTTCAAGACCATTACATCTATTTGTTGCCGTACAGACCATTATGAGAGCTGTGATTTCTATAAAAGTGGAACTAATTATGAAAACTTCATCAATAAAGAAATAAAACTAAACTGACAAGTAGCTTAAATATATTAAGTCTGCCAAATGTAAACCAAAGTGTCAACAGTTATTTTATCTTTTACAGCAAAATTTCCTTATGGCTAATGAATTGTGTGTAAAAATTTGAAACAAAGATATTTATGACAAAGATGTTTATTGTAAAAATACCTGGGATCATTTGAAAAGAAAAAAAAATTAAATTTAATAACCTAAATTCCTATCTTAGGAAACTAGAGAAATTAAGGCTAAATCAAAGAGAAAAAAATTAGAGCAGAAATTAATACAATTGAAAACAGAAAAAGGAAATTAATGATTATTTGAAAAGGTAAATAAAATGAATAAGTATTTAGCCAAATTAAATAAGAAAAAATAAAAAAGTTATAAATTATAAATATCAGAAATAAAATAGATGCTCTCACTGCTGATTACATGGATATTAAAAGAATTATAGAGGAATAATATGAAAAACTGTATGCTCACAAATTTGGTAACTTGGAAAAAATTGAGCAATTCTTTAAAGAAAAAAATTATCACAACTAACACAAGAAAGAAACAATCTGAATAGATCTATATCTATTAAAAATTAACCTATAATTAATAACCTTCCAAAAATGAGAACATCGGCCCCAGAACATGTTCCAAAAATTTCTATGAGGCTAGCAATACTCTAATACCAAAACAAGATGAAGACATTACAAAAAAAAGAAAAGGGCAAATCAATATCTCTCATGAAGGTAGACGCAAATATCAAGAAAAGTTTAACAAATTGCCTCCAATGATGTATAAAACGAGTTACAAACCACAAATAAAAAGTGATGATTCCAAATATTTAATGCTGGGGCAACATTAGACAATTAATTAATAAAATTCACTATATCAACAGGTTAAAGAAAAAAACCTATGATCACATCAGTTGTTACAGAAAAAGCATTTAACAAAATCCAACACCTATTCATGTTGCAAACGCTTACCAACTAGAAATAGAGGATAATTTTCTTAACTTCAAAAAGAACATCTACAAAACACCCCCAGCTAACATATTTTTTGGTGAAAGATGACACCTTCTCTCTGATACTGCTAAGAAGGCAAGAATATCCTATCTCACCATTCTATTTAACATTATACTGGAAGTCCTACCTAGTGTAACAGAAAGAAAAAAATAATTAAAATCTCTATAGATTGGAGAGGAATAAATTAAACTGTCCTATTAACATACAACATGACTATTCATTTGTCTATTTAGAACACAGAAAAAAATCTACAGAAATCTCGAACCAGTAAGCAAGTGTAACAAGGTTGCAGAATACAAGGTCAACACAAAAAATAACTCGTCTGTTAACAGCAGCAACAATCAAAATGTCAAATTAAAAAAAAAAACAAAAAACACATTTATAACAGAACAGAAAAATGAAATACTTAGGTATAAATCTAACAAAATGCATACAGGATTTGTATGCAGAAAACAAAACATAGAAAGTAAAAACCTAAATACATGAAGTTGTGAGTTCCTGAGTTAGAAGATAACATTGCGGAGCAAAAGGAACCCTCATACACTGCTGGTGGGACTGCAAATTGGTACAGCCACTATGGAAAACAGTATGGAGGGTCCCCAAAAAACTAAAAATTGATCTACCATATGATCCAGCAACTTCTCTACTGAATATTTACCCCAAAGACTTGAAAACTCATATCAGAAAATATATTTGCGCACCGATGTTTATAGCAGCATTATTCACTGTGGCCAGGACATGGAAGCAATTGAAATGTCCTATGATAGATGACTGGATAAGGAAGCTGTCATACATATATACAATGGAATATTACTCAGCTATAAGAAGACTGAAATACTGCCATTTGCTACAACATAGATGGACCACGAGATAATCATGCTAAATAGTATAAGCCAGATAGAAAAAGTTGAAAACTATATGATATCACTTATATGTAGGTTATAAACCTAAAAGCAACAAACGAACAGAAGAAACAAGCAGAGATTTATGGACATGGACAATAGAGTAGTGGTTATCAGAGGGGAGGGAGTGGTTATCAGAATAAAGGAGGTCAAATACATGGTGACAGAAAGAAATCTAACTATGGGCAGTGAGCACATAATACAATGTATATATATACTATATTGTTGAATTGTACGCCTGAAACTTACTGGATTTTGTTAACCAATGTCATCATAATAAAAATAAATAAATAAATTAATTAATTAATTAATTAATTAATTTTAAAAAAGAAAGAGATAAAAGGCATCCAATTTGGAAAGGAAGAAGTAAAACTGTCATTATTTGAGATGACATAGTCTCTACATAGAGAATGCTAAAGATTCACCAAAAAACTGTTAGAAATGATCATTGATTTCAGTAAAGTAGCAGGATACAAAATTAATATTCAGAAATCATTTGCATTTTTATAAACCCATAATGAACTATAGGAAAGGAAATTAGGAAAATAATCCCACTTACAATTGTATCTAAAAGTAAAATCTTTAGAAAATCTTTAGAAAATAACCAAGGAAGTAAAAGACCTGTACTTGAAAAATTATGTCATTAAAAAAAGAATTGAAGAAGATACAAATAAATGGAAGCATATTCCACGCTCATGGATAGGAAGAATTAACATGGTTAAAATGTCCATACTACTCAAAGTGATCCATAGATTCAATGCAATCTCTATCAAAATACCAATGACATTTTTCACAGATCTAGAACAAAAAATCCAAAAGTTTATATGGAACCATAAAAGACCCCAAATAGCAAAGCAATCTTGAGAAAGAAGAACAAAGTTAGAGATATCATGCTACCTGATAGCAAACTATAAGGCTATAGCAATCAAAACAATATGGTATTGGCATAAAAATAGACACATAAATCAGAGAACAGAGAGCCCAGAAATAAAGCCGCACCTATTTAGGCATTTAACTTAAAGGAGACAAGAACATACAATGAGGTAAAGACAGTCTATTCAATATATGGTGTTGGGAAAACTGGACAAATACATGCCAAAAAATGAAACGAGACCACCTTCTTACATCATATAGAAGAGCAAACTCGAAATGAATTAAAGGCTTAAATGTAAGACCTGAAATCATACAACTCCTAGAAGAAAACATAGGTATTATACTCTCTGACATTGCTCTTAGTAATATTTTTTTTCTAACATATCTTCTTGGGCAAGGGAGATAGAATAAAAAATAAATAAATGGGTCTACATCAAATTAAAACATTTTGCATAGCAAAGAAAATCATCAACAAAACAAAAAGACCACTAACTGAGTGGGAAAAGATATTTGCCAATGATACATCTGATAAAGGGTTAATATCCAAAATTTAAAAAGAACTCATGTAACCCCACACCAAAAAAACAAAAAATCCAATTAAAAAATGAGCAGAGGACCTTAATAGGCATTTCTCCCAAAAGAACATACAGATGGGCAGTAGATATATGGAAAGATTCTCAATGTCACTATCATCAGAAAATGCAAATTAAAACCACAATGGGATATTACCTCACACCTGGCAGAATGGCTAGCATCAATAAATCAAAAAACAAGTGTTGGCAACGATGTGGAAGAAAGGGAACCCTCATGCACTGTTTGTTGGTGGGACTGCAATTTGGTACAGCCACTATGGAAAACATTTTGAAGTTTCCTCAAAAAATTAAAAATAGAACTGTCTTTTGACCCAGTAAATCCATTTCTGGGTATTTACCCACAGAAAACTAAAACACTAATTTGAAAAGATATATGCACTCCTATGTTCACTACAATGCTATTTATAATAGCCAAGATTACAAATTGGTAGTTACAAAATAGTCACGAGGATGTGAATTACGGCATAGGGATATAGTCAATAATATTGTAATAACTATGTATAGTGCTAGGTGGGTCCTAGACTAATCAGAGTGATCACTTCTTAAATTATATGAATGTCTAACTACTATGCTCTACACATGAAACTAATATAAAATAATATTGAATGTCTACTCTAATTAAAAATTAAAATTAAAAAAAAGAAAAACAAGAGTTTAACACTATTTCTAGTGTTATAACATGTGACTATCTTTCCTTGTTCTTTTTTGTTTTGTTCAATACTTTTGTTAATAAACATTACTTTGGGAATGAAAAAATGTTGCCTTTTATGCTTTA
Source organism: Pteropus medius (assembly GCF_902729225.1). Classification (NCBI taxonomy): domain Eukaryota; kingdom Metazoa; phylum Chordata; class Mammalia; order Chiroptera; family Pteropodidae; genus Pteropus; species Pteropus medius. Next base: position 8,455,429 of record NW_024352787.1, on the reverse strand, counting down.
TTATTTGTTTTGTTTTTACAAAGTTACTTTTCTTTTGTTTTCTTCTAAAAAAATGTACCACAATGAGTTTCATATATTCTGATATTCTATAGAGGAGTCTATGATACACAAATGTTTTCTAAAGCCTTTATCTTTAATGATTTATCTTATAATTATGGAATTATTTTTAATGTAAAGATCATCCATCAGGCAAGTTACTTGTTGAATAAAACCTTACAATTAAAGACAAGGAAAATATAAAAAATAATCAGTGAGACTGTGGAGAAAGAGAACCATCGTACACTGTTGGCATGATTGAAAATTGGTACAGCCACTATAGAAAACTATCTGGAGGCTCCTCAAAAAATTAAAAATAGAGCTACCTTATGACCCAGCAATTCCACTTCTGGGTATTCAAAGAAATCTAAAACTCTATTTCAAAAAGATATATGCACCTTTATGATCACTGCAGCACTATTTATAATAGTCAAATTATTGAAACAACCTAAGTCAACCTAAGTGTCCATCAAATATGAATAAATAAAGAAGTGGTCATAATATAGATATATATATATATATACGTATATATATACGTATATATATTATATATATATTATATATATATACGTATATGTATATATACGTATATATATATAATGAATTATTACTCAGCCATAAAAAATGAAATCTTACCATTTACAACAACATATTATGCTAAGGGAAATAAGTCAGACAGAGAAAGTCAAATACTATATGATCTCACTTATATGTGAAATCTAAAAGACAAAATAAACGAACCAACACAAAGGCAACATACTCATAGATACAGAGAACTGCTGAATGCCAAATGGGAGGGAGGTTGTGGGGCTGTGTGAAAAAGGTGACGGGATTAAGAAGTACAAATCGGTAATTGCAAAACAGTCATGGAGACATGAAGTACAGCATAGAGAGTATAGTCAATAATACTATAATAACTATGTATAGTGCTAGATGGGTATTCAACTAAGTGGGAGAAATCATTTCATAAATTATATAAATGTCTGACCATTATACTATACACCTGAAATGATATAAAATAATAGTGAATGTCAACTCTAATTGACAAATAGAAGTTTTGATTGTTAAAATACTACAGACAATTTAAATGCTTACAAAGAGAAAATTGTATTAAATAAGTAATAATTTATTGGTAAAGTGAAATACTGGGTAACTGTTTAAAAAGATGAATTTAATATTATGTATTAATTTGCCATTATATATTATTAAGTAAAAATAAAATTGAAATATATATACAAAATGTTATGCTATACTCTGTTTCAACTTAGGTGAATAAATAATCTATGAAAAAGTAAAAAAAAAAAGGAAATGTTTTTAAATTTATTTGGAATGTCAAAAGACCTATAACAGCCATCACAGTCTTGAAGAAGAACAAAGTTGGAATACTCAAAGTAGTCAATTTCAAGACTTACTGAAAAGGTACAATACTCAGGAAAATATATTATTGGTGGAAGAATATGCACATAGATTAATAGAACCAAATAGCCTGAAGTAGACCCACACAAATATAGCCAATTGATTTCTGACTAGGCAAAAAGCAAATGCAACCTCTCTGTAGCCCTGCATGGCATGCCATGCCCTTCGCCCATAGGCTGTGAATATATGTGACTTGTAAACTCCAGGTGATCTCTTTTGTCCTGTGTTAGGTGCCATACGTTCGGCTATCCCCATAATCTTAGGGTAGGAATCCTTCTCATCTCTGAATAATGGGATGAATAGGAGATGATTAAAATAGTAATATATTATTAAATTATTAAAGATATTAAAACATGAATAAATGAAGTATAGGTTATATGAGACCTCTGTCATACATTTGCAATTTTTCTATAAATCTAAAAGCTATTCAAAATAAAATGTTTATTAAAAAATCAAAACACTTCAATTATCTTTTTTCAGTATTTTGTATCCAGGTTTCTCAAACTACCTGTGGTCGCTCAGTTTATCTATGGAGGTGTGCAGATTTATACTCAGGCATTCCATGCCCACATGAGAGGCAAGTTAGTTTAGTGACCAAGTAGACAAACTTTGGAGCCAGAATGCCTGGCTCCTGACACCTCCATTTATGAACCGCATGATTCCTCACAGAATATTCCTCACAGAATCATGCGGTTCATAAATGGAGGTAGCTATAATTATTATCCCACTTTACAGGATAAGAAACCTGTAAAGTGGGATAATAATTATAGCTACCTCACAGAATTAAATGAATCGAATCAAGTAAAATGTATATACATTACCTGGCACAGAATAAATAATAAATGTCTGCTATAATTGTTATTAAACAAACAGAATGAACAAGCCAAAATACCACAGGAAGTTATACATCCAAGTAATGGTCCTGAGATCCAAATGATGGTTATAAACTAAAACTGGCTCTTTTTGATACAGACCATGTACTTGTCCATCGATATCATCAATATTGAAGTGTGAAAGTCAGAGGAGCTGCTTATTAAATAGAATCAGGTGAAACAATTTAAGACTGAATATTATGTTGGATTACGGGACAAAAAATCCTTGTGTTCTCTACCAGGAAGCAAATACTTTGACTCTACTCAGATCATTTAATTTCTCTGAATTTCATTTCATACCTCGGTAAATGGAAAAAAGAGTCTTAGAAGAAGTGTTAACTGGTAAAGAATTCATAAGCTGGGATCATACTTGCTTTGTTGGGAGACCTGTTCTCACAATTTCTGGCTGAGTTATTTTGGGCAAATTATGAAAACCATCAAAGAACGACTTTTGGTTTGCTGACCCTCTTTATTATTTCTTTGTTTTCTATTTAATTAATTACTACTCTTAACTATATCATATCTTTCCTTTTATGTTTAATTTTAACTGATCTTTTTTATCTAAAATTTGAATTGAAAACAGAACTCATTAATTTTTAACCTTTCTTTTTCCTATTAAATGCATCAAAGTTACACATTTTCTTCTAAATATTAAATTAGTTGCATCACATTAATTTCAATATATAATAATTTTTATTGTGTTCTAAATTTTTAGGACATTCATTATGCCGTTCTTTGACAGACATGTTAGTCATTGAGAAGTGTTTACTTTTATTTCCAAAAAATAGATTCTGAGGAAATACTCAGAATCTATTTTTTGGAAATAAAAGTGGGAGAACATGGTCTGTATATGGATTGATTGGTGTTTAAGACATGCTTTTATGGCTTTGTACATAATCTCTTCTAATAAAAAAAATCCATACTTACTTATCATTAAAATTCTACCATACTTAGTCTGAAGGTAATACCATTTCTGTTCTTCATCTGATCCTTCAGGCAGGTCCAAAACTTAATATCCTTTCTCCATGAACCATTAGAATCTCATAACCATAATCTCTAAATATAATACAATTTTCTGTTATACATATTTATAAAGATGGATAGGAACACCTAATGGAAAGTACCTATTTATAAGGAAAGAAGGCACTTTATCATATTTAACATGCCCCAAAATGAACTCCCAGTTTCCCACCTCAAACCTATTCCTTCTGTAGTCTATTGCATCCCTTTAGAAAGCAACTCCATTAGTCCAGATGCTCAGATTAACTGATGTCATCTTAACTCCTCATCTTTTCTTACATTCAACATCCACTCTATCAGCATATCCTTCCTTCAAAATGTACTAAAAATCTGACCACCTCTCACCTCCACTGCTGTCCCTTAGTCTGAATCACCATCTTCTACTAGCAGCAGCCTTCTAACACAACTGGTCTTCCTGTTTCCATTCCTGCTTCTATTCAGTATCCTCCATACACAGCCAGAATCATCCCTTAAAACATGAGGTGCGTAACATTATTCCTGTGCTCAAAACCATCCAATTAGCTTCATGTTTCATTTAAAATAAAGCCAAAGTCTTTACCATAGCCTATGTGGCTCTATATTTGTATCTGTTTTTCATACCTATCAAATCAAGTATGGTCCTACTTGAGGGCTTTTGTCTCTTCTACCTACATGGTCCTTCCTTTAGATATTATCATGGACTTTGTTCTCTCTTTCTTCCTTGTAATCTCTGCTTATATGTGATATCTTCACTGACAAACTTACTTAAAATAGAACAAATACACACCCACTACAGATGCGCGCGCGCACACACACACACACACACACACACTTAACACTACCGATCATCTCTTATTCTTTTCATAGCACTAATTCTGAGTTGCCAAGTTCTTTATTTTCTTGTTCGTTTATTGTCCATTCCACCTAAAACATAAAATTTACAAGAACGGAATTTCATTTGTTTTAACTACTCTATCCCTGGTGCCTAGAATAGTGTTTGGCACATAGAGAGCACTCAATAAATATTTCTAAGTGAAATATGAACCTTCCAACTTGATTTTCTCTAAGCTCCTTTGTAGGCATTATAGAATTGCCTCCACCGTTTGATAATGAAATCATTAAAATGGTCAAGATTTAACATTATAGAAAGAGATAATGAGGATAATGATAATGAGGAGGAGGAGGAGAATTAAGTAAAATACAGGAAAAAGACTATTAAGGTGGTAAAGTCAGCTGTTGTCCCAGGAGAGTCTCACGAATGGGAATGAGTGCTTATTGAGGATAGAAGAAGATAACCTGCAGACCATGCTGGTGGAATTGAGCCAATCTTTCAGCCAAAATAGCCACTTGCAAATCCAGAGACAATAAATCACAGATACTATGGTTCCCTGAGTACATTCCCCCTGGGTTCTGCTTCTGATCTTGATGCCTAGCTTTTGTGACAACTCTAACTTATATACTTCAATAGTCTGAATAATGCCACCCCCCACCAAGTACCCACATTCTAACTCTAGAACCTGTGATTTTGTTGGATCATTTACAAAAGGAACTGGCATATGCAATGAATTATATTAGGGCTCTTGTGATAAGGAAATTATCCTAGATTTATTTGGATGGGCTTAAATATAACTACATGAGTCTTATAAGAGAGAGGCAGGAGGCTCAGGGCCAGAGAAAGATTTGATGATGCTATGCTTCTGGCTTTGAAGATCAAGGGAGGGACCATGAGTTAAGGAATGAAGGCAGCTTCAAGAAACTGGAAAAGAAAAGGAATGGATTCTCCCCTAATCCAGTGCAGCCTTGCTAACACCATGATTTCCACCCAGTGAAAGCCATTTCAGACTTATAAGTCCCAGAAATATTAAGATAATAAATTTATGTTGTATAAACCATTAATCTGTAGTAATTTGTTATAGAGAGAGTAGGAAAATAATATACCCACAAATCTTATACAAATCTTAGACCACTATTTTTAGCCCCATCTTTGCTCCCCCAGCTCATTTTTATATCCCAGTTATTCCAGAAAATCTTTCAACTTTCTCTCATCGTTACTATAATTCATTTCCATAATTCAAGCCCCTTTCTAAGAGAATATATTACTTTTTATCCATTTTCAACTTTACTGAATGTACTTTTCTTTCCCTTTCCTGTGGCTACAAAACCAAATCTACATTCTATATAGAGGTAAATTCCCTGGAGGAAAACTTGCTTCTCTAGTGAATACCATATCTTTTAATTTTTATATTTTAAAAAGCTGATTATTGTCCAAATGATATCAATTAAGAAGGTAATAAACCTTTCTGAATGAGAGTTTGCTTCATTCAGCATTTGAAGTTACTGAGTAATTACTAATTGGAAATTGCTAAATTAATTATTTACTATCTCTGTACTTCATATGTATTTATATATTTCAAAAATTTTTCAATTATTTAATAATTAGAAATAGGTATATCAGAAACATATTTAAAGAGTATATTTTTTTAATTTGTTTGTTTGCAAGTTAGAACAACTTTTTTTTAATGCTACATTTTTACATAAGATTTATAAGTTTGCCAAAGAGCAAATGGATATATTTATTAGATCATTTAGACTTTATGAGCTCTCATATATATAAAAATATAAGTATATTTTTATAGACTTTAGAAGTACGAAATAGCTCTACCATTTAGGATTAACTCACAAAATGATTATTTCTCTGCAGTAAAACAACGTACCTTTCAGATTTCAGGTTGCAAATACACATTACAAAAGTTTCAAAAATTATGTAATTTTTTATATAGAGACATAGTTATTGCTTCTTTTATCTAGTTTTATAAAATGTATTTCTACTCTTGCAAATATTTATTCTTTATAAATATAAAAGTCATGACTCTCAGAAATAAGTTTTAAGATAGCAATTACCTTAATCATTATTCCTAATTACTTTAGAAATTATAGTGCAGTGCTTTTGGTTTTATTATTATTTCAGTATATTTCTCTATGCTTTTTAATTTGTTTAGCTACTAGAGGTATCAAATACTTTTTTTAATTCATTAGATTCAATTATACTGTTCAGTAGAATTCTCACTTTGAGAAAATTATTTTTGATCTACAGATAATCCTTAAAAGAAAACATTTATAATATTGAATTCCAGTGTTTAAAATTTTTTACTGATGTCCTACGAACAACTAAAAAGAGATAATCAGCAATAAAGTACCAGCCAACTGTGGAAGATATAGGCTTTCACCATTTGAGAAAGGTTATCTGCATGACTCAGGCAGTAAGATTGTCCCCTTCATTTGGTAAATATGATTTCTTCATTATTATTATTGTTACTTTTTCCATGGCTCACTGGTAAGTCACTTAATTTTGTTTAAACTAAGTCTAAACTTTTTATTCTCCATCTGATGTACACTGGAGTGGTTTCGCCTGCTGCACTAGAAGACCCTATATAAATCTACATTTAGTCCTCATGCCCCAAATAAAGTATTCAGCTTTTAAGTCATAAGAGAATAATTAGGAAAGGCTGTAACAGCTTGCTGGATATGTATTTACTTTTAATTTAATTGTGGTTTGTAGAATAATTAATCATTGTACATAACATGGTCATCTTTTAAAATTCAATTACATAATTATGTGAAGATATGTCTATAGAAGGCTCCAGGTATGGCTCTCTATGCAACTCAATCAGTCCTTAGTGATGGCAACAGCATTTTATCCAGATTGTATTTTGTCACAAACCATTAGTTATTGCACAGTGTTTATAAATTCTGTGACACACATCAGAGGACATTTACAAAAACTAATGAAGAGTTAGGCATTTTAAGAAACCAAAGCTGAAGCAACACTATTTAGGACTAAATGACATTTTTCATTTTCAAATTACTTTTGCATGAATACTAATTAATCCTAATATTGCCATGAAGAAGGTAAATAAAATTTGATTCTTATTCTGGAAATAAGAAAAATGAGGTAAAAAGATTAGGTTGTTTTCATTTTTTCTGTTTCTCATTCTACCTATCTATCTATCATATACCTATTTAAAAATCAGTTTCTCTTTAAATAAACACATGAACAACCAAACAACAAGAACACCCTTAGAACACAGATTTGGTCTGTTTGAAGATCATCCATGAGAAAAGAGTCCACTCCTTCTCCATGAAACCCATCATTCTGCTCATTCGAACTCTTGCCCATCCCGACTAGTGCTTCTTTTTCAGTCTAGTACCCTAGAGTTTAAGAAAACAATAGTTGCACAATGCCTTTGTTGTAGAGATGAACAAACTAAGGCCACTAGAGATTTAAAGTGATTTAGCCAAAGCCACAAAATCAGCACTAAAGCCCAGGTGCATACAAATCTCCATATTGTCTGTCTTCTACTCTAACACTCGCTATCACATACTATGGTGAGGTTTTACTTTTTAAAAATTTCCTCTAGTTTTGTCTCTTGCTTGTTTATTAGTTAAAACCTCACTCTGACATTTTCTACTATAATCAAGAACATACCCACCCGTGAGTAGGTAAGAGTCAGGGAAGGGAGAGGCAGTCTACAGCAGGGTCAGTCTTTCCAGACCAAGGATTATGGACAAGTGTGTGACGAAGCAAGAAATAAAGGAGCAGCTAGAGGTCTGGAGTATTTACTTTTAAATCAAAAAAACTCTCAAAGTGAAACCTTGGAGGGCATTGATTTCATAAGGAAGGTCAGCACAATTTGTGTGGGGAATAAATAATGTGGCACTTCTAACAAGGCGAGGAGTTGAAATTTTATTTTATAACTTTACATAGCTTCACGACTTTAGGCAATGGAAAGTGAAAATGATATTAATGAGTTGGAAAAAAGTATAGATATAGGTGTCTAATGAATATAAATTTAATTGCTAAAATATTTCAAGCAATAACTGATTTCAGAGAAGAGAATCCGCTTATAATGACTATTGTCAATTTAACAACGTTAATGCATCCAAAACATGACAACTTAATGGTGATTATGTTCTGTACATGTTGATAACTATGCTTCCTAGTCTCTGCATGGAGCCTAATTGAAAAATGATTATCTTGTTTTCAGAGTTTATCATTAACTACAGAATAAAGGACAATGTGATACTTTTATTTCATCCATAATAAACCAATGTTCCAAGTCACAGATTTATCTAAGTGATTAAAGTGATTAAGTTCAAGGTGCAAACTAGATAAAAATTTCAACGGAACACGATAGGATCTTTATTTCCTCCCCCTTTTTCCCATTAATCATGTCTGAAAGTCTCTTCTACTGTAAAAAATAGAATAGAATAGCAGTATGAATTTTCTTAAAGATGGTTTTATTTCTTCATTATTTTTAGTAATGCATGCCAAGTTGGAGCACTAATGAACAATGCAATGACATATGCTTTATATAGACACTTTTCTTTTGCATTGACATATATAGACATTGCAAAGGAAAAAAAAAAGATTTATAATTGTATATCTCACTTATTTTCAAGAATCGAGCAAGGAGTTAACATATTTTATCTTAAGATTTACTTTCATATGAAGGACACCTTTGTTTGTATTAGATAGAATTCTATTCTATGCTGTGATATAACAAATGATGAAAGTCCAAATATTAATGGAATGCTCAACACTGCAAGTTTTATTCTGGCCGTCCAGGGCAGTCTCCATTCTTGTGATGGGTATGCCAGCTGGAATATATGATCATTAAGTTTACCATAGCAGGGGAAGAGAGATAGAGAAAGGGTACCAGCTCACAGTTTCCTCAGTCATATCCATTGTCCAGAACTAGTCATATGGTCCTAACCCAACTACAAAGAAGGCTGCAAACATAGAGAAAGACATAATATTCATTGAGGTCTACATGAGCTTTGCCACAGTCAAAATTTGATTATTTCCAAGAAATTAAATCTAAACCAAACAAAAAGTTGGTTTAATTAAGTCTGGGTAGTTTTTATTTCAGGTGGGCTGAATTTTAAAGATTAGTACAAAACCAGAAATATATATATATATATATAATGGCACACACAATACACACACACACACACACACACATACACCTAAATTCCACAAAAAACCTAGAAAAAAAAAATATATATATATATACATATACACTAAATCTACAAAAACCTAGAAAAAAGCAACTATTACAAAATAAAAAGTTCATTTTGAACAAAGTAGAAAATATCTGGAAACATGTTTACTATTCCCTCCCTTAATCTTGAAATTAAACCCATTAATTAAAGTCTGTGTTACTTTGAATTTTCAAAAATGTTTAATTGATCTTCTGTAAGCTTGGCTAGAAAGGTTGAAAGAGGAGGGTCAAGATACTTGGATAAAATTTTATGTCTTGTTGATATTTCACATGGCAGTTGCTGAATACTTTATTTGCTATGGAATCTCTACTGCTCCATTGCTATAAATGAAATGACCACTATGCAATCATCACTCAAGGAAAGTCACAGAATTTTCACTCAGGCTGGCTATTTTGAGTCAGCCTCTGGGTATATAGTTAAAGTCAAGACATGGAGAAGAATGGATTAGAGCTAGGAGGAAAAGTAAGATAAAAGGCCAAGGTAGATAGATAATGATATAGAGTAATTGATCTGGATCAAGGTGAATCAGCAATCTACTTTCAAGGTTGAAAATAAACAACAGAAAAAGAATAGTTCTATAACTCTATAGTGCATAGCTGTCTTGTGCATTTTCATTTGCAACTGTGTATAGTATAAATGGGCATGGACATTTGAATGAAAACTGTTCTCATGGGATAAAGAGCCTAGGACATGTTATTTCATTGACTAAATGTCCAGATTAATTGCATTGGCACTAATTACATTGTTTAATAGTAGCGGTTTTGCTGCTGCTACTTTCAACTCTCCTGTAGATAAAAACTACCTTACCCCAAAGAATTGGCTGTTAGATGAATTTCATTATGCTAGCGAAGGCTTAACCATCTGTCATATTTTTATTACAGAAATATTTTGGATTGTAATTATCTGTGATATCTCATACATTAGTAGGAAAAGTGCAAGGTTCTCAAGGGAAGTGTTCTGCTTTACTTGGCTGCTGCTGAATCAAGTTCATGAAACACTTTATTTTTCAGTGTTGATGGAAGACATGATAATGCAATGAGGATAGGAAGAAAAAATCTTAGAGGCATGCATTTCAAAGATGTTACAGGCTATAAATTTTAGATTGATCTCAGTATTCCAGGATAAAATCTTAACATGTAATTGGTTCTGAATGCATCCTTTTACTCTTCTATATACTCTTAGATGCAGGAGCTCTTCTACCTGTGTCCTAGACTTCATACATATCTCATTCTAGGAGATGTTTTGTCTAGACCTCGAATCCTTTTCTTCTGCTTTCAAATATACCTGGTGGAAGGGAGGCATTGTAATCTCGAGTAATTGGCTTGGGCCTCACGTGAAACCTTGTTGAATACTACTATTTCCAGTATACACGCTCTCTACTCACTCACCTCAGACTGTACTGATTGCAATAACAACCACAGAATGTTTTACATGCTCTTGAGTTTCTTGCTCCACTCTGCACCTTACCATCTGTTGCTATCTATCATCTATCTATCTATCTATCTATCTATCTATCTATCTATCTATCTATCTTCTATTATCTATCTATCATCTATCTATTCATCTATATCATATCATTTACCATCTATCTATATCTGTACAATATGTATAGATATTTTTACATGCTTTGGAAGTCGAGGTGCATCTGGACATACCACATATTTCTCTATTTTCTTTCATCAATTCATAATCCATTTATCCATCCATTAAATTTTTACTGAAGGATAACCTTAAGTAAAAGGATAACCAAACTGGTTTGAATTCCAGGATCTAGTTTCTCAGTTAATTCACCAAGTTGTAAAATCTAGTCTCTAACTTTGAAATCTGGAGAATGACTTTGGTCAGTACCAAAGGGGATCAAACACTGGTAACATACATGATAACCAAAATGCACATGGGAAACCCAATGACCAATATGCAATGAAAAATTATTCTCATATGGTCTAGAATATTATGTTTCCTTAATCAATATATGTCTATATAAACAGCTAGGCAAAGCTCCATGGGAAAATATATCATACACAGACCTATTTGTGATAAAATACAGTCAGAACTAGAGAAACTATACAAATTGAGTTTAACGGCATCAGATAACTCAAGACATACGTCTCAGTGGGGTTGGGGTACTGCTCGTTTGACTCTCCTGGTTGTCATTTAGCCTACTGTTAGCATTCTCCCTGTGAGGGCATCAGAAAGATTAAAGTTCAGTGGTCACCTTTTTTAACAATACTTGGCAGGGGCACAACCAACTCTTAATTACTTGACCCTCCTTTTTCTAGGTCTCTTTGACATATGTTGACACATTCTTTTTCTACAGCGATGGTCCTCAACTAGGAAGATTTTGCCTCCTAAAGGACATTTGGCAATGTCTGGAGATATTTTTGATTTGACAACTCAGAAAGTGAACTGGCATCTAATGGGTAGGAGCCAGGGATGTTGCTAAATATCCTACATTGCACAGTGCAGTCCCTACAACAAAGAATTATCCACTCGAAATATCAATAATGCCAGGGTTGAGAAACGATGCTCTAATGATCTTACTAAGGTCAATTTGTTTATAGTGTAGTTTTGTTTTCCTAGTAGTTATTCTGAATCCTAAAAGAGTCTTTGTCAATCATGTTTTTACTCACAAAGTATAGATATCAAGTTTAACCAGCAACAAGGCAGTGTTATTTCTCCTTTCCAAGTACTTGACAAGTTATTATATTCACAAGTACTGACAATAAATACTATTAGATTCATCTTCCTAAAATATAAATCTGTTCCTTTACCACTCCTTTCAAGGATTTATATATTAATAGCGAAATTTATTGAACATTTAATTTCTGCAAGTCACTGTTCTGATCATCTTAATTTATTTAATTTTTACAAATTTCTATGAGGTAAGGACTACTTTATCCTCAGTTTACAAATGATGAAACTGAGTCAGAGAGAAACTAGCTAGTTTAATAAGGCCACCTATTTAAAAAATGGTACAGCTGGATTTAAATCCAAGTAGCTTATTATGTTATATTATAAGGCCATTCCTTCCCTAGGATTGGCTTTAGTATGTTACCAACAGTAAAAATAATAAAGGTCAAACTCTTCTAATCAGCTTCATAACACACTGTAAGTCTTCATCTTCTATACTCCTCTTGACTTCCCCCCTTGAAACATAGAAACTTTACCTCTGTTCTTCTCATGTTCATTACTAACACTGAGGATTTGCTCAAAAAGGTCTTCTAAACTGGAATGTCCTTCTGGCTCCTGCCACCTATGCAACCTCATTTGATTTCCAAAGCTGACTTAAAAGGCTTGCCTTACCCCTGAAGGTTTTCCTGCCTGCTTGCTAGAGCTCTTAGTAATATGACTTTTACAGTGCTTACTATTTAAAGAAAAAGAAATAGTTTATAAACATCTATTACTGGGTTAAAAGCCTGTTTTATTATTTAGCACCTGTATATGACCTTAAACTGAGCTTCAATTTTCAATCTGTAACATGTATGAAATGCCTACCTGTACAGGTGTTGTGTATGTTATATTATCTTACTGACAGGAGAGGCTTTATGTCATATACATATACATATAGATACATATATACACATATGCACAAGTTAAGATTTATAGAGATATAAATGTTTGTATATGTTTGTATGTGCATATTTATATCTATATAGACATATATACATACATGTGTACTTGAATGAATATATATTATAAATATAGATACATTATTATCAAGAGAAAAACTAAGTTTCAATTCTGGTTCTGCCAACTATAAGCTAAATGAACTTGGGCTACTTATTTAATCTGCTGAGCCTCGCTTACTCCCTTCTTAAGAATGAAGAGAACATTCATGGACTAACAGTTCATGTGTTTGACACAACTCTAGGCTTCTTGGGGACACATGCAGTGATGGACCATCATAATAGACCTTAACTACGTTAGGTTCCATTTACTACCAGGTTTTCACTTAAGAAACCATGAATCCACTGTTCTCAGTCTAAGTACTTTCTTCAGAGATCTGGAGGATCCAGATTTGTTCTCGACTCAAAAATGTGTGCCTAGTTAGTAAATGTGACTAAGTTTATCATCACAGGAAACCCCCAAAAAAACCTTTAGTACTTCAGGGACTGTCATGATATTTGGTTTTCTTTTTTTCCTTCTTATTCCTGCTTTCTTTTCTTCTTATTCTGCCAATTCATCAGAAATCTGAAGTATGAAGATATAAGAGCAGGTATGAACAGAGTTCCCCAAACTGTATTTATATTGCTCAATTAAGTTCAGTCCTTCTTAGTTTATATCTTTAATCTATTGATTATTGTTTTGCAAAGATGAACTAAGTTTTCTAATAATTAATCATATCCCAAAGTCTTGAGGTTGACTATAAGCCTTAACTATGATATAGGGTAGTTATTTTACTTTAATTACTTGTATATATTCTGTTTACTCATTTGTAAAATGAGAAAAATGATACTTGTTTACCTAGATTTGAACTTGTTGTAAGGATAACTACTTAGAGAGTAGGACTTGTGTTTTAATTGTCTCATATTTCCAGCACCTAGCTGATCATATACATATAGCAGCTCTCAATGTTAGTTGACCTGAATTAAAATAAGTTACAATATATAAACTTTTATAATTTTTAAAATTTCGTTGAATTTTAATGATAACTTTTTATGAATATAACCATCTTCGGAAGAAAAATAACCAACCTACAGGATAACAGAAATTAATTTTTTATATTTGTATTAGAGAACCAGATGTCTTTTTTCCAAAACTAATGGCAGCTCAACATACTGGCTTAAACACAAGTTTTCGAAATTGCACTTAGTCATGTTTACCTTATATGTGCATTTTTTAAATGTATTTCATTCTACCAAAAGACTCATAGTATGACTCCTTAATGAACTTTGAAATAAAGCAATGGTGTTGACCTCTGATCACAGATGTTGAGATGTTGTGCCACTTAGTGCCAAAGCATCTTACTTCTCTAAAACTATAATTAATTTTCTGTAGTGCTTCAAATAATATATTCAACTCCTCACTTTTAATTAAGATTTCTTGCTCCAAGTTTAAATTATGTTCTGAAAGCAATTTTTGTCAATTACTTTTTCATGTGAGAAATATAATTATGAACTAAATTTTGTTAGTATCACATTCATACTTTTTAATAATAAAGTTGCCAACAAAAAATGAACAGACTTACACACGTTTAAAATTCTATAAGTAAAGTAGAACAATTCCAGAATACACTGAAAATGCATAAGTATCTGGGTTTTCTAAAGAACAAATACATTTCCCAGGTAGCTTTTATATAATCAGTTAGCATACTGTAAATCAGTTATTAGGAGCTTGAGTGTAAGTAGAAAAGTAAAAATCTTACTTAAAAATGTACTGTAAATCTTTTTACTAATATTTGATAACGATTATTTATGTTAGTATTTGACTATAAATTCATCAGAAAAGCAATTTGAAACTTAGACCAGTTTTTAAAAAGTAATAAATTTAAGACACAGACACTGTATACCTATTGGTTTATTATGGAAAAGAAAGACACTTAAAGGTGATATTTTATTTCTTGGAGAAGTGATATTTTCTGCAGGACAATTCTATTGTCTATTCTCCAGATTCTTAAGTATCAAGAGGCAATAGTGGTGGCTGCAGCCACAGTGGCAATTTCTCAATTCTGACTTTGTTAAATACAGAAATTTATCAGTTTTGGCTTTGTGAATCATAGTTGCAGGCCTTAGAGGTAGCAGTTACCCTAGTAGAGCAGTTCTGTATTGTTTATTATGTCTGAGGACCTATTCTGCAATCCTCTTTTCTAAATGTTTCCAGCAGTCTTCTAAACAATTAATTCCCTAAATCTCTTCTTCCCTAAAATACCTAGCATGGTTTTTCTTTCCTGGGCTGAATGACACATTCCATACTGATCTGCTTTGTGAAATAGAAAACTAATCAAAGAATTCTTTGACACTGAAAGCAATACAAAGAGAAGGAAAACGTGATAGAAGTTAAGGTTGGCTGCCTGCCATCGGTTATTCAACGGTTTAAGTTGCTCACTGGACACCCGGTATTAAGGTACATATTACCTAGATCCCTTGAATGAGAATTGGGATATTTACCCAGAATCCAGGGAGGATATATGAGCTGAGAAGGCACATGTGGACATCTCTGTTCCACATGCTCCTTGTGAAGGGTTTGAACAAGTTATGCTACTGTGTCACCATGGAACTATGCTCGGAGAGCTAGTAGGTGGATTTGGGATCTAAGAAGCTGTCACTGTACTGGGCTACAAGTAATAGCTGAGTCAGTGGAGCACCACTTATGCTGAGATGGTTCTTCTCTTCAGCAGTAGAAGGGCCATTTTCTCCACTAAAATGCTATGATTCCTGAAATAAATAGCCAGGTTACCTCCAGATAAGAACAGGAGGAAGGCATGTTACTGTTGAATAATATTAATTACCTACTGACCTTGGTCTTTTCGGAGCCCTTGTTAGAGGGATACCAATGTGGCTCCTGCACAGCAGCTGTGAAAATAGTGTGCGATTTAGAGGTCTTATATAATTAACTATCCATTTTGATGATTTTTTCCTGCGTTTATGTAAACATTAGATATAAATGGAGATATATATCCAAACAGTCTTCTATGTTCTGGTGCCTCCACAAAATTGTTCAGACCTATTGGGACATCAGAGCTATAGTGACCAAGAAGGTAACATGATACATCCGAAAATGGGTTTGGCCTCAAACAGACCTAGACACTTTGATTCCTTGTCATCTACTTAGTAGCTGTGGGTTGAGGAAGGGTTCTTAACCTCTCTAAGCCTAAGTTTCCTCATAAATAATGGGAACCACAACACATTTCTCGGAGAATTGCAAAATGCAATGACATAATTATCGTTCTTGCATGTAGATGTTTGATAAATGTTAATTCATTACCATTTTCTCACTTTATCCCTATTGCTCTCACACAGGTTTGCAAAAAAAGTGCTTTTATAAAATGCCAAGGTCAGAAACTAGTAAGACAGATATTTTATAAATACCTGTTTATAGAGTTTTATATATAGTTAGAATTTTAGACTTAGATTAGAATTCAGAGTATGAAGTGCAGGTAGAAGGTTTACTAGAGCGGAGATTAAATAAATTTTACAAGCAAAGTTTAGAAATGAAAGAAAGCTTTTTGATAATGTAAACCCCTTTGCATGCATATTTATCTCTCTTCCTATAACAAGATAACAGTTTTAATTATTGGAATAATATATTTATAAATTAAAATTTTCTTTCATTCCTTAGATATTTTATATTCCAATATTTCTGACAATGATGTGCTCAAGAAAAGACAATTTGGTACTTGATTGATAATGGCCAATCAAGAGGCTCATGTTTAGATGAAAAGAACTGACTTAAAGCTAGCTAATCAATAGAACACCTGAAAACTTTCCTGATAATTATCAATACTTTTTTAATTGTTGAAATTTCTGTCCATATCTGCTTGGTAAAAAAAAAAAAAAAGTCTTTTTCTATTGATGGAAATCCATTCCTGCTCCTCAGAGAGCCTGTCAGCCTGTAGAACTCCATTCATGCTCACTAGGTAGTTGATCGGCTTACAGAGTTCTTTGCTTTTCCTCTTTTTCTCCCCCTAGAGCATCTCTGAGCCTCTCTGGAAGCACTCTTATGGTGCTCATACCTCCCCAGGGCTTCCACTAGAGAGCTTCTCTCAGGTAGAGCATGGGTTGGATGCCCAATCCACCTGGGATAGAATCCCTGTTCCTCCACTGACTTACTGCATGGTATCAGGTCTGTTACTTAACTTCAGAGCCTTGATTTCTCTGTATGTCTTCATAGATGGGGATAACACATATTAGGGATGCTGTGAAGATGCAATGTGATGATGTATGAAAAACATTTCTTGCACATAAGAAATACTTAGTAAATGGTATTTGCTGCTATTTAAAGAATTGTTTATGGAGTTGATGTTTATGAATTCCGTACCTAGAAATGGCCCTGGCTGGAGACTCATCACCATTTTCTCACTTGGAATGCTAAGATAAATTGGATTCAGTACATGAAGTCTCAAATTTCCTACAAATACTCATGTCTATTACTGATTTTCACAGTTTTCATTATTGTCAAACAATTAAAAAAGAGGAGAAAAGGAATCAGAATTCCTGCCAAAAAAGAGAGAGGACAAACATACATAGCTTGGCATTAGCCCCCTAATTCAGTTTCTTCTTTGGATGACAAGTTAAGGAATTATCATTTATGCAACAAGAGGATTGTATTGATCAGCAAGTGAAAGTGCATCTTTACTCCAACAGCACGTTTACAGATATTTACTTATTTTGTATGTATAAAAAGCAACATTTCTGCAAGCTAGCCTGTTAGTAGGAAAGACAATAGATCCTGGAATAGAAACTGGGAAACTAACTGGTAATTGATTCAATTCTAAATTTTCGACTCGTCTAAGAAAGCAGGATCTATGTATATTTTCTAATTGAACTGACTGTCAATCCTACATTAGTCTTACTTTCTAATTACCCTGCATGAGAAACTCATTGACTCTCCTAAACTGTCTCCTGACTCTCCTGATTGAGCACTGATTTAACTTCCATTAGTTAGATCTATTTGGGCATCCACTCAGGGCCATTCACCTGCATGGTTGACATTTATTAAAGTTCAACATTAGAAGACACTATATTTCATGTTAAACATCTTATCATACAGATTACAATCACATTTTCATAACAATACACTTCGTGCTTCAGAAGTCTTTATGTCACATCTCAACTCATTACACATTCCAAAGGAGGAGAACAATTTTAAAAGCTTTGTATTTCTCATTATGTTTATTTTCCCATCCACTTAACTCAGAGTGGACTATATTTCAGAGTTTCATGAATAGTGAAGGCAGGTTTCAAAGAACATCGGGGTTATGATGGCATCCTTAACTTGACATTTATGGAAAAATCTAAAAGTACACGCTTGGCTAGTTTTATCCAGAACTGCACTTAATTTAAACCTAGCTCTTTATTTTTCCCTGAAGTGTCTGCTATATTTGATATATTTTCAGTTTCCATAAGCTGTTTACACCTGCTCAATATCAAGGGCATTCTATACTTAGAATAATTTAAGCCAATTTAATGAACTGATTTGAATAATACAATAAAGAAAACAAGCCAGCAGAATCAGAAAAATATACCAGAAAGAACTGTTACAGTTAATTTTATTCCCTTTCTTCTTCCTCTTAGTTTTAAAGGTAAGGCCTTTGCCAAGGTCCTATGGTTAGTGGCAGAGCCTAGTCCAAAACCAATAGCTCTCAGTTCTTAGATAAGTGTTCTTTTCATCCATATTGCCAAGTAGGTAATGCCAAGGGTTATTGTTACTCACCATGCTCTAGCAATGCTATAAACTGCAATATGTAAAGAACTCTGACTCGTGCACTACACATCGGAATATCAGTAATCACAATTAGTACTCCTTTTTTATTGTTCTTTTGGCCAGGTGCATTTGAATCACAATTGAGTGCTCTACTACTAATTTGCAGCCTTAAAGTCCCTTGATCACACTAGTGCCCACTGCCATCTGCCTATATCTTTCCCTAAGCTACACAATAATTCAACAGCCTCCATACTAGTCAGCAGACTTTGGAAACTTGGATAGGTCTGAACCCAACAGAATCCTAATTCTTTCTGTTAAAAAAGTGCAATGACATACAATGAGCTGTGTCGATCTTGTATACAACTGAGCTACAATTTTGAAGTCTGCAGGGAGCATATTCTGGAACCCCTTGAAAGTGAGCAATTTTTAACTGAAAGTGATGACTAACTTTTCTGGAGGTGAAAAAATCGCTTCAGGCACTCATCTCCAATTCTTCCTTGGGCCAGATTCTGGAACTATTGAAGACCAAGATGTACATATCATCTGCCTACTCCATCTGTGGTCCACGGACCCAAATTTCCTTATGAAGAGGAAAGAGAAATACAAACCAAAATGGAAAAACGAAGAGAAAAGATTGTGTCACAGCCACCAAAAAAGCTGATAAAAGTCAGGGCCAATGGAGTTTATGTGGTTTGGAAGATCAGCAAAGTTGTTCACTGTTGGTGTTTATTCCTTTTCTTTTGTGTCGAATGTGTTCTTTTATTCTAAAACTGGTGCCCTGTGATATCAAATGGATAAATCAATACAATCACTTCTAACATACCTTGATCTTCCATTTTAAGCAACATTTTGAAGCCATTTTTCTTCTGTAGAGTACTCTGTCAATCAAACCAATGAATGTGACAAACTGACCAGGATATGTGCATTCATTTTGTTCAATAAAGAAAGAAAAAACCTATGTACTTCCACATATATTACATAAAATTAGAACTTATTATTCTCAGTGATAAGGAGGAGAGGGTAAATCTAATGCAGTTTTCTATAAAATAACAACACATTTTTAATAAATATACCAGGCAGGCACATGAATGAGTAAATTAGTAGAATCCTTGCAAGCATTTCCTACTGCTCGGAAGCTTCTGAAATTTTTCTTTGGCCTAGCTTTATAGGGAAGTTTATAAATCTCTCAAGAAATTTAGTTGCATCTGTTTATAGATTCCCTTCTTGTTTGACCCACAATGCTAATAACATATTTATTCTCTAATAACCCTTATTGTCAATACTTAACACCAAATATAATCAGACTATTTTTAAAAATCAAATTCATTTTCAAAGAGCAAAAATCCAGCAACTTGATTCTAAAATAATTGTGAAAAATATGATTCATACTCTAAAAGCAACTTCAAAAGGAGTTTCTAAATTGATTGTTCTTATTTAATGCAATAAGGTTAAAGTTAAAACAGATGTCAAAATACAGCTTTTGTAATATGTTGGTTTAAAATTCAGTTGGCTCTGATATTTCTTGTCCTATGCCTGCATGTCTATGTATAATTCAATCTACCATCTCAGAACATAGGCCTATATTTCTTAAGTCTTCCGAGTACTTAATTATGTTCTTGATTACTTTCAACTCAGAGAATTTCATTTCTCTGAAGAAAGCTAATTTTTTGGTAATATAATCCATAGGTTGATGTCACTCTCCCTTCTTACCAAATGCTTGCAAATGTACATTTGTGATGAAAATTACGAGTAATTGGGAAAATTCATTCATGCCCCCAATAAACTTACTGACTTATTGACTATTACATATTTTAAGAAGCTTTAAAAATGCTGATTTTTGCTTAAATATTAAAATTCTTTTCCCCAATGTAGTATACTAGAATATTCTGGCCTAATTTTAATTTAATACTTTTTAATAGATATTTGATTACCAGCTTATCTCCAAAAGTCCTCTCTAACCATAGTTCTACATGGGATTATATAATTAAGGAAAAGGAATGTTGATCCCTTGAATAGCTGTATCTTTTGCTGTGTTGGTAACTGCTCTTCTTAAAAAGAGATGGTTCTTATAACTTTTAAAGACCTTGCTTCTACTTGCTTCTCCATGAAAAATAATTTAGCATGACAGAAATTAAAAGAATATATTAGAAAACTTACAATTTTATTTTGGACAATGCTTCTTTTTTTTCTTTTTAACATGGTGCAGTTATACTAACTTAAAGTGCTTAGATACATAGAAATATCATTGTGAGTTACAACTCAATCAGCTCTTCCATAAAAGTAATTTCTTTCATATCTTAAATCTATGTTTTTCATTTTATTTGCTTTATGTGGAATAGTTTTAGAACTTTAGTTTTATTGATTTTTTTTCTTTTACTTAATATACACTGATATTTCTTTTGATTTCAAATAAATTTAAAATATTTTCCAATAAAATCATATCACCAAATGTCAAAGTATGGTTTTGGGAGAGAAGTTTAATAACTATCTTCCATTTCACTATGAAACTTTTAAAGTTGGTCATTGAAGTCATTCTTCATGTTATCTGGTATAATAAGAAATATTAAGAACAGAAAGGACCAAAATTCATCTATAAATGAGTGATTATTTTTCTCATATTTAAGAAGCATAGTCAATTTAATCATGGTCGATTAGACTCGCGAGTTAACTATACGCAATCATTATGATTAGTAGAATATTAAAACTAAAATAAACTACATTTTTACTCTTTAAACATTTGAACATCAGTCCAGTAGTCTTCTGTATTAATTCCGATAATTTCTCTCATATATTACACTAAGGACAACTCACATGTCCTTAACTTTGTACACTTAACAAGCTATGATGAAACAATCTGGTGAAAACTCTAACCAGGTGCTGCTCACTTAGTGCTTTGGAAATGTCTTTTGTGAGCTGTCAAGGTAATTTAAATCCCACTTGATGGATGTTGTAAACTCTTTTGAGTACGTTATCTATATATACCTTTCCTGATTAGTCTTTATCATATTCAAGATTGTAACAGTTTCATCTCATCGTTATTTACTCACTTCCCCTGAAGTTCCATTACAAAAAAATCCTACGTAGCCTGAAATCTAATAGTAGAAAGATTCATTTACAGTATTCACTTTTTGTAAAAATTAACTTTCATTTTAGAACACCAGAATCCTCTTAAGACCTATGTAACCGCCATAAATTATGTAGTTAACAACTAAAAGGCAAATATTTAGGAACAAATTTAGGTCTTTCATAGATGTAAATCATGTGACTGGCTAATCTTCTACAGAAAATATCAAGGGTCAGTTCCTAAGGATCATTTCCCCAAACATGACTCAGTTTGAAGAAATGATGAACTGATGTTGTGAGAGCCTCTGTATGTGTGCGCGTGTGTGTGTATGTGTTATACGCTCTCATGCTCACCACATGCCCAATGATCCCACCTCTGTTACCAAGTCCTGCCTTCTGTGCCTAGAGACACAACTTTAAAAAAATACTTTTGAGAAACTGGGTTCTGACATAGGTTCCAGGGAAAGGAAATGAAAAGGCTAAATACAATTCATGCTTGTTTATGGGCAGGGAACAAATTGATGGGATTTTGTATTATCTGTAGTTAAGGCCCAGTAGAAACCTGGACTGGTCACAACCCTACCATGGTATGCTCATAAATCAGGCAGCAGCCAGGCCCAGACCTCCTTCAGAAAGGGGTATAGGAGCCAAGTTGTCCACTACTGGACTGGGCTGAGTGTCTGTGTGTGAGGGGAGGGGATCTCTGGGGCCCTCACCACAGAGCTCTTTCTTATTCACGAGGCACCAGAGAAATCCAGCTCCAAGACTTTGCTCCTTTCTTCCTAGTTGTAGTTGGTGGTGGTAATGAGCAGAATTACTCAGCTGGGTTTTGCCTTGTAAAAAAGGTTAAACCAACCTCACAGAGTTATAAGTTTACTACAATTTTGTTTCCATGGAATTATCTAGGACCTATTCTTGGTGTCATTAATAGATAAACAAGAAGTATGCATATTAACATATGCTTGTATCAGAGAAGTGATACCTTCTTCAGTAGTAACACATTTTCCTTTTATGGTGCTGGGCACATGAAAACCACCAATGAGAATTTTTTGACAAAAGAGAATATGTAAAAAATATAATTGTATACTCAAGGCCAAAAGATATGCTGAATATGCCTGTAAGTTTCTAAACAATGGTACGATTTTACGCAGTTAACAGTGGCAAATTATTTCACATTTTTGTTCTGCACACCCTCTTAAAATGTCTGAACATCTCATTAAAATGTATACTTAGTGAAGATAGTGGATTGCCCAGGCCCGATTCATCAATATAAAAGTGATTATAGATAATATAAATCAGAATCATCTCTTAGATGTTTTTTCACTTTTATGTCAAATTGAGAACATTGTTAGTGAATGAAATTACTAGAATTATTTATTAGGAGTGGTGGCTACACATTAAAAATAATTGTTTGATTATAATATTCAGATTCATTGAGTTTCTAATCATCTTTATAGAAGCTACTCAAGGATTTCTAATTGAATTTATGACCTTGTACTGAAATCACATCACGAAACTCTTTTTGTTTACTTATATAAGCCTAGTTATTTTTTTCTTATATTTATTTTTCCTTTATAGTATTTCTTTGGTACTCTAAAGAGAAATAACTTATTAAAGAAGTTAATTAACATAAAATTTACTCCTATTATCTTCATATTTAATTAAAACTTCTTATATATGTCATCACCTTAGTGAGGACTACAGTATTCCTGAATGTCAGTCTCTTATCTATTTCCTTCAGCTTTTAAACATAATAAAGTGCCTGGATTCTTTATTTGGTATTTCAGATCTCCTTTCTTTTATGTCACAAAAGATAAATTTACACAGCGGCACTGACAACATCACAGCTTTGAAAATGAGTCCACCTGTTACCTTGTAAATAGTTCAGTCATTTTAATCCATCTTCCTTTGCCCATCACTTTAATGTCAAACTTACAAGCTTAAGAATGCACTTTACACAACTTCTAGTTTTAAAGCAAGACTCCAAAAGTCTATTCACTTAACTAACACACACTGACAAAGTCAGCATTTGAACTGACAAGACGTCAATCAGTAAACATTCTCATTTAGGAATATTTGATAATGGTGCTCTGGCATTTCTGCTTTAATGAACGTTCAGTGCTAATGATGGCAAGAGTCCACCCCTCCTAAGGTGTGTGTAGGTGAAAAAGGATTGGGTGCTGAATTATTCATTTCGCTCTTCTGTGTGTTTTAAGTATTTCAGTATAATCATCCATGATCTCTACCTTTTACACAGTAGTTGATCCCAGAAATAAAAAGTATATATTTGTTTATTTGTTTCATTTATCCTAGCCAAAATTTTCTTTCTTTAATATCAACTTTCTAGAGCCCAAAGCTTTGCATTTGTTAAAGTTTAGAGAAGACCTAAGATGAAGGAATACACACAACACCCATGGATCAGAGTTTCTGGAGAGATTGGGAAGTCTCTGGAGGTCACTGAATCTACCTTGAAAGAAATAGATTTTGATATCTATCAAAGATCTAGGACCTGACTTGAAAAGTCCTTGAACTGTCATAAAGTTTTAGAAGATTCTCAAATGAGAATCATCTAAGTTGATTTGCGAATTTTATCATTTTATGAATTCCTCTCTTATGAAGTAGCACCTGTTCATAATCAAGGATTGTTCATGGATTTCTATAGATTGCCTATAACAAATTTATACCAATACACAACACCATCACTTTCTAAGAGTTACAGAACATTAAGCTTCACTTTGCAATTCATAATTTTCTTTTCACTTGTGAGACTCTCCTGCTTCAAACCAGAGATGAAGCTGGGAGTTAACTGTGTAGATTTTATTCACAAATTAAATTTGCATTTTCCTATTTCTCAGTGTGGAGTTCTATACCAATCATGATTCTTTCTGAATCACCAACATCCTGGACTAGAATTCATATTTCTCAAAACTAATGGGAGAAATAAGCTAGGTTTTATAGCTTAAAAATCACAAATCTCTTCTGGCTACAAGTTCATCGTAAACCACACAACTGCAATTATTGGCTTTTACATTTAAAACTTCCATATCTCATATCAGTTTTCTGTTCCAAAAGCCCATCATAAAAAAAATCAGTGTGATCTAACTTTTCTTTTAAACACTGGATATATTGCTGAACATTTATCTGTTAACAGAGAAAGAAAATATCATTGCCTGTTGTACTCACATGGCACAGTGCGGAGGTAGAGGTTGTCACGAATGATTTGCTGAAGTTCGTGGTCCACAGAACCCTTCTGAAATCGTAAGTTGAGGTAGTGACGAAGATCCTTATCAACAATTCCTCCTAGAATAATAGAGTTTCTTAATAAAGAATGCTAGAAAATATTTTTTAAGTATATAATTTGATTGTCATATTTGAATCCATTTGAAAGATGCATTATTTCACATTGTTCTTTTGACCTTTTGAAACATTTAGTGCGTAATAATAAAAGAAAACATTTACTGAGATAATAATTGTCCACCAGGTCTGTATTCAGAATTTTACATGCATTCTTTAATTTATTTTCATTTAGAATGAAGGCAAAAGATACATATTACTCCTGAGCTAATATTGAAATATCTCTCATTGACTAGATAAAAAGTTTGTTTTATTTTCCCCCACTTTGCATTCGTCCTGTCCCCCAGCCTCTGGCATTCTACTTTCTGTCTCTATGAATTTGACTACCCCAGTTATCTCACATAAGTGGAATCATATAATATTTGTTCTTGTATGACTGGCTTGTTTCACTTAGTAGGTCTTAAGGGTTTGAAAAGATTTTTGTTATTTAAAGTTACTGTGGATTTAGATAAGTATGGTGATATGAAAAGTCAAAAGAAAAAATGCTACAAAAATATTAATGCTTTACATCCTTTATAAGATCAAAGTAACTTCTGTTTCATAAAATAAGTGGAGATGTTTTTAACTAGGTAGATTTTAAATAATTTAGTTATTTTCATTTTATTATTATAATTATTATTAGTATTATAGAAATAATTTTGAGTCTATTTACAATTATAATCTAATGAAAAATAAGCTAGGCTATCGGTAAGAACACCAATACTGTGAATTTATCAAAGATTAATTTCATATTTAAAGATAATTATATTAAAATATGAAGATTTATCTAAGGCTTTTCTTATTCTTATACTTGAAAGAATAAATTATATATCAAAATACTTATAAAAATATAAGTAAGAATTCCTAAAACCCTTACGTTTTCAAACACATTCAGGTAGTTGAGCCAAGACAAAGAATTGATAGAAGAAATAAGAAACCTTTATGTAAAAGTCACAAAAATCGTATTCTCCTCAAATTTTTTGAATTCCAAAATTGCAATTCATTAATCTATTTGCATCACCATGACCCCACAAAATAGCATTAAATGGATGTGCACATATGCGACCCAAACACCTTTTGCTCAAACTATAGTTAATGTATTTGCAAAGTTAACATATTGCAACATTTCTGAAGTTTCCAAATCCATTGTTTCGGTTGCCTTCTCTTCTGCTGGCACAGCCTCATAGGATTCCATAAGAAATATTTTTAACTGAATTGACCATCAAAATTCTTACACTCCAAACAATATTTTTCATACATTTAAGCAAATAGCCTCAATCTATTTTTCCATCCAACATAATATAACAGTGGAAAACAACATCAAAGAAAAACATATTGCTCAGTGGGTGCACATAAACATTACATCCAGAATGCTTGAACATATTTTTTTTCCAAATTCAAAACCATTTTCTCAAAGAAGCAGAGCAAAGAAAGTCATTTGAAAGTACCATCACACAGATCAACAATTACCTATTATTTATACCACCAAATTTCCATGTGTTGGACTTGCTGACATCACACTAAAGTAGTTAGTAATTAGAAATCCTGAAATTCTGTTTTTCTCCCTTGGACTTTTCCAGTCAGCAGAACATGCCTATCCTTGCTAACTCATTATACAGCTATAGAGCAAGCATAATGCCTGTTCTCAGTAGTCTTTTCTATGAGTTCTAAGTCTACAGATCTTTCGACAACTGCATTCCATCTTTCTTCTCTTTTTTCTTTCTAATATGTGGGAGATGCTAAGTTATGAGATGCTTTCTGATAGTCTGAGAATATGCTAACTATAGAACAACAGACAGTTTGTCCACTAAAGTAAGCTAGAATCACTCACCTAATATAACATAGATAAGCTCACATGTGTAGCCAAAGATGTTTCTTGTTCCTAGAAATATGTTATCAGTTTAAACCATTTCTACTACTACAAATATACATTAGTCTCTCAAAAGTTTACCTACATAAGAAAACAAAAAGGCTGTCTATTTATTCAATGACTTTAACATACCGTTTGCTCTCTTAATCTATTGATATTACTATATCAGTATCCCTTTTTTTCCATGGAAGGACTTGTGGAAGTTTCTAAAAGCTAATATAAAATTTATACTAAAATGAATTGTCACAAATGGTTACATTTGTTTTGGAAGGACTTTTCCTGCCTGATATTTCAGAAATACTTTATCAACCTTCACAATTTCTTAAAGCATCTTTCAAGTAAGGCAATTTTATTTACTCACTATCCTTATGGCAAATTCTGCTAGTTGTATACCCAATTTTCTTTTCTCTATTCTTTTTTCATGAAAACCTTTATTTAGTTTCAAGTCCAAACACTCTCAGCCCTAGGACATGGATCAGAGTGATCTGAAACAGTCATACAATCAAGTTCTCCAGTTTCCCAGCTGCCCTTACAACTTCCAGTAGCTATGTTCTGGCCATCGAGACCTAACAAAGAAGAAGGAGATTTCTTTATTCATTGAACTAGACTTCATATCTGAGATATAGCAGCCACAGTCTGTGAAATGACTCACACAAGGGAAAAATAAAACATGCTCAGAATATCGAAGTCAAAAACAGCTTGAGTCCCTGATGATTTCACTGAGCAGCTAATATAATATCAGCAATTACTTACCTTAAGATTTCTTGTTAAATGAGAAAAAGTGCATACTTATTTTTTAAAACTATTATGATATTCTGTCATTTGCAGCCGTACATGATTCTAATTTATATATGTGTATGGAAATGTTTTACATGTATATATAATATGTATACACACATTTAAAGGAATGTTTTTCCTTAATTATAAATTTCATTTAGAGAAAAATTAAGCAACAGATAGTGTGCAATGGCTAAAATATAAAAACTAAACAGCGTTCAATAAGTGTTACATATTATTACAGTAAATAAATAATCTACTACCTTATTTGCCATAGTTATAATTTTTGGTTTTATTGTTATTGCTTGTCTATAGAGTTTCTATTTTGTCATTTTTTACTTATATCTATATCTGGTAGCTTAAAAGACACCCAACTTAATACTTATGTCAAGCATAGTACTGGCAAGTTCACTGTCCCTTAGTCATTGTACTCTTATTTTCAAAAAAATTCAGTGGCTTTTACTTACTATGATATTTTAATTATTGAGAAATAATTAAAATAGTTATTGAGAAATTTCATTTAACTGAAAAAAATTTTATTTTCTTCATTTTACAAAATAAAACCATACATTAAAAGATATAATACCTTCTCAAAGCACACATTTGCTAATATGAGATATGGGAAGGATTTGAATCCAAAGATTCTGCTTCTAAAGAACGCCTACAGTGTGAAGACCAAACTTCTTAGTACAAAGCAGTCAAGTACTTTCTTAACAGGAACCTAAACAAACTTTTCAATCTGACATCAAAATATAACAACGAAAACCCTTAGGAGAGAATTCAATTCAAACACTTCATATTGCAAATGAGGAAAGCGAAACTCACGCAAATTATTCAGCATTGGGTTC
Source organism: Pteropus medius (assembly GCF_902729225.1). Taxonomy (NCBI): domain Eukaryota; kingdom Metazoa; phylum Chordata; class Mammalia; order Chiroptera; family Pteropodidae; genus Pteropus; species Pteropus medius. Next base: position 8,426,789 of record NW_024352787.1, on the reverse strand, counting down.
ACAGCAAAGATGGGGAGGCGAGTGTGGAAAGCATCAGAAAGCAACTCCCATGAATTATTTGAGAAGAAAATTCTAAATGTTACCACTTGAAAATGATGTGCATCTCTATGGTTTTCATAATTTTCAGAAATGTCTCCAGTAGAACTGCTTTGCGCTGTCACTATTTGAATGCCCAGATTGAGGAAGCAAAGAAAGAAGATGCTGCTTGGCTCAGATAGACATAATCCCCTTGGAATTTTCCTTAAGAAAAATTGTTAGTTTTAGCCTTGTGGACAAAGCCAGAAACTCTTCCTAAGATTGAGGGAGAAAAATACCAGGCTGCGTTATGTTTGTGCCAAGGGTCTGATCGCTAGTAACTGACAAAAGTAGTCCTATTCATGATTCAAGGGCATGAACATTGGCTCAGACTTTCTTCTGGAATCAACACGCACCTTATAAACTTAATGTAAACTAGGTAAAATAGCTCACTGATTGAGATGGTATGGGAAGTGTATGAAGAGGCAGGTGGAGATGATCAACAAGCCAAAGTCTGGCTCATTCGGATGTCATTTAGTCATCCTGCAAATCAGGCTACTCTAATATTCTATTGACCTTATCTATTTTTATTTCTCTTTACCTCAGTTTTTTTTTTTCCATTCATACTCCATAGATATTGAAATGGGCATTTGATTTTTGTTTGATGGCTTATTTGTGCTTTATCTTTTGTACCCATTTCTATGCTTTAACTTGTACTACCTTCTTTGGTAACAGCACCCTGATTTCCTTTTTCGAGTGGCCATATCTCTCTCATTCTGTATAACTGTGGTTAGATTTTAGTCAATCTGCTCATCCTTCACTGAGAAACTTACAAGAAAGCCGTTAGCCTGGGTGGCTTAAACAACAAATATTTCTCACAATTCTTGATGCTGAGAAGTCTAAGATCAAGGAGCTGGCAGATCGGGTATTTGGTAAGGAACTCTTCCTGGTCTACAGATGGCCATCTTCTTGTAGCTTCACATGGCTGAGAGAGAAATCATTTCTCTGGTGTTTCTGCTTATAAAGGTACTATCCCATTTATGAGACCTCTGCCTTCATGACCTAACTACTTCTCAAAAGCCCTACCTCCTAATACCATTACATTGAGGGTTAGGATTTCAACGTGTAACTTTTGGAGGGGCCACAAATAGTCCATAATGGTAGGTATAGACCTAATAAGGTCTCCACTAGATCTAATTCCTTGGTTCCATATTAAGTGCTAAGCATATCTTATAGTTTGGGAATTTTTATTTTTTTGTAATCAAACAACTGAATTATTGTATTAGTTATAGTTATAGATCACAAGTTAGTTATAGCCCATAAGAATAAAAGCCATGGATAATTTCCTTTTGATATTGCTTTTTATTTTATGATTGTCCAGGAAGCTAAGATCATCAACAGAAAATTGATTTCATACATTGTCTTTACCAAATAAGTAGTGAAATAATCAAGCAAAGCAGTCTGTAAGAAATTGGGAGAAAGATCTATTCATATGCCTTAAGATATGCACATGAGTAACTATAAATTTATTTTATGTTAGTCTATTAGATGGTGGGGAAGTAGAGGAATAGTCCAAAAGCTAGGTTGCTATGTTCCTTTTTCAAAAATAGTTTCTGCTTGGCTCACCTAAAAAATGAAGAAATAGATCACAGAAAAGTTGATTGAGTTTGTTATAAGCCACAGTAACAAAACAGGTGACAGACATATCTAATCCAGTCTGCCGGAGCAGTCTCCATCCCTTTTTGAGGGGAAAAATTGTGTCTTTGGTTTCTGATGATCTAGAGGCCAACTCATTTTCAGGCAGCTAGAGTACTGCACTAAATCACTGGATGCGTTTGATCTATACTAGTTTATAAATTATGAGCCAGTAAAATTATTATTATTTCAATAATAATAATTTTAAATAGGAACACACTCATAAGGCCCATGGTACCTCATTGCAGATGCCTTGGTCAATTGCATCTCCATAGCTGGAAATAGGTATATAAAAATTTGTATCCCTTCCTTATTTTACTCATAAATTTATTTTAGAGAGTATAGTCAATCTTTTTTTTTTTTATCACACTTTAATATCATTGTGTGCTGTTTTTCTTCAAAATTTTAGTGGTTTCACATGTTTTGTATAAGAAATGCAATAATAAAAGAGACAACAAAATGTATTAAATCATTGCAGATCATTAGGAGATTCAAAACTAGAGAGAATAATTGCTATTTCAGAGAAAATGACAGAGATAAATGTAAGTGGTTTATAATACTCTCTAGCTCTATTGAAAATGGCTTTTTATCATTTCCTTCCCCCTACTATTGCACAGATGGGATATTATTATTGAGTTTCATTTTTCATTGTTAGCCTTGGTCTCAAAGTAAATGTTAAAGTTATTCTTATAGTTATGATTATAGGCTCCCATGGAGAAGAGAAAATGAGTACTTGCTATATGTCTGGCATTGTGCTAGGTCTTGCACATGCATTACTCAAAATTTTACAATCAAGAAATGTAAATGATGGACACAGAATTAAAAACAAACTCAAGTATAACTAAATTTTCTATGTCTCAAGATGGCTAATTCAGTTTGGAAATAGGGTATTTTCTGTTAATTTCTTTGACTCATTTAACTCTTGAGCATTAGATGATCTTTATAAAAAGCAGTATGTCATAAAAAATTTAGCATAATGAAAGAATAAAACACAAATGGCCAAAAACAAATCTGACACAAATTCAATCCATCTTTTAAACCTGAAATTATGCCACTATAAGTTTAATAGAGAAAAAAACAATCTAATAGTTATGAAAAGATTTAAAATCACTGAAGGTTAATAAATCTCAAAGCACTAAGGTTTCTGTATAAAATTACGAAGGTCAAAGAAAAAAACTATAGTCCAAAATACCTACATAATTTAGCAGGAAAAAATGTTTTACTTAGGGAATTAGTTTACTGACTTTTAAAATTTATTCCGAAGTTTAAGCCTAAATTTTAAAAATTGCAATGATAAAAATATCACAATTGTTGTTATTCTTGGAAAATACGATTTAAGAATTTATCTTCATTAGTTTAAAAAACATAAAATAAACTGCTCATGCTAGGTATACCTGAAACACATTCATTTAAAAACCTAAAATTGAGCATGTGAATGATACTTAAACAATTAATATTCAAGCTTATTTCATTTTATATTAGTAAGCAATTGTGCCCAAGTCAACATAAAAATTATATTTTTAAAAAGGTGATATTTACTATTAGTAAAATGGATGGGGATTTGCATGATTATATTTGTAAACATGTGACATTATTTTGTGTTTTGAGAACTATAAAACAAGGTCAGTTATCTCATTTTAATTTTTGCTAACCTGCTGCAACTTAAAACTGCAAAATGACCTGGTACAATAAATGGTCCACTCAAACTGGCTTCATTCTGAAAAGTATAATGACATAAACTATGTTGCCCAAATTGACTAAAACAAACACATACAGACACACACACACACACACACATACACACACACACTCTCCCCAACACCTCCCCACCAAAAACATACCCTATTTGTGAGCCCATTTTACAATGATAATAAAAAGAAATTCCCTTACAAATTCAGTTTCAAAGAAGAGTAACTTTTGCGGCCCCTCCAAAAGTTACATGTTGAAATCCTAACCCCTAATGTAATGGTATTAGGAGGTGGGACTTTAGGGAAGTAGTTAGGTAATGAATGCGGAGGTCTCGTAAATGAGATAGTACATTTATAAGCAGGCTATATCTTCTATAGCCTGTGTCATGATTAATCAGTGCTAATGAAGTTATCAACAATTCTAGGCACATGATTGGAACTGCTAGAAGGATGACTTTAAATAATGAGGAATGTATTTCAAAAGTTTATTTTGAATGCGGAATGGTTTTTCCCATATAAGTAATATTGCACATTATAACTATATCTTTGGTCCACTTATACATTTTTTTTTAAATAAATTAGGCATCTGAAGTACATTATTCATGGTACATTGGAAGTACATTGCTGTTATGCATTGCCATGTATAACAATGCTTCCTGGGAGGTGAGAGCAAAGGGATATGGCTAAAGTTCCAAGATAAGCTGACAGGTTCTAAAAATTCAAAACCTTTCTTTCACAAGGAACACTGATAGCTCCAAGACCCTGGTGGAGATTCTTGCTGATATTGTCAAAGATTCCTCAGGGCAAGTATGGTTTAGGAGTGGGTAGAAGAGGAGCAGCCTGTTGGGAGGATAAATTCTATATACTTTTGTATAAAGGGTTATGGGGCAATAAACATCCTGCTAATGTACCTCCTTACCATCATACTCAGCCAAAATTCTTTTTCTTAGGAGGTGCTTAGCCCTTAGTCAAGTCTGAGGTCTTGGCTGCCTCAGTTCATACTGCCATTATTCATTTGGTCTAGTTTCACTATAAAATGGTCTGTAATTTCTCTATTTCCTATTTTAGAAGCAAATGCAAAATCATTTTGAGATTTTCTTGGCATTATTTTAAATACTTTATTATTCATAAAATTACCAAAAAATTCTTAAATGTCTTTCCCCACAAAAATTTGTAAGCCCCCAGCCCTTTTATCTATACCATTTCCACCCAATGCATAAGGAAATATCATACAGATTCTGTAGGAAAGTCAAGCAGGAAATAATAGTGGAAAATAGAAGTTTACAAAATCTAGAAGGTATCTTCGGATATCAGAAGTCTAGGTTCATATAACTCAATTAGATATATCATCCATGGAATAAGATGTGTGCGTGGACATGAGCACATGAGTGCATGTGAGAGGGAAGAAGTGAGTGGCAATGAGAAGTAAGAAAATAGCAAGTGGAGGCTATGAGAATGATGGTGGAAGAAAGACAAAGGAAGATTTCTTCATCATCCTTGTTCTTCTAGGTTTTACTGTTCTTACCACTGAAAGACAAGGCCCTGATCTGACTCAGGAGGGAAATAAGAAGCAAAAACTGGGTTTGAGAGGCTGAACCCACATGATGTCTGAGATTGCAGTGGAAAGGGAAGGGAGAGGAAAAAACACTCAAGTGATGAAAGCTGAAAAAGAAAGTTACACCTGTTGCCAAGTGGCCAAGTGTGTTGTACCCCCAAGTGACTGGAAGGGAAGTGTATGTGTTAAACAGGTAGTCAAGGACTGTGAAAGTGAGTTCTATTATAATGGATTTTCACTGAATTATAAAATTACTTCCTCCGACTAGAGTTTTAGAGCTATTTATACACTTGCCAGGCATAGTGATATAAATTAGTAAATTCAATTATCCATACCTGAAGGCTATCAGTTAAAATTTCCTAAAAACCTACTTTAGACATCTGGAGCTGTATTGCCTCTAGAAATATAGGAAAGACTTAGCCAGGAATGGGAAAGAAGAATATACAATTAACCCATGGTATTCTCAATTGTCTTCTGTCCCCTGATTACATATAAAATTGTACCTGAATTTTGACCTGATAAAAGGGTATATAGAAGTTTCTATTTTAACAAAACCCTGGCTCATCTTATAAATTGTTTGCAATGAAAGTCTATTGAAAATATCTCTTTGAAGTAAACTTCCATTTTTATTGAACTATTGCTATTTGTTCTTAATAACAAATTTTATGAAAATGTCATATGACTGTTTACCTAAGAATATATTTTGCAATCAAGAAAAAAAAAAAAAAACTTAGAGGCTACAAACATCATTGGAAATGAATTTTTACTGCTTTTAGGGGAAGAATAATAGCATAGAATAAGGAAAACAAATTTGACAAGGGGGAGGAAATATACACATATACACACACACATATAGACAGATATGGTGCATGATTTCACATTTTGGGATGTTATTAAAGGAGTAGTTGTGTTGAAGAAAGTTGAAGGTTATCAACTTTCTGTGGGTAGGCCCAAGAAATAGGAAATATTTTTATGCTGCCCAATGATTCATGTTTATTACAGAACATTATCATTATATATGAAGAAAATCAGGAGGTAGTAGCAACAAATTTTGCTTTTCTTCATTTGTGACAAACTCCATTCTCTGGCTTAATACAATTTTTATTTTTTAAAGCCTAGCAGAGTGCCTTATAAGTATTAGTTGAATTACATCCCTGCTAATTGACTTAAATGATTCTCCCAATAATGATAAATATTTTAAATACATGAATGCAACAGCACATAGTAAATGAATTTTATAAAAGTTCAGAAACGCTTTTTGTGATAAAAGAGGGGTCTACCATTACTACATATTTGTTCTTTGGACTGATACTATTAGCTATTTGCTAGATCATGAAAGTGGTTTTTATATAGTTAACCCTGTAGTATAAAAATCTCATTTGAATGAACTTTTACTTTCTTTTGCTAAATAATCACCTATATAATCTAAGAGATATAATTTTGTTCTTGAAGTATTAAAAATATAAACCTTATATTTTTTGATAGTCTATTCATTTTATGTTTTTGGAAGTATATGACCAAGAATCTTTAATATTATTTGGAGTAGTAGCAACTTTGATTGCCCCAGACACGTATTTTTATTAAACACTGGTTACAATCATTCTACAGCAAAAACAAAAACAAACAACAAAAATCCCCAATGATTTTTAAATCTCTCTTCTGCAAAATAATTTTTACAAAATAGTAAAATTATTTTTACTTTTTGATAACACTTTTAAGGATAATATCTAATTGCTGACTTGAAGAATCTGGAAGAATGTTTGAAATTTTCATTACTTTAAAAATAAACTCTCCATTGATCTGAGAATAATCTTGTTTTAATATAATCAACATTTTAGTTATTGATTGGTTAAGTAATAATAAAATTTGAAATGATTAAAAAGAGCAAAACTTTAGAGATTTTTTACTACAGATGGGCTTTATATTTGACAGAAAACACCATTTTAAATAAAGAGCCTCTCCAATGTGCAATCTTTATTGGTTTTTGTAGATATCATTATATTTGATGACTTGAAATTTTTATATTCTTTTGATTCTAGCTTCAAACCAGAAAATTTTATTTTGCTATGAGAGAGGTAATAATTTGAGAACTGATTCAAATTCTATAAATATAATTTTAATTCAAATTCTTTAGTGTAAAATATGAAATGTAAGGTCTAGAGTAGTAAAATTAGATTATTTAAAGTTTTTTACACTCAATGTTAATTAACTACAATAATACAATAGTATTATTACTCTACCTGTGTGCAGAATATTAATATATCAAAGATTTTAAATATTTATTACTGCATTGGCCCAACATAAGAAGTGTGAATGGTAATTAGGATAATGTTTTAATTTACAAATGATTAAAATAGTTCAGAGGTTAATTGACTTGGCTAAACTCACACAACAGAGCTGCAACATTTACTTGGGTCTCTTGATTCTGTGCCAAGAAATATCTCTGCCACGCTAGAAACAAGCAAGTGGAAGGGGGAAGAAGGGTGTGCACAGAAGAAAGCATGTCCCTAGTGGAGTTGTATCAGAATTATCTGGTTATCTTGCACATGACACATGAAGCTCTCCATCAAATATTTCTGACGATAAGCCACACCTGCAGTGGAGAATGTGGTACATTCTCCAATACTGGGCCCAAGGAAAGCCTTGCAGCTCTGTTTCAAGGTTGGGGTCCAGCCTTAAGTGCAAAATGTTGAGCTTAATTCATAAAGCTCCAAACATGAGTGAACAAGAGTTGGTGACTGAAATGGATTTGGATACGGCCAAAAAAAGAATCGAAGATTTCTACCTGAATGATTGAGAAAATGATGGCAACATTGACAGATTATATTTCTGGGACAGGGAAGTATTTTGTTTTGTTTCTAAGCATGTGGCAACCTGGTAGACCATAGATCATGTGGAATCAATTGCAGGTTTAATGAATGGACAAAAAAAAAGGTAACAGGAGAAAGAATCTCCTGTGTTGAAGAAAGTGATTTTATCATGGCATATCCCTCTCAAACAATTGATCTTATGTTCTACTTAAAGTACGGAAGAAAATTGGAACAGAAAGCCCAGAATTATTCTTGGGAATAGAGTTTCTAAAATTTATTTTAGAAGGATGCTTTTAAATTCATATGACTTGGATTATTTATATATAACACTGAAGGACAATTTGTATGCAAATATTATTGTCCATAATAAAAATTGCAAAAACCTGGAATACTGATATGAAATTTATCTCTGATTACCTTCAAAGTAGCTCTCAGAAACAGAATTTCAATAAATCACTACCATTCTTTCTAAACTATCACTTTATCAGCATGCTGAGTTAGAGATAGCAATCATGTTCTTCATAAGCATGATACAAATCACCAAGGAGCTGCAACATTTCTATCCCTCACTCTTAAAAGTCATGTTTAAAAGTACCTTTTTTTTGCTTATATTTGGTTCATATCTCCCTTCAAATATTGCTCCTCACTCTGTCTAAATTTGCTCATCTCCCACAATCCATTCCTATCATTCATTATTCTCCTATTCCACTTGTTTACAAACCAGTTACCACCACCTAAAATTATATTACACTGTTGCCTGTTTAATTGTTATTGACTGTCTAAGTTTTTCCTTAGAATGTAAGTTCTATGACAGAGCAGAGTCTGACATTTAGTAAGTAAACAATAAATGTTTGCTCATTGACAAATAAAATGGATGCAAATAAAAAACATTTTTGGAGAGACTATAAACCAGTAATAGCATGACATGATCATAATATCCCATTATATTTTTAAAATGCCCAATTTTTCTGCATTAAATGTTTAAGAAGCTCCATATTTTTTATATTAAGAGTTAGATGACTATCCATGACCATGAAGGGCAGTTAGGAAATTTTATAAATTATTCCTGTTTTTTATATTTTGGTCAAAATGGCTAATTGGTAGCATCTTAAGGTCAAGTTTCATGTCTTGATTAAAGGTGTCTGTATAAAAAATGTTTATTGAATTTGGCTTCTTGATGTGAAATGCATATTTATTCTCATTTCCCATTTGCCTTGAGAATACCTACTGGTGGTGCTTGTGGCTGCAGCATTTACCTCGAGATAGCTCATGGCTTAGAATTCCAATCTAGCCCTCAAAGTTTGCCATACATCTCCCATGTTTTTCAGAGAATTACATCAAAACAGGACTGATGCAGTTGGGACCGCTCATTTTAACAGAAAATAGATGCCGAATGACCTGGAAAAAAAAAAAAGGATTGCAAAAGGAATGACTGTGGTCAGATTCTGTGATGAATTTATGGCACTGATATGGTGTGACAAGAAGGAGGTGACAATGTCATCAACATCCCATAATGATATTTTGATTGATGCAGACAACAGAAATGGAAAGAAAACTAAGAAGCCATGTGTCACTGTGGATTATAAACAGAATATGGGAGGAGTGGACTCAGCTGATCAGATGCTCATTTCTTATTTAACTGAAAGCAAAAGGCACAAGTTTTGGTATAAGAAATTCTTTCGCCACCTTCTAAACATTATAGTGCTGAACTCCTACATCCTGTGCAAGAAGGACAATCCTGAGTACACGGTCAGCCATTTAAACTTCAGACTGATGTTGATTGAAAGAATGTTGGAAAAGTATCACGAGCCAGGACAGCAATATCTTTGAGATCATCTGTGCTCTGATGATGTCATACCTCTTCACCTGTCAGAAAGACATTTCCCCAAGAGCATACCACCAACATCAGGAAAACGGAATCCAGCTGGTCACTGCGAAGTTTGCTGCTTGCACAAAGACAAGGAGGGCAAGAAGATCCGGAAAGAACCACTATTTTTGTGTGGAATGTGATATTCCATTTTGTGTTGTTCCGTGCTTTAAAATTTACCACACAAAAAAAGTTTTTAAATACAGATCATCATGTACATTTCTGTCACATTAGGATTAGAGACAATTTCTGTTTAGAAATAACTCCAAAAAATTTCTACTTTATTTTCACATTGAAAACTAGTCAGATTTGCTTCAGCCTCAGAAGATGTGTTTAAGTAAAATTAAATTAATGCTGGCAGTGAGCTGCACTTTTTTTTTCTAAATGAGAAATGGGTTAATAATATAAATGTCCAATAATCAAAGCATGTTTTTTTATAAGAAAAAGTTTATTTGAAATTAAGATATATGATTGATGAATATCGAGTTTTCTTTCCTGCTGTAAATGTCATATAAAAATTGATATAGATCTATTATCCAAATTTCATCTTTAGCAATCACATTATAGAAAAGAATCATCAAATAGAAAATAAAAATAATCCTTACTGTCATCAATATATTCAAACAAAATATGAAGCTGTATAGAACATTAATTATTATGTAAGCATGCTATCATGTTATAAGAATGTACTAGAAAATGATGGCAACAAAACAAGCATATCATTTTAGCCCTCTGCTGAAATTTATATTAAGTGAAAATGAAAGCTTTAGACCTAGCGAATTACCATAAGGAAAAGTGAACGCCAAATACAACTATATAATTTTTCATGCTTCAGAACAATATTTGATAAACAAATATTCTCTATCATCCCCATGGTTTCAGTTAGCATAAAACTACAGGGCACATTACCCATTCTAAAAGTAGAACATCAAGTTTAGGTTTAACTTTATTTCTTAATGATCAACTTAGTATCGGGTGTTAAAATCTTAAAATAGATAAAATTTTTGAAGTAGAAAGAGTCCATCTGTAGTTTTTAGATCTATTATTGAAATTAATGTCCTGCAATAGAAGACATTAGTCAAAGGAAAGAGTTTCTAAACAGAATATTTAACACTCAAATTAGTAAGCATATGGTCAAGAATGGAGGAATTTCATTGGTCATTTATTACTAGATGTAGCCAGTCAAAAAAGTAACTTTTTAACTTTCTAAAATCTGGAATCACTATAACATTTCCATAGTTCTAAAGAAATTTTGGGTACAATAGACTACAAGTGGGTAGAGTTATTTTGTTTACTGTAACAGATTTCCCAGTGATTAGAAATAAGTGTAATAGGAGACAGAAATTCATTAATAAGTACTTGAATTCTCAAAAACAAAATTATTTTATAAAAAAATACTAAAAGCCAGATTTCTGAACCGCAAGTAAAGGTTTAGAAGATCTAATTGAAGGATGTTCTTAGATCTGTTCCATTTACATAACACTTCTTTGCTTCTTCCCCAGTCTTTGTTTCTGTATTTGTGAAAAAATTTTGGACACAGAACTTTTTCACGTATTATCTCCACTGGATATGTTCAGAAAGTTATGGACTTTAAGCAATCATGCTTCAAAATGTAACTTCATTTAATCCAAGGGCGGTGGATAGTCTTATGTTTCCTAAAGATTTTATACTATTTGATCTAAGTAAAGGAAATTTTTCTATAAATTCAACTCAAAGAATCATTTTGGTTCAGGCTTTTTGTTTGTTTTCTTCTTATAATATGTATTCTAATTTTTGTTAAAGATACTTGTAAATAAACAGTGTGTGTGTATGTGTGTGTGTGTGTGTGTGTGTGTGTAAGTAAACTTCAACCTACACCCACGCTTTAGGGACAGTTAGAATTAAAGTACCTTAATAGAGACTCAGCACTCCGCAGAAGATTACTTAGGGATTTCAAATATTGTTTTTAAATTTACATTTGAGTGTTATTGATTAGCATAAGTAATGTTATAGTGAATTTCCAGTGACAAAATATAGAACATTTAGGATAATAGTTGGTTAGAAAAATTGTAGTGGCTTAATTGTTATTATGTGAATAAAGCAAAATAATTCAGCCCAATAACCTAAATACACATGGAATAAGGCTCTCGATCTTCTAGATAAGTTCTACATGATGTTTAATCCAGTAATGGTGGGTGAACTGCTTGATACTGTTCAGAAATTGAGAGTAAGAAACACTTATAGTAATTTTTCAGAATAATTTTTGGTTTTTCAGTTTTAAATATAACAGCAGCAACAACAACAACAAAACAAAACACCAACAGAAACCAACAGGGACTTAATTTAAAATTTTTGTTCTAGTAATTCATTTTTTTGTTCATTAAATTTATTGAGTTGCATTGAATAATAAAATTGTATAGGCTTCAAGTGTACAGTTCAATGATATGTCATATGTATATTGTGTTGTGCGTTTACCACCCACAGTTAAATTTTATTCCATCACCATATCTTTGACCCCCTTTACCCTTATCTACCTTCCTTCTTCCCCTCTTTCTTCTGGTAACCACTAAACTGTTGTCTGTGTCCATGAGTCTCTGTTTGTCTTATTCATTTGTTATTTTCAGTTTTATATTCCACATATAAGTGAAATCATATGGTTCTCAACTTTTTTTGTCTCACTTATTTCCCTTAGCATGAAAATCTCAAGATCCAACCATGTTGTCACAAATGGCAGTATTTTATCTTTTCTTATGGCTGAGTAATATTCCATTGTATATATGTACCACATCTTCTTTATCTAATCATTTATTAAAGGGCACTTTTAAACTCAAAATGGATCGAAGACCTAAATATAAGACCTGAAACAATAAGTTGCATAAAAGAAAACATAAGTACTCATGGACCTTGATTTTAGAGAGGATTTTATAAATTTGACCTCAAAAGCAAAGACAGTAAAAACAAAAATAAATGAATGGGATTATATCAAACTAAAAAGCTTCTGCATAGTGAAAGAAAGAGGCAACCAACTAAATAGGAGAAGATATTTGCAAACAATGTCTCTAATAAGGAGCTAAGGCTAATATCCAAAATAAACAAAGAACTCATACAAATCAACAATAAAAAAAATCTAGTAATTCATTTTTAATGTATTTTACAAAAGTATTAGCCTGCCAGAGAATAAATAGATGATACACTGAGACACTTTCCTAGTTCCTTGCTAGTCTTATATATGTGACATGAGCCCGCCCTGAATAGAGATTGTTTATCTTGCCATTATGTTATTGAATTCTCCAAAGTGTGAACTTTCTATGTGTGGAACGGTCACAGTGCCTGAAGGTTGAGCAAGTTGTGCAACCGTTCTATTTCTTTCTTTCTTTTTTCCTACTTGATTATAAATATTGATATGTTTGCTTGAATTTGAATGTAATATAATGATCTTTCAAATTATATTTCAATGTAATAGCCTACCTGGTATCCAGATTGTGCTTGAGGAGATGTATAGCATGCATCCTCTTCTAATATTTACCAAAAGAATTTCCCAGTTGCTAAAATGCCAAATTGGGTCAAGTCATTTTGCCACTTCTTTCCCTAGTTCGATCAGCCTTTTCCCCAGATCACTTATTTTGAAACTCATGTAATCTGTATTTTCTGTTGGTTTTTTCAAATACTCAGAAGTATAAACTCATTATTATGAAGGCCATAATCTTTGTGGAAGAGTAGAACTGTAACTGAAGTTATAAAGCATACACAAGGAACTTTCTCCAGGGACTTCTAACTATATCTTCACTTCCAGCTTCCCAACTTGTTAATTAGCCAGAGCATGACCAAAAGGGCAGCAGGCAAATGTGAGCAATTCAATACTTCCCTAAACACATAATAAAAGCTACTCAACCTTGGCCTTGGTCATGGTAGAAGTCTGCTTCAGTAGTACTTTCAAATACAAAGGATAATAATATTGCAATAATAACTGGCAGCTTTCCCAGATTTAACTGCTATCTAGTTTTGTATTTACTTCAAGAAAGATGCATTTCCTAATCAGGAATTAGGGCTCCCAGTAGCTATCTAGAGCAGACCTACAATTTGACTAATATCCTAAATGTAAACCTTAATGACTACCACTTAGATATTTAAAGTTCTGCAATTGCCCCTATTAGACTTATTACAAGAGAAACAATCACTTCTACGGATGTTTCTCAACACATAATACATTGAAAAGTGTATAACTCTTTTTTTCAAGTATTTATTTTATAATAGTTACTCTTTAAACATATGGTTATTTTTGAATCACAGTATTTCTGAAAAAAGAAGAAAGCAAAAAGGTGATGCTGCTCTGGAATTTAAGGTGAATTATAGTTTGTTGCTCTACCCTAAACTGAGTTTTACTTTTTGAGACCTTTAGAATGAAAAGCAGTGAAAATCTATTAATTCTCAAATATTATTTATACTATAGAATGTGGAGCTGGCTCTTAAACTATTTAAAAATTAGAGTTTTATCTAGTTGACATTGGTAATATAACTGCCTTATGTCACATAAACATCTTTAACATGACAATACTATCATGTTAGTATATTAAAATATTTAAAAAACACATAAACCTTCCTTTCTGTAGTCTTTCTAAAAATAAGTAAAAACATAATTATGTAGATTCCAAAAGAGAATTGTTTCAATTAACATCATAAAGTGCACAGAATTTGGCTCAAATATGGTTAAGATATTGAAAAATATATAAAAAAGATATATATCTGCTCATGAAATTAGGTTATTCATTATTCTAATTAATAAAATTGACATTTAATTAAGAAGACTTTCTCTCTAAATAACATAGAATTTCTGATTCAATCTAGATCCAGTTAGTTATTTTTCAAAACATAGATATATGAAAAAGAATGTGATAGAAACCCAATTCATACTTCTAAATTATGAGAAAAATATATTTCTTTAATGTTGGCTTTAAGAAAACATTTCAATTTAAAACTTCGTTAAACAATTTTTGGTGTTAAGTTAGTAAATGGAATAATTTCAAATTATTTCAATAGAGATATATATGGTGAGAGTACATGACATTTTATAACACATAGATATGTGCAAAGCACTCACAGGAAAAACTGCAAATTAGAATGTGAATAGCCAGCTCATAAATGATTCATATTTTCTCAACCATAAAAGGCCACATTGTATGGTTTGACCAATTAGTAAGTTAAGATAAACTAAATTAAATAAAACCACACATGTATAAACCTTCACAGTTTATAAAAAAACTTTTATATGTATTATCTCATTTCATCTAAAAAACATTAAAAAGTAAGCAAAAGAAATGCATATGTCTTTATCCCTATCTGAGGAAACCAATGCTCAAACAGGGTAATTTACTTTAGGAGTTTCACACAGTTGATATCAAGCGATATTTGAGTCGTTGTATCCCTTGTACAATTCCTCCTCACATTTCTATGTGTCAGGAAATGGGCACCTTTCCTACGTGATTGTGAATAAATGATCCTAGTCCACCACACATTTCTAAATTAATCTATTCTACACAATTGAAGATGGCAGGATACTAGTCAAAAAATTCAAGATAGTTGTGGATATTGAGGGCAATTTTAGCTGTTTCTTTCTTTCTTTTTTTAAACACAAATTAAGCATAGTTTAGGCAGTTATAGTTCAGTTTAAGGATCTTAAACCTCCATTCCTATAATACCATAAACTTTATGCTAGATTTGTAACACATGTCTGTATTTTCAGGGATTTTCCCTTGTGAATTCTCAATGCACAAAAAATCCCCTAATCTCAGGAAATGAAGGGAATAAGAGAGTAATGGATGATGTAGATGAATTGACAGTGAAGGAATCATGGCCAAATCAGTGGATGAAGAAATGAATGCCAGTGGTAAATTTTAACATTTGTGAGCCCCCATAAAAACCACAAATCTAAAGATTCAATTTTAATAAATTGAGCAGTTTCAGAAAGTCAGATGTAAAAATAACAATGTTAATCCTATATCTTGCCTTAATTTGGACAAGATCCCTATCTTTCATTCATGCAGATTGTCACTGTCAAGTAAGATTAAACATTCCATAATCCAAGAAAAAATTTTACATTTGACATTTAAACTTTTTTTCTTGACATTTGCCCAGACCTGGAAATCCAGCCAACCATGATTTCTTGATAGAATAACAAGAACAAGCAAAGCATCTTCTTCTCCTTCTCTTAATTTTGGGAGCAATAATACCTAAAACAACTTCCCCAAAGTTAGTTTTCAAGATTTTAACAGCTAAAACATAAAAAAGAAAAACTGTTCTGTGGTCAAATAAATTTGGGAATCATTGGGTAATGCCAAATTTAAAAATTCTTTTTTATTTCAGAAGTTATCGTGGCTTTAATTATATCAGTGGTTACCATACCCCTGTTTTTTGTTGTTGTTGTTTTTGTTGTTGTTGTTGTTTTGTTTTGTTTTTTTGTAGAATATCTTGTAGGGATGTGTTCCAGGAGCACATAATGAGAAATGTTACCCTAAGGAAATGATATAGTTATTCTTCCTACCACTCCCATACTCCCAGTTCTGAAACTTGGCCAGGGCTGGCACTTAAGTGATAGCCAACGATCTATGTGTTCTGCTTCATGTACCACTGCTGTTTGAGACTACAGTCCCTTAAATTGGGATGGAATTTATATTTACTAATGGATCAAGGCTGCTTCTCTGTTCCAATGACAGTGATTGGTTCTTAAAAAACAATGACAATACCAATATTACACTCAGAAAATGTGATAAAGGCTTTAATACTCAAAATTTAAGTCAGTGGTCAAATTCTCCAAGTTAATTCAAAATTTTAAAATAGAGGGTCTGTTTGAATGACCAAATAGGCTCCACACACATTACATATGATTTATATGTCTCTTAAAACTAATTTTAATCTGTTTTGTGCCCTCCCTCCCTTCTTTCTAATATTTGTTATTATTCTTTAAAATTAAAAAAAGAAACTATAGAGTTTCCCGCCTTCTAGATTTTTAGGATTGCATCCTGTAATATCATTTGACATGGTCCTTAGCTCCTTGCATTTTATATAAACTTGTGAATAAATCTAAAGGCTTGACCTCATTCAGGTTGGATTTCTGGCAAGACTATTTTATAGGTGGTGTTTTGTACTTCCATTGAGAGTCATGTAATGTCCAGATGTCTTTCTTTTTGTGATGTTAACAATAGCCACTGATGATCAATGTGTAGATCCATTTTCATTATTCCTTCTTCATTAACTAGAGTATTTCTATAAAGAGAAATTTACTTTCATCTATTATTAAGTTGCAATTTTTATGAGAAAGTAAAGTGAAGGGCTGGTTTTCCCCCACCACTCCATTTATTTACCTGATTTCAGAATAGAGTTGGCTTCTTTCCAAAGAAGCCAGGAGTTGTTTTTTGTTGCTGTTAGTTTGTTTAAAAAAATTATTCTTTATTATGGTGAGCTCATGGATTATAAAATGTTTGGTGTTTAATCCATCACCAATATTATTTTTACTGGTGCTCAGATTGTACTATTTATGGGCAACAGATAAAAGCCTCTTACAGTTGCCTTTTGAATCTGTTAAGGGCCAGAAGTCTTTGATAGCTTACTTGCATTCTAAATTAGACCACCAATATTAATAACCTCTGTTTTTCAAAGGACAACATTAAGAAAAGAGCAAGGTATAGACTGGGAGAAAATATTTACATATTCATATTTGATTTGTATAAAGAACATTTACAACTTACTAATAAGATAAACAACTGTATTTTTTAAAATTTAGCAAAAGATGTTAACAGGCACTTCACAAAATATCCAATAAGCACATGAAAAGTTGTTACATGTTATTAGCCACTAGAGAAATGAAAATTCAAACCTCAATAAAATACCACTGCATATCCAGAATAGCTAAAATTAAAACAACAACGACAAAACAATAACTCACAATACAAAGTGTTGGCAAGGATGTGGAGCAACCAGAACTCTCATATGTTACTGCTGGAAGTGTAAAATGGTATAACTACTTTTGAAAACAGTTTGATAGTTTCTTATAATTTTTTTTTATACATGCAGTTACTACATAACTCAACAATTTTACTTCTTATTTACCCAAGAAAATCAAGAAAACAGTGTCCATCAAAAGACTTGTTAAAGAACACAAGGGAACTTTTGGAGGAGATTAAAATGTTCTGTCTTAATTAGGTGGTGGTTACATGGGTATACACATATGTCTAAACTCATTGATGCATATGATTAAAGTAGGTGCATTTTATTATTTATAAATTGAACCTCAACAAAATTAAATTAAAAATACTTATAATTTTGTCATTTTATGAATGTTATAGAGATGGAATAACATAATATGTGACCTTTTGAGATTGACTTTTCTACTCAACATAATGCCCTTAAGATCTAAGTTGCTGTAGAGATGAAAAACAGATGAGTCGTTGTCAGGGCTTAGGACTGGTTGCAGGTAGGAGGGATGGGTGTGATTATGAAGGGGTAGCACAAAGCAGATCTGTGTAATGATGGACTAGCTCTGTATGTTGATTGTGAAGTTCATATTAATCTACACATGTGATAAAATGACATAAAACAATACACATGTTTTGTACCAATGCAAATCACTGATTTTGATATTATACTATAAAAATGTAAGATGTAATTATTTTAGAAATTTGGGTGAAAGATACACAAATACACAGAATCTCTCAGTACTATCTTGAAACTTCATATAAATCTATAATTAATTCAAAATATTTCAAAAAATTAGTTAATATGTTTGATTTGATATGGAGTGATATTATGGGCTAAACTGTAACCTTCCCAGATTCATATGCTGAAGTCCTTAACTAACTCCCAATACCTCAGTAATGTAACTATCTCTGGAGATAGGACCTTTAAAGATTTTTAGAATTTAAATGAGGTCTTGGGGTGGGCACTAATATAATATGACTGGTGTCTTTCATTATAAAAAGAGATTAGGAAACAGACACACAAAGGAAAGACCATGGGAAGACTCTGAAAGAAGATGGCTATCTATTGGCCAAGGAGAGAGGCCTTGGAAAAAAATTACTCTGCTGACACATTGATCTTGGATTTCTAGCCTCCACAACTGTGAGCAAGTACTTTTCCATTACTTAAGCCACCCAGTCTGTGGTACTGTGTTATGGCAGCCCAATCAAACTAATACAAGTGGTATTTTCAAAGGTAAGAAGACTTAGAACCAAAGAAAGTCTGAACACATTCTAATAAGTATTATGATTTTTATTTTATATATGAGAAAATTAAACCTTGAAACATTGACAAAACTTGTTCAAAGTCACAAAACTAGTAAGATTTAGAATTGAGAACAGAACTCTGCTGTAGCCAACTTACGCTTTCTATGGCATGATGCTAGCACCAAAGTCATATTACTTTAAGGCATTGTGAGAGAAAATAAAGGCACTATATAATTCAGATCACCATCTAAACTTAAATCAAATATTTTCTAAAATTTAAATACTTTGAGGAAGAAATTCAGTGCCTTACTAAAATGGTATTTAGTAGATTCAGCATGTTTCATATTATCCTACAGTATTTCATGACATAGCTGCTGAAGTCCTCCATCTAGATTCTAGAAGAAAAAAGTTATATCATTTTCTTTTAAAATTAAATAAAACAACAATGATACAGATTTATCAAGTGCCCATTATGAATGAATATATTTTAAAAAACCGAAAAAATGAGGATATGCTTATCTTCTCCCATTTGGGTACAAGAATAAAAACATAATAGACTTCTTTATTAATGAGTTTATAAAAAGATATCAAGCTTCTGTTATGACAGTTATTGTACTAGCCAGTAAGGCATGTTATTAGCTGGCATAATCATATTAAACACATTTTAGGTTACATCAGTCAAACCACTGAAGCTTGAAAGGTACGCACTCATTTTACAATGAAATAGTATAAATTAAGACAATGTGGATGATGTGTTAAATTATTCTTCATTAAATTAAGGAAAGAAAGAAGAGATATAAAGTGATAAATACCATATCTATACAACAGGGAATGCTAACTTTAAAAGCAAAATAGAAAAATGTAAAATAACAATACAGCATGGCTCTTTATGCATTGACCTAACATTATTGGAATGTAGAGGCAATAAGCCATACTAGATTTTAAACAAAATGTGAAAATGCCTATATACAAATGTATGTATGAGTGTATAATACACATACAATCATGTATATGTGTGTTTCATGAAATAATAAAATTAGAGACAGTCCTACATTATGATAACAAAATAATTGATAAAAGTACATAGTTCTTCTATAAAATGTATAAACATAGAAAAGATTTGCATATACCATTTGAATAAGGCTGGATTTATATATTTT
Organism: Pteropus medius; assembly: GCF_902729225.1. Classification (NCBI taxonomy): domain Eukaryota; kingdom Metazoa; phylum Chordata; class Mammalia; order Chiroptera; family Pteropodidae; genus Pteropus; species Pteropus medius. The sequence goes on along the minus strand of NW_024352787.1, from coordinate 8,406,805 downwards.
ATTATATTATTATCTAGCATCACTATTAATTACTCAAGTACCCCATGATCTCTATATTATAGAGTCTCTAATGAAATTAATTACTTAACTAATATCTTAATACCATTTCCACATTTTAGGGGACATTGTTTATTCTACATATAGTGAGTAGGATAACAATAGTGTAAGCTATAAAAGCAGTAAAAGAAAGTTTTTAGAACTCAATAAACATTAAACTCTTCTCTATAGTCTAGGCTACGGAAATGTAAGTCTCTCACTATGATGGCCTATTAGGAGAGTTATCCAAGCATTAAGATGAAATACTATCAAAGCATGAGCCTGAGTCTTTGCTTGTTCTGTCCTTTATTCTAAATGGTGGAATATGTGTGTCACTATAATGTATCTTAATAAAGGCTGCGTTCCTATCAATTCTTTTGTGATTACATAAATCACTTGTGGTTTACTTTATAAAAACCAATTACTCAAAGCTTACTCTAATAATTCTACCAGTAATATTGGTCAGAATGGCAAAAGATCAGAGCAACGGAAACATGAATAGGTAAAGTCAAAGAATACACATTAATTTCTTTATCACTAACTAGGCACTGAAATAGTTGATACGGGAATAACAATGAAATAATATACATGCACACATCTTTACTTCAAAAAAAAAAGCCAGAATACTCTGCCCCTGAATGTTGTTGTGTTGTGATATTTAACTTGTCATTTCTGCATGTTTTAAGTCAGAAAAATAAATTACTTTTCCCTTCCTACTGAAAGTATTATAAGATTAAAAGTATTTTTAGTGTGTTTTAGCTTTGAACTTATCACATTAAATATTTAGACATTACTATTGAGTAAATGTATAAATATTGCAGATAAATTGGTACTCTATAAAAGTCCTAAGTTTTAAATTCAAACCATAATATTAGTATAGGTTTTGATAAGTCTTGTTAACAAAAGTCATTAAGAACTGTCTCGGAATTTTCTTATATCTTTATACTTTCTTAATTAATATTGTCAGAAAATGTAGATTACCAAAACAAAATAAACACTTGGCAAAACACAAAGTTACATAAAACAATTTGACAAAGAAGAAAATGTTCTGCTCCTATAATTTTCCGGTAGGCAATGTTGCTAACTTCAAGAGGACCGTGCTTTTAAAAACCAAAAAACAACATGTCCAACCTCCAGGGAAGTTACTGTTTTCATAATTTTTCACATTACTCATCCAAAGAGGAAAAATTATTGAAGAACAGAGAGAACTGATGACATGATTAAAAATGTGAATAAACTGAAAGTTGTAGAATTCAATGCATTTCATCAAACATTATGTTTAAAACAAATTGAATATTGTATCAAATACTAATAAAAAATGAAACAATTTATAGATTTTTTTCCTGTCATCAGAATTCACAGTTCAGTAAGGAAAAAGATATTTAATCAGTTTTACAAAATAACTTAACAAATATGATAATGAGGTATAAAGATGAAAACCGTTGAGAAAATATTTGGGGAACTCTAAAAATTCTCTATCTCTAGAAAAAAGAAAAGTGATACAGAGGCTAGAACATGGGAACTGGCTTGTGTGTACAAATTCTCAGTGGATTCTTCTCTTCCCTCCACCCAATATCAACATCAAGACAAATAAGTTTCCTGGTCATTGCCTTCTGTAAAGGGTTATGGAGAGGAAGAAATAAAACATGTGGCCTCTTTGTTGTTGTATTATGTGTTCTCAGATAAGATATAAATTCTTGAGAAGGCCCTAATTATTTTTACTGTCATTTTTTTAACCGTATCTGACAATCAAAATGGAAGTTAAGCTCACCAATATTCGATGGAATTCTCCTGGGTGAAAGCAACTCTCATGGTTGCTTAACTTTGAATTCTTGCTTTCATTTCATTTTAGCCTTGAGAAGAAATTAAAGGGTAGCCCCCAATATTGGGAAGCTGGCCTGGCACTACAGCTAGGCCCTGTTATTCTTCTATTGAACATAATCTTACAAAATACCAATCTCAGACAATGTTATTATGAGACCATGATAAAGTAAGACAACAGAAATCCACTTCATAATTTTCTTAAAACACCAACAAAAACAAGGTCACTGTGCTACCTACAAAACACAAAACATCACTCTCTCAGCTAAAATGAGTGAATGATACTTTTTTTTATTTTACCAATTACTGCTTTATCTTCATTCTAGTCTTCCCTTCCTCTAGATAAAATTTATTGAGATACCCAATCGTAGAATTGCTCTTGCGTTTTTTACCACATTTAATCTAGAGGAAAAGCTCGTTTCCTCAGACTCCCTCCCAAATCACCTAACCAAAGCTCAAATGCTATATAGTAGGTTGTTTCTAACATGTTTTTACTGATACGTTCCATGGCTTCCTATGGCAAATGTTTTCCCTTAATGCAATGAGTAATAAATCTCAAACTAAATAATTCCAGATATGTTCCTATTGGCCTTTGGCTAAAGGGCACTGACAGCCTCTAAGGATTTTATTTCTTATCATTATCTTTATTTTGTCAGCTCACAGCTGAATATAACATGTGAAAATATTTTGAAAATAATTTATGCATTGATTTTCATTGTTTTGCAGCAGAGCATAGTTCAGAATATCTAAGATACTTTATTGCAAACATCTCACAAAGTACATTTAAAATAATCCAGAAAAGTCAGGCCAAAAAAAAAAAAAATCTAAAGAGTGGTTAAGCATTTAATAATTCATTTATTTTGCTACTTTGAAACAATAAAGAAATGTTTGGAATTAATTTGTAAATGGGAAATGTACTGGTCAAGCGGTGGAGCTTTCAATGTCATTATCATACTAGTCTTTGAATCATACAGAAATCTTAACCACAAGAGCCTATACCAGGCGTGGGATCCTAATTCAAATATATCTATCTATACCTTGGATATAAGGTAAGCTAGAACCCTATGATGTGGCTTATCTTAAGGATAATGTCCATGAACGGCTTGCTGTATGGAATACCAGGCAATTTAAATACCTACTTAAGTCCTATGCATTATTCATTTGAGTAGCCGACCAGCCCATATCATAAAAATATATAAAAATATATGCATGCAGAGTTTTTAAACAAATAATTTTGTTTATTTTTCTGTGAGTAAATCACTTAATATACAATTGGCCATATTTTTTTTTATCATAAATATGGCTCCTTTGGAATTCTTCAGAAGCAAGAAACATCTGACAAAATTTCCTTCAAAAGTCATGAACTTTTTATAAACAGTAAATTTGACCATTGTTGAGTTTTAAATATATTAGTTAAATATTTAATAATATTGATACTGCATTGAGATATATATATATCTCAACTGAGCAGATAACTAAAGCTTAGGTATTATACAGATGGTCAGGACTAGCTTCATAACTTGTATAGATAATTTGTGTAAAATGAAAATGCAGAGCCTTATCTTCAGAATTAAGACTTTCAAGACAGCGACAGCAGAGCACTAAATCAAGTACAAGGGCCATTTTGAACATGGAATCATGAGTAACTGCACAGGTCACACACCTGTAAAGCTGGCCCTGAATATGGCATTCCCACTCTTCCCAGGAAAAGGCTGTTTGGTTGCTGGCATTGACTCGTATGCTCCCGTATCACTGGCCTCCACACATCATTGCCCAGGCCAATTTGAGCGCGTCAATCATTTGGGATCTTGACAAAACTGAATATTCATTGTGTACAATATGAAAATAAATTTAAAACATGTCAAGATCTTTTGATTAAATGACAATCTTCACACACTGGTTCTTAAGAATTTTATGTACAGATGTATTGTAGTGAATTTTTTTACAGACCACTATTAACTCCAAATCTCTGAAAAGACCTCACTCTCTACTTAGAAAATTCAAAATGGTCATAATTTAAAAGGCACTTCCTAAAAAATATTCCTTCAAGCTCAAAATAATCTTTAAGTATCTTGTATTACCCTAATTCCTGCCTGTTAAAATACATTCAGATATTCAATTCAATACGAGTACAGAGTACCAGAGTGATAAAAAGTTCCTCAAAGGCACTCCTTCCTCTCCATTTATTTAGGTAAGTGAGAAAAGTGAAAAATTTCAGCTTAATTATATATGACTTTGGCAATGGCAGCTAAGTTAACAACTAGATATTACAAATGAATCATAGTATATGTAATTATTATAAAGAGTAACACATCATACTATTTATGATTATTTATTAAAATACTTCATAGACAAAATTATGCATCCATTAAAATACAGTATGCAACTCTTTTAAAATCCATGTTTCCCCCAGGACTAAATTTCATGGACAAATTGTTTTCCAGGTTTAAATTCTGCTTTCTGTTCATATTTCTGACCATTGCTTTTTCTCTCTGTTTCCTTCCTAACAAGTGGAACTACAAACAATACGCAAAAGAAGTAACACCATTTTTGAATGTCCTTTATACATTATTTTTCAAACTGACAGAATATATTTTAAATTCCTTGTGCTCAGTATAAGAACAGATTATCTGTAAGAAATCTTACAGAAAGAATCATAGAATTTTCAGGCTTAAAGGACCTTATAAATGACATAGTCCAACCCCCACCTTTTAATGATGAGGAAACAGAGATTTGGAAATGTTACATAAGTTAGATATCCAGTGGGAAACTTAGTGGTAAAAAAAAAACACTGACCAAGGTCTCCAAAATATTCTGACAATATCCCCAAATACTTTACAATTTATATTGTGGAAACCTAAATGTAGTATGCCACTTTATGCTGTTTTAAAGGTAAAAAAAAAAAAAAATGCAGAAGAATAATATACAGATTAAATGAATAACAAGTGATTAAGAAACTGCCTTGAGTTTGAGTATGTCTTTTTTTTTTTTCAGATTTTTAAGCCTATGATAGTCTCAAAAAGGAAAAGTAACTTGAAATAAATCTTTAGCAATCTGATGCTATTCCTTTGGCTGTCTTAGTCAACACATGTCTTATCAACTTCTCTCAGTTCTCCATTCTAATATTACATCTTCTAACTTTAACCTACTATCTTCTCATTCAGTGTATTTCAGCGAATATGCAGGTGTGGCATAAGTCCGTATTAATGCTGCTGTACATCCTCAACTCTTTTTATTCCTAAAAATTGATTTACATCTTTCCATCTGGTATCATGTGTATTTGGGGCAGGGGGAACTTTAACAATAATGCATTGAAATCTGAAGAGCATGTAAAAGTATGAAAGAGAGAGACATTGCCGTAGGAATGGTAGAGAAAGAAGATGGAAGATCAAATCATCGCTTCCCCGGTGTTTGCTAGTCCAAGTGGGCAGACAACTGTAATTAACTATACAAATTGTCCATGCTCATAGCCAGACTCTATTACTTTTTAAAAAAATAATTTAGAGTTTAATCAAATAAACAAGTGAAAAACTATTTTCCAAAATATTAGCTTATCTTGCATGTAATGCATACTTTAGAGAAAAACAGAAATTATAAAAGCAAGGGAAATAGGAGAAAGAAGGAAAGAAAATGTGAACGAATATGAGAGAATAACAGGGCAGAGGTCCAGAGAAAATGCGATGGGACAATTTTAACTCATAGATTTATGATATGAGTTATATAAGCACTGCCATTATTTCAAGTTTTTGTATGTCATATAGGAAAAAAAAATTGACTATCTTATTAATGATGCATGCAATACAGTTATTTTAAACATGAATCACTTATCCCAGGATAACAAATACATTTAATAGAAAACTCTAAAGATATGAGGAACATAGTAATTTTAGAAAATACTTGTGAGAATTTCGGGTTCTAGAAAAGCAAAAAAGCATTGTATAGAAGGCCAAATATAGGTAATAAGCACTAAACATGTACCTACTTAAGAAAGCATCAAAGATGGAGCACCACAGGCAGATCAGTGGGTTACACTTTACCCTCTAGCCTACATATATTTTGTCACTTCGAATTTCCCCATATTACACATTATACCAAATAAAATGCATTATGGTTTAGTAATCACGAAGGATAGCACTGCAGCAGAAGTCAGCAAACTTTTTCTTTAAGAACAGATAGTAAATGAGTGGGGGTAGATGAGAAAAAGGAGAAAAGGAAAACTATAAAAGTGATGAATATATAATACTACAAAAATGAACATGACACGCTAATGCCTGAATAGCATTGTGTGGGCCACAGGGTCTTGCAATTAGATCAATCTGAGTTAAAATTCCAGCTCTCATACTGTGTTCTCTAGGTAAATTACTTTGCTTCTCTAATCCTCAGGGTCTTTATGCATGTATAGGACATAATTATAGTATTTAGTTCTTAGGGTGGTTGAAAGGATTGAATTAAGTAACTCCTACAAAGTTTAACATGGTGCCTGTAACATAGTAAGTATCCAATAAATAGAAACAACAACCAGTGAAGAATGGGTGCTGGCTCTGTTTTCATAGTTAATATCCCATAGAATTCTGTAGTGTTCTTTTGTAGCACAATTATATTTTCATTGAGATAAAACTGATGTATGATAATGTGTAAGTTTAAGGGGTACAGGGTGTTTATTTGATACATTTATATATTGCAACATGATTGCTACCTGATTACCACCATAGCTAACACCTCCATCATGGCACATAGTGATTGTTTGTGGTGAGAACATTTATGATCTACTCTCTTAGCAACTTTCAAGTATATCATACAGCATTATTAACTATAATCGCAATGCTGTGCATTAGATCCCCACAACTTATTCACCTTCTAACAAAAAGTTTGTACCCTTTGACTCGCATCTCCCCATTTCTCCAACCCTCCAACCCCTGGTAACAGAGACTAATTCTAGGCTCTGTTTCTATGAGTTTGGCATTTTTAGATTTCACATACAAGTGATATTACATAGTATTTTTCTTTCTTCATGATTTTTATTTTTCATTATTTTTAAAGTATGTTTTTCCTACTGGGCCATAAACTCATGAGTAATGAACATTGTCTGTCCATAATTTTATTCCCAGTGTCTGGCACCATCTCTGGCATGCTGTAGGTGCTCATTAAATATTTTTGAGTGAATGAATGAACCCAGAATGAGAAAGCATAGGTTAAAATTAAAAACCTAATATGTATAGTTGTGTGTAAATAAGTTCTCAGTCTCAGTATCTTTATTTATACAGTGAGGAAAATAGTAACAATATAATTGCTGTGAGAGGTCATAGAGTAAGATATTCTGATAAATACAATGGTTTCCCCTTATCCATGGTGTGTGGGGGGAGTGACATTCTAAGACCCCCATGATGCCTGAAACCTTGGATAGTACTGAATCCTGAATATATTACGTTTTTGCTATACCTACATACCTATAATAAAGTTTAATTTAGAAGTTAGGCACTTAAGAAATTAACAATAATTAAAAATAAAATAGAACACTCATAACAATATATTATAATAAAAGTTATATGAAATGTAGTCTCTCTCAAAATATCTTATTGTATTGTACTTACTCTTCTTGTGATGATGTGAGATAATGCAATGCCTTTAAGTCAATAACTTTCACCTTTCTACCTTTTTCTTCACTTAAAGAAAGCACTTTTTGGCTTTTCTTTGGCATATCTGAATCACCAGCATCACCGCTCTTGTGTTTTGAACCATTGTTAAGTAAAATAATAGTTATTTGAACACTTCACAGAAGATAGGGGGTAGAGGGTAGGGGGAGGTACATGGGGTAAAGGGGGTCAAATCTGTGATGACAAAAAGAAATCTAACTATGGGAGGTGAACACGCAGTATAAATATATATATGCCTTACTGTTAAAACGTACAGCTGAAACATTGGATTTCGTTAACCAGTCACCATAAAAAATTAATTAATTAAAAATAAACCAGCTGACTATAAAATTAAGCTAATCAAAATTCTGTGTTCTCTAAGCACTTTGGTTATTAGACTGTTTATATTCATATCTGTGATATATAACAATCAGAACAACTTATATTTAAGTTCATGAGATATTTTTACCCTTCAACAAATTTCCATAAATACAGCATAAAGGGAGACATGTTTTTTTATAATTGTATGCCCTTAAAAGAAAAGTCACTGACTTTAGTATATAAAGAACCTAATTGATAAGTTCTGCCAAAGCAGCATGCTGCTCACTCTGCATTCTGATTATAAATTAAAAATTAGTATGTCTACCTGTTCTCACTAGTGAATTTACTGGAAATCAGCAATATTTCATGTATGGCATAGGGTAATCCTATGTTGTGCATCTCATGCAGTAATGTACAAGGTGTTGCTGGGACCCAACCAGCAGCTAGAGAAGCTTCATCTTCAGCAGAAGATAGCATTCTCATGGAACATGATGAACCAAGGGGAAGAAATCAATGGCTTCTCCCTATCCTGCTTTTATTAAATTAATTAATTATAAATTATTAGCTATTAAATTAACAGTGGCTCTCTATGAAACTATAAAACCAAAATATCTCTTACTAAGTATAAGAAAGGAAAGCACAGAATCTCTTCAAGACAATGTTGAAGTTAAGGTTTTCAATATAAAGCCATTAGAGACATATTTAAAGTAATATTTAATGTCATTGGAAAGTGCCAAAGATATAAGGTTAAATGTGAAATGAGAATGGAAAACCATATATAATACGAGCCCAATTTTATGTGATTATCTTTTGAATGCATAAATATTTTTAAAAATAGACTAGAAGGAATTGTGTAAATATGATAATGGTAATTGTCTCTAAACATTTAGGTTATGAATTTTTTTTTTCTTCCTAATTGCATGTTAGGTCAATTAGATTCTGAGTCTTGGAAAATAAAGATACATGAGAGATTGACAACAATGGGAGTTGAGGCTGAAAGAGAAAATATAATGCAGAAATTTTCTGAAGAGACTGTAATAGGCCATATATAGGCTTGAATTATGAGAAATTAGAAATTAAGAGAAAGCAGAAGTCAAGGGTCAGTTAAAAATACAAGGTAAAAACAAGAGAAAGCAGAAGTTAAGAGTTAGTTAAAAATACAGGGTCAGGTAAAAACACAGGGTCAGTTAAAAATTAGATGTAGCTGATTTACATAGAAACAGAAGGCCATGAGAGTAACTGAGCAGGTAATAGCAAAGCACAAGTGTGAAGATCCTGTGGCCTGACCACCCATAGGCCCTGCCCTCCCTGGGGTATGACTTCATTATGTTTCCTGCTTGACTGAAGTTGAATGATTTAGCTATTTCTGGGCTTTTATGTGAGTACAATAAATCCCACTACAGGGGCTTAAGAGAGTCTCCAACAAGAGCTTAAATGAAATAATAACTACAGTTAAAAAAAGGAAAATAATATTCTCTGTATTCTAAAACCAGTGGTGGCTCCAGATTTTATATCTGAGATGGGATGCCATGTGGTTGAGCCTAGGCAGAGAGTATCTTGATGCCACAGCCCTTTAGCAAACACACTAATTTTACTAATTTCAGGAGCTTTTAAGTGGTATCTCCATAACAAATGTGACTTGTCTTTTTGTTTGAGGTGGATGGGAGATTATGCAGGAACTAAACTGCACTTTTAAATCCATGAAATAAGAGGTTCTGTGCCATTGTAAATACTCAGGAAGGTGTTGCTGGGCATAGTACAGACCTGAGAGCAAGCTCAAAATTATATATCATTGACGCTTACCTCTGAAGTGTGCTTTCAGGGCTGCTTAAAGAGCTGTTAGAAAAACATCTTTTTCTTCTTAGGCCTTCCATTGTAAGACACTTCCCTTCTACATTCAAACTCAGAAGTGGCTAAGAAGAGGAATTAATTATTTGTCACACAAGTTAAGGAGAAGTGTTAGTGGATATTTGGAGGCATAGTGTAGATACAAACAAGTCTTCGAGTGTTTAGGATAGCACAGGCTAATAAGTATCAAAGGTTTGTAGACCCAAGTAAGGATGTGTTCGAACTAGTACTGAAGTTTGTTTGAGATAACATTGAAAAAGGAGAAAAAAAGGAAGATTTGATGAAGGCAAGGAGTTATTAAAGAAATAAAATTTATGCACTGGGACTAAGATTAGGGGTGACAAATCAGTGCTACTTTATAAGCCAGTTATAGTTGATTGATAATGGCTACCTAGAGTATAGTGAAGAGAAGAAATTCAGGGCCAAGTTAAGGACAGAAATGTGTTTTAGGATCAATTAAGGTCTGCTACTGGCCTGAAATGCCACATAATTGCCATTTCTAGATGAAGGTAGAAGAGATGATGGTGAGGAAAGAATAGAGACCTTGTAGTTCAAAAACCTATTTCACATCTTATATATGTGGGGTTTTGGAGAAGCTAGTTAAACTCTCTTAGCTTTCAATTTCTAAACATAGGAAATATAATACTTAATTTATAATATTTCTGTGATTGTTAAAATAACAGGTAAAGTCTATAAGACATTTTGAGGCACACACCATGTGTCCAATAAAATGTTAGGTTCCTTCTTTCTGTATTCTTCTTTCATAATCTTAGGTTACAACTGCAATACTATCGGCTCACAATTAATTACAAATACAAAGTCCACACTATAGATCCATGATTTATTATAACTGTACCTCTCCATATTTTTGGCCCATGATTAGTTACAACTATACAACCCAAATTTTAGTTCTGCAGTTGACTATAATTATATAACTTATACAAGAAGCTAACAGTTGATCACAAATGTATCACTCTATACTCTAGGTCCACATATTGCCATTTCTGCTATTGGAAGAAAAACATGAGAAGAAAAAATATAAACATCACAGTTAGATTGGAGAAAGAAGACTTGGAGAAAATGTGGTGCTTGTGGTAAGTATCTAAAATACTATGCATAAAGTAGTTTGTTTTCACTGTATAGAAATACTGACATTAATTCTTCTTTTAAAAAGTGAAAAAGATGAAAACTCCCTACACTTTCTGCTTAATTTTTCTGAAACTCAAAACTGCTTTGAAAATTATCTATTAATTTAAAAAAGTATCTAGTCATTAGTGTCTGATAAAACATTTAAAAAAAATCCACATGTACCCATGCACCACTGTTCCAGGCAGGAAACTCCTCTGGCCCCTTTTTCTGTTGCACCTGCTTCCTGTTCTTCCTATTGCTCCTCACCTACTTTCAGACAAGGGTTGAATGAACAATGAGTGCAATGAAAAGACAGCTATCCTGACTTTTCGGTGAAGCTAATATCTACTTAATTAAAAGGAGTATATTGTCCAACTCTATTCACAAACTCCTAAAAGAAAGAAACAACTTCGTGAAGGTCAATTAGTATTCAACTATTTTCTTTGCTTGTTTTAAAGCCTAATACTTAAGTATGTTTTCCTTATGCTGCTTGACGAATTCCAAGTTTAAGACTTAAGTGGATCATTCTACAAACCCCGAATCTTAAACTTTAAAAGTAATTTGCAAAAATAGCAAAAGGGTGTACTGAGAAAAGTCATTTTGTTCTGGCTTCATTTTATCCATTTTTATGCAGGACTAGCCCAATAAAGCAGTATGGCTCACCTCCTTTGTTATTACAAGCTATTCTTCCAAACTTGTGTTTCCAACAACTGTGTGACTGGGTTTACGACTCCTTTGGGTTCCAGTTAACCCACATTATCGCCAGCCTAATCACAATTTTACTGCAGCTACAAAAGAATTCTTTTTCTTATTTTTTTTTTTTTTTTTTTAGAAAATGTTGTCTCACCAGATCTGAATAGCTTCTTCCAGTTAGTTTAGAAAAATATGTGATTGTTTTTCATGTTGTAAGAAGAATTGCTTTACAAACTATAAACCCTTATAATGACCCAAAGATTTTTCTCCTCTGGGCAAAAATCTTCCATTTCTAGTGGTCAGCTAGTTAAGGCCCTTCATCAGTAGATGGCGAGTATCAGAAAGTTTGAAAAGACAACTAGGGAGGAGGAGGAGCCATAGTATTATTTATTTACTTATTTTTAATAAATAAATGAGCCGGTAAAGCTAGTCTGTCATTTTTATGATTTTATTGAAATCAAATAGTTAAAATTCTTTTAGAATATTACCATATCTATCTATCTATGCTAAATACCTCTCCACACTAATCCATCTCCACTTCCTTCGGCTTCTCAAATCAAAAAAAAAAAAAAAAAAAAGCCAAATCAAACCAAGCCTCTGCTAATAAGAGAATCATGTCTGTAGACAATCTAGATCTACTTAAAAAACAAAGTCAAAATAGTAAATAGTAAGTACTGTAATTATTATTAAGCTACTCGTTATTTGTTACATAGCCCTTGGCTAAAAAAATTCTTTAGATCTTAAATTTAGTTTAATTTTTGAGTGGATTTCTGGCCAAAAGATAACATCATACCTCCTAAATATGTGTTCAAGCTAAGGTATTGAGAATATCTTTTGTATGTAGCCTTAACAATACCAGTCTTGATGCTTTTGATGAGAAATTATCTGTGTTTTTTTTTTATGTTGGCAGCATAAATATGTGTCACAGGTGATACAAAACAGCATAAATATGTGTCACAGGTGCTATATTCACATGGAATGTTCCCTCTGTACTACGAAGAATACTTCAAGCCATTCCATCACACTATAGGGTAAAATTCTGCTTAAAATCTAGTAATAGAATTCTCTGTGCATACATTTCTCACTTTAATATAACTAAGTAGAGCATGGTTTAAAATATTGAGTCATAAGACTTTTAGTACAAAAAAAATTAAACAAAGAGATCATGTGGTTATTCACATTTCTCAGTTTAGAGAGGAGTATTCTAAGACTCAATATCCAATGACTTGCATGAGACCACAGAACTGGTTTTAGCCAAGTACCTGAACCAGATCCCAGAATGCTGAACACACTTATCTTTCTAGCAGAAGAAAGAGATTAAGTGCTTTGTTTAAATACTCGCATACTAAGTTTAAGTCCAAATTAAAAAGAATTACTCTATATATGTTTAATGTTTTAAAAACTACCACATATTAGTTATAATCATTTATGTATAAGTATACTTGTGCTCTTGGTTTTTGCTCCAATTAGACATTCTTCCCAGTTGTGAGAGAGATAAATTTTTTTCCAGAATCCATTCTCCTCTTTTCTCTATTAGTAAAATTCTCCACTGCTTGAATTCAGCAGAGCACATTGTCATCTACGTAGGGGTTATATTTCCAAGACTTTGCTGGCAGCTAAGTAGACATGGCTACTTTACTCAGTTCTAAGAAAATAGATATGAGCAGAAGTGATGTGTTCAATTTATACATCATATTTTTGGAAAAAAATGCACTTGTTCTTTGCTTCCTTTTTGCCCCACTTCCTTTGAGTAGCAATATGGATCTGTAGCCCAGATGATGCACAAAACACTAATTACTGGCGAAACCACAAAACGGATAAAACCTGGTCCTCAAAGGGACTATGCAACAGAGCTGCTGTGTTCACTAGACTACCTTCCTATTTCTGTATTATATCATGAGGAAGAAATAAGTCAACTTTTTTGAACCACTGTATTTGGAGGTCTTTTTTTATATTATCTCAACTAATACCCAACAAAAATATACTAACTATGGTTTACTTTGTAGAAATATTTACATTAACCTTGCCAGACATCACTTCCCTATATAGCTATTTTCTGACCCATACAGGCTAAAGTAGCCATGCCTTCATACCCATTAGAGATTCTACTAGAACACATACCACACTTCATTGTACCTATTTGTTTATAATGCACTGGAAGCTCTTAGAGGTCAGGAAAAATATCTTACCCATTTTTGTTTTGCTAGTGCTTAACATGGTGTCTGACAGATAGAAGGTGCTCAAACAATACATATGGAAAGAATGAATAAATAAATCTTACTTGGCGATTTAGAATAATATCAAGACCTTGCAATTTAATGAACATTAATATTAATTTTATTATAACATGTGTTGATTGAAAGTATCCTCATGTATAATAACAAAAAGGCCAAGGGTTTCTATACAAACTTGGGATAATAGACTCTTCCAAAGAATCAAGAAACTGAATCATCTGTTATTTAACCGAAGATCTTTCATGTTATATCAGATTTAGCATGTTCCTTGGCAGATTAAAGGCTGTTATTGCCCCTTTCTTCCCAAAGCAGAACTACCCTTCAAATTGTTTTTAGTTAATTGGTTCTAATATATATTTTCCAATATTCATGAGTTGCTTTTCTAATTTCTGGCAGTAAAGACTATTATACAGTTAAGAAAGTTAAATCTAAAAACTGTTGATATCAAAAATTAGAGAATATTGCTAGAAGACACTGTTTACTGAAAAAATCCAAACACACACAGTAATTGGTCTAAATAGAAGAGAGAACAAGAGGCGATAGAAGAGAGAATAAGAGGAAAAGGTATTTTTGAGTGCAAATACCAGAGTGTAATTATGTATGGAGACCAGACAGACTTAAGATAAGAGAAATATTTGAAATAGCAGTAAAGTCTTTGCATGACAGGCCAACCACATTTAATCTTTGACAGTATACAAAGGCAGGAATGTTTTCTAAAACTACGTAATTAAGTAAAACTTAGAAGCTGCCTTGTAAATCTCTGGAGAGGAGGCTGGCTAAAGGCTGTTTTATAGTTGTCACTGCTCTGGTTGTATGGTCTTTAATTTGACTCCTAAATAACAGTCATACCTAGGAAAAAGAATCAGTAATGCATTTGACACAGACTCCTCTGTAGCAAAGTCAGAGACACAAAAAACAAGGTCTAAGAGATAAGTTCTACAAAAAATAAGAACTTGCTCATGTCACCTAAAATCTTATAAACACTATGATTTATCTTGAAGAAGTAAACCCTTGGGGCATGTCTAAGAAGGAGATGCCAAAGTACAAAAAAGATGAACTATTGGAGTCTAACATCTTCTATTTCATAAATTAACAGTCAATGTAAAAATTTAAGTAGTTTCTGAGATTGGCCAGGGCCAAAGTTAATTATTATCAGACATTTACATGTTGAAAGGGTATTTGGTGTGGCATTTGGTCCTTTCTTATTCTCTACTAACTTTTATGCTCAGAGTGACCATATATTCCAGTTTGCCCAGGATAGTTCCAGTTTATGCCTGTTTAACTGGGATTTGATTATTAATATTTATTTTCAAAATTGTTCCAGATGATTAATTATATGCTCATTCCTTTAAAGACCACGTCTTTTAATTATATTTCTTAAATACCTGTTAAATATGTCCACTTCTCTCTGCCTCTGTTCTCCTCACACCTTCATCTTTCAAAAAGACTATTGCAGAAATCTCATATCTAGTCTTCTACTCTTATTCTGCCTCTCCAATTTATTATACATAGTACTGTGAGAATCTTTTAAAAACAAAATTATGGCACTACACTCCTTAAAACCTTTCTATGTTCCCATTTGTGTTTAGACATATAAAGACATATATGATCCTGGCCCTGCCTGCCCTCTAACCCCATCTGGCAACACTTTCTCCTTTCTTTTCAGATTCTTTGGACAAATTAAGTTTCTTTTGGGTCTCTTAGCTATCTTAGAGCTTTCACATCTTTTCTCTCTTTCTGGAATAGGCTCCCTTCTTTTAATGCCTTTCTTTTGGTCTTATTCCTCTTCATTCTTTTCATCTCAATTTAAATATCACTTCTTTAGAGACATCTTCACAGACCACAAACTAGACAAGGCCTGTTCCTACAGTAATAACAATAATGCACAATTCTTCATAATATCCAGAGAATTCTGTAATTTTATGTAATTATGTATACACACACACACACACACACACACACACACACATTATATAAGATGTATGTAAACTATTCGATACACGGTACATATGTTCCACTAAGTTACAAGTTCTAGGAAAAGAAAGATCATATTTTATCTTCTTTGTTACTCCAACACCTAAACAATGATAAATGTTCAGCAGCTTTTTGTTGAAATAATAAACAAATACAGCTAAATATAATCATAAAGTACCTTGAGTTTAAACACCATCTTTGAATTCATGAACTGATATTTCATAATGTATATTACATTCTTTACTTCATAATTGAACAGACAGCAAACTAGATTTAGTCCAACAAACATAAGGTAAAAGGTGCATATATTTTGGTACATCTAATTATTATGTGTTTATCTCAATTATATTGAGCATATGCAATCAACATTTCTATTCACAAGTTATTTCTTGTGCTTTTATTTTTCTGATTCCTATTCAATATTTTAAGAAAATATTCAAATAATTATAGAAGTATAGATGTGTAAAGATGCTTAGAGTGCTTAAATTGTTGGCTGAAAGAAAACACCATGATATAACAGCAAGAAATATTTGTCAACTGAACTATAAAAAGTTGAATTAAATATGTGAAAATCAACACAAAGATATCAAAGTATGCATTATCAGAAAGTCAAACATAAAAATTGAGGACCATTTGTATTATGATTCAGTTGATATTTAGGATGTATATCTGTTAAGGTGAATTCAACTACCATATAAAAAAAAAACTCAACATTTTGTACCTTGATCAATGAAAATATTTGATTATTTCATATAATAAAAACTCTGAAGGTTGGTAGTTCCAGGGTTTGGCATAGTGTTCAAATTTGTCATTAGAAACTTAAGTTCCATCTTCCTGTTCTTTATTCTCACTTTTTTTTTTTCTATATGTTTTTACCTCATTGGTTTTAAGGCGGCTTGTTTAGCTTCAGATTTCAAATCCTCCCACAATATAGAAGGAATAAAGTTTCAGGAGAAATAGAATCTTCTTTTCTGGACTCTCTCTCTTTCTATTCAGTATATAAAAAAAGTCTCTTTCAAAAGCCCCCCAAAAGACTACTCATTATGTCTCCTAACTAGAAGTGGATCACATGCGAAGTCCAAAATATATCACTAAAATGGGGAATGAAATCACCATGACTGGCTTAAAATAATCATGATTTATATCCTGGGATGAGGAAAGTTCTCGCTTTTCCTGAGAACAAAGGATCTCAAACATATAAGAACAAGCTTTGGGGTAGGCGACAGTTTCAGCCATAGAACTCTGAGAATCGAAGGTATATCAAATTATTTTGAATTGGAAAATCAAAGTAATAATAGTGAACATAATTATATGATTAAAAGTTTACTTCCATGCATTCTAACATAAGAGTTTCAGAAAAAAATAACTACTTCTAAAACAGAAAGTGACAAATTAAACATACAAATTATTAGAATATTTATTTTTTTAAATATTCTAATAATTTAGAATATTTAAATTATTTAGGCAGTTTTAGAGACTAAAATAACATGACACTTAAAAAATAAACCTCTTTCCAAGTTTTTCAATAATGGTCACAGCAAATAAGTACTAACTGGTGAAAGGTTTTATTTAGCTGATTGGTTTTCATGAACATGTCACAGTTAAGGAGGACATAAGACAAGCAAAAATATGGAGATTCATTTCATACTCAAACTCTCATTTCCACTCCACCTGCAATTATATTCTTAACTTTATATTTCATCAAACCCAATGACAAAGCAGCCATCTCAAATCTCATCAACCTTTCAGTAGTATCCTATAGAAATTGGCTCTGAACCAAGTACCCAGATAATAACTAGTTTAATTTTAATTTGCAACAGATGGACTAGGGTTCTCAAGGTCAAATTTAGAGGATCTTCTTGGAGAATACCTCATGGTCTCTGTGACATAGCAGATGGTGAAAATATTTTAAGGCTATTTTCAAATGATGTTAGCAAAACTACATTTTCTATCAATTATCTTATATGGCTTCCATAAACATGATTTTCCTTCCAAATAAAGAATTACAATGATAGAGCTTAGCGGGGCTCTTTGGAGATGTCATTATCAACAATGACACACTGGGGATTTATATTCCAAGTTCTAAGATGAATTACAGTACAGAAAGCAGTGGATCTCCTGAGATAAATAGACAGATATTGATAAATGATGTTATAATGCATATCCTGTTTTCCTGTATAAGAAAAAATAATTTCTACCTCTTGTTATAGTAGACTTTTAAATTAATATTTCTTTTTGGAAGATAAACACAATATTACTCTTCTTTTTGACCCCCTGAAGAACTAACAATGCTAGCTTACTACAGATGTCCAATAATTTGTATTTTATTTTTGGTATAATATTAATTTTTATTCTCGAGATAAAATATTGTGAAGGACACATATCATATAGAACAATGGCAGGTACCTGTTCCTTCCATTCTGATTTTCTCCGGGGAAAGTAGTTTATTTCTATAGCCTAAAAAATTATTGAAAAGGTAGTTCTTAGTATCCCACTTCCAAAGTGGAAAGTGGAAATGCCTCAGATTCCTCACTTTTCCTAAACAGTCAGAGCCTGGAAGATGGCATCATTTAGAATAATAATACCCTTTGCTGTGAGACTTTAGTCTTGAGTGATACAGGATGAGAGGAAGTATATGTTTCATTTGTTATAGCAGCAGAGGCAGCAGAGATGATGCTGTACTAATTAAGGCTGTTTCTTCTACTCTAGTTTCTATTTCCCAAGGCCCCTCCAATTATTAGTTCTGGACCAGTCTCAAGCCAGCTCTCATCATTATAATAAATTATCTCTTGCTTAACTAGAGTTCCCTTCTATTATTTGTAATAAAAATGTTTAAAATACAGAGAAGCAAAATTATATAATAGAAATATCTATAATACTATTTTGTAACATTTCCATTAATATAGTGAACATTTTACATGATCAAGATAAGATTACATAACATAAGCTTTAATGGTTACCTAACATATATTTGTATAGATGTACTATAGTCTACTAAAATCTATTTAATCAATGCTGAATATTTAGATGTTTCCTTTTTTACCATTATAAATAACCCTCTGATTAGCATCTTATGTATATATTATTATATACAGTTTTGATATTTTTACTTTGAAAATAAATTTTTCAAAAGTTCAATTGTTGGCACAAAAAGTAAAGGCAAATTTGAAGCATTGAATCATGTAGACATTTGTCTCACAAAGAAGGTTTTACCTATATACCATTGTATTAGCAGTAAAAGAAGGTGCCCATTCTGATAAGATCTTACACATTATTTCTGTATTAGATGGTGGATAAGAAGCTATAAAGCAATTCAACTTTACTTGCCCAAATGCATAATTTAGAAAGTAATCAATCTTTGGTTTGAGAGCCCATATAATAAATAGTAAGATTTATAATAGAACTCAATGTATGCCTCATATTATTTGAGTTCTCCACAGAATTCTTAGTACAACTGAATACAAACCAATTCCATATATGTTTTTTGGTGGATGGATACTGCTAAAGCTCTCATAGTGAGTTAGAAGAAGGAAGAGAGAATCAAAGAAAACCCAACCAGCTTTCATTATAGCTACTCCTCACAGCTGACTGACTCATACACTCAAAGCTCAGAAATGAAAGATTTTAATATCTACCAGAAGTCTATTTACACAAAAAACACTGCTAAAATCCATTATAAAGTTGACTCACATGTAGAAAGAGCCTGAGAAACACAAAGTCTAGTCTTGGCCCACAACGTGTTCTTTCAATTGTTCTATAAAAATCACATTGCATCTTCCTGAATCTACTGGTCTTTATTTTAACTCATGTAATGGTGGATGCTACTGACATAATGAATGAAGCCAGCTATATAAATCTGTGCTCAAATGACAGTATCTTGGTAATTAGAGACTGATAAGAGTCATTGTAATAACTTAGCTTCTATATGCAGAGGAAATACACTACAAAACACAATTTAAAAATTCTCGTATTTATCATGACTAAACATATTAACTGGTGTACATGTGTGTTTGCATATGAATGTGTGTATATGTATGAGCATGCATATGTGAGTGTATGTAATCTGAATTGATCCAAGGACCCTGAGTGGCCAAAATTCAGTGAGATGTTAAATTCAAAGAATCACAATTCAAGCAGGGAAAAGTAATTAGAATACTCCAATTCTTTACACAATCTCTCACAGATAAATCCATTTTAATGCACGGCAGTATCTTGAGAGTTCTTTTCTCCCTGATCCTGATTTTCTTCACATAGCAGCTGTTCCCTGAATTATTTGTTCCATCTCAATTCCCAGTTGTCCCAAATTCAGTCCATGTCTCTTTTATTCTCTCTCCTACTTCCTCATCTCTCAGATGCTTATAATGTAAAATTATTTAGTGTCTATGACTTCTTAAGTAGTCTCTCCGCTTAAAATACTATCTGGTTAAATATAACAAAAGTTCATCTAAGTGCCAACATTTGGTAAGCAGTTGGAAGCTGGGGAAGTAGGGCAATACTATGATAATTCAAATATTAATTGGTTTATTTCTAATTATATATTAATAATGTTGTCCTCGACATATTTATATATAATTCATGGCAAAAAAGCTTTACAGAGTAATAATAAGGTGTCCTATGTAGATTTTAAAGTTTTATGGCCTAATTACTACATATATATTGTCCAAGAGAAGAGGAACTTAGAAACAAGGGCTTAACAAACAGAGTTCTTTTTAAAAAGAAATTTTCTTTTGTCTTCTTTCCAAAGAAGACAAAATAAATCAGTGCTTAAATGCTTTATTAGTGGATGTATTAGTATCTTAAGTGGCGATGGATTTATTTTTTTTTTTTTTTTCCTTTTTATAATCAAAGGAGAAACTTACCCTGGAAAGAAGCAAAGGGTTGAATGACTTACATGTCTAGATATGAAACTAAAATTTTGATTATCAATCGAATTGTCATAGATGCAAATGATCAAGCCTTAAAAACTATTCTAGTGACAAAAAGAAATTATAACACATGGAAGTGCTTCTTGAGTATGAATTTGCAGTGTTTTATTTCTAAAGCTACCATCTGTATTATAAAGAACACATAATGAATATTTGGTTTACAAAAAAAAAGAGCAGTCCCCTAGGTAAAAATAATTTCACAGTAGATTATTAGTACCTAAGGATTTCACTTTTTCCTTTAAAAAATAGTGAGATACTTGTATAATTATGTGTTGGAAGGACAAGAAGGTAAGAAACTGTCAGCAACAATGATTTGTCGACAGAGTTCATCTTTTTGCAATTTAATATTAGCTATAGATTTAGGTCTTAGGCATCTTTTATATTTTTCTCATAATTACTTAACCTATTTGACTACTGCAAATGTGCACAGCGACCCTTCCTTAATGTTCATTTTTATTATATGAAACATCTGTTTAGGTACACATGATGAATTAATGGTTTTATATATTCCAAATTTATATTGATACCATAAAATAAGCTCAGCATTAATGAAATTCATTTTTTGACAATCCAAAATATGCAATCAATGACAAAATGTTTCTCTAGGGAGCCATAAAACCAAACATAATTAAAGTATGCTGGGCAGCTCACTGTGTCTTTGAACAAGGGTCAATAAATTATGTATATTCTGCATTTGCAGTTGGTGGCTTCAGAAGCTGCCTAACAACCAGGTAAAATAAATAATTGCTTAGTCTTACTCAGACCTATAATAATATCTACTAGAAGCACTTAAATTATTGGGAGTGAAAAAATAATGTTTTTAATAGTTTTTTGAAAGACTTTAGTTTCGAATTCAATCCAAAACATCATCAGCACATAAAAAAGATAAATGAGAGTGTACCTAATTTGACGGTCTTACAATTGCATTCTAATGAGAGAGGAGGGTAAGAAGTTGACAAACGCAGTACAAAACATATCTACTGCATAAAACAGGTACAAAACTCTATGGAGTCATCTTTTACAACTACTTTACTGTCACTCTTAGTATCTAACACATAGAAAGTCCTTTTGATTTTCTCCCAAATATATTTTAAATCTGTTGGCTTCTCTTGTGTCTTACCACTCCAGTCCAAGCTGTGTGATTTCCTATTTGGTCTCTGCAGTACCCTCCTACTGGATGTCCACATATTGATTCTCTCTCCATCACAATTCATTGTCCATAACAGCCAAAGAAAATTTTCAGAACTATATCTGATCCTTTCTCTCCCTCTACTCCCCCAGACATGCAACTCCTATATGTCTTCCCTTTGCTTTTAGGATAGAAACCTAAGTTCTTAACCCAGTCTCACAGCTAGGGTCCCTGCCTACTCTCTAACATGCCTCTTTTCAATACTGTGCACAATGGCCTTCTCATATATCAATCTTCTTCTAGTCTTAAGATGGAGCCACCATCCTGGCACACTCTTACCCCTACTCCATCTACACATTATCTGATTAATTTCTGTTTATCCTGCTAATCTCAGCTCAAAGGATATTACCTAAGAGAAGACACCAAAGCATGCTAGCTTAGATGAGATTCTGATGTTACAAACATTTCTAACAGTGATTTCATTTGCTCACTTTGCAGTTTTTATTTATACTTTCAAGTATTTGAATACTCAATTATTGCCTGTTTCCTCAGCCAAACCATAAGTTTACAAAGCAAGAACAATATCTGTTTTGCTTACCATTTTATCATCACTAGCATTTCCATTATCATGGTAGTTGTTCAGTTAATACTTTTTGAATAATTGAAAACATAGAATTAGGAAATGAAACATCAATTGTAAATATGGGATTCATTTATTTAAAAAATTCTCAATAGTCTATTTTAATTAAAAATTATCTTATATATAAACTGTTAAAATTAGTCAAGCTCACAGTGCAATAAAGAAATATATGCAAAATAAAGTCTTTTAGGGTGCTGTTTCTTCCTCTCCTACCACTCCTACCCCTAATACCAAGAGGGATAAACATGCTGATGTAGCTTATATCAGAGCCCTTTCTAAATGGGACTACATTAGTTTATGAAAAGGAAAATGAAAATTTCCAGCACAAATACTTCATAAAAGTCACTTAAAATACTGAAACTAAAATGAAAATTGATTCTTTAAACATAATAATATTCTAGCAGTTGGTCTTAATTTTTAAGGGTTTCAAATCAATTAATAACATGGGTCACAGCTACTGCATTCCATGTATTAGGATTTGTTGCTTTTCTTTCTAAAATAAACTTTTTTTTTAACTCAATGTATACCTTATTTTTACTAACAATACTTGAGGTTTTTTGAAAAGCCAGTATTATTATTAATGATATCCAACTTTAGACTATAAAATAACTTGATGCAATGACAGCATGATATTCATTAGGACTTCATCATAGCTGTGCAAGGCCCTTCACTGAACATTCTTCATGCATGCCCATATTCCCTGGGTGATTAAGAGCACTAAATTTTTATTTTGTTTATTTTTTATAATATCTTTCTTTCCTGTGACATAATTTGTATGACACAAAATTTACTCTTTTAAAATATATAATTCAATGGTTTTTAGAATATTAAAAAATTTGTTCAGTCATCACTACTATGTAATCCCAGAATACTTTCATCATCTCAAAAAAAAAATCCCATACTCACATTCCCTCTTCCCAACCCCTGGCAACCATTAATCTACTTTCCATCTTTATAGAGTTGTCTATTCTGGACATTTTATATAGATGAAATTACACAATATGTAGTCTTTGATGTCTGGTTCCTTTCACTTAGCATAATGTTTTCAAGCTTCATCCATATTGTAGCATGGATCAGTACTTTATTCCATTTTATGACTGAATAAATATAGCATGTTTTGTTTATCCATTCATTAGCTGACAGACATTCAAGTTCCTACTTTTGACTATTATAAATAATGTTGTTATGGCTATTCATATACAAATTTTTCTGTGAACATACATTTTCATTTCTCTTGGGTACATATCTAGAAGTTGAATTACTGTGTCATAAACTCTGTTCAACTTTCTGAAGAATTGCCCAACTATGTTCTAAAGTGGCTGCACCATTTTATAATTCCATTAGCAATGTATGAGAGTTCCAATTTCTCCACATCCTTGTCAATCTTGTTATTGTCCATCTTTTTAATAATAATAATTCCAGTGAGAATGAAGTACTATCTCATTGTGGTTTTGGTTCACATGTCCCTAATGATTAATGATGTCGAGAATATTTTCATGTGTTTTTGACCATTTGTATATTATCTTTAAAGAAATGTCTATCCAAAATTTTGTCCATTTGTTAATTGGGTTATGTCTTCTTGTTTAGTCATAAGAGTTCTTTAAATATTCTGGATACAAGTCTCTAATCACATACATAACTTAAAATATTTATTTTTTATTATGTGGGGTATGTTTTTCTTTTTTGATTGTATTTTTTAATGGCTTGAGGAAGAGATCCAACTTTACTCTTTTGCATGTGAATAAGCAGTTGCCTCAATATCATTTGTTGATAAGATTATTATTTCCTCATTGAATTATCTTGGCACCCTTTTCAAAAATTAATTGACCATAAAAGTATGGGTTCATTTCTGGACTCCAAGTTATATTCTATTGGTCAATATGTCTATCCTTATGCCATAACCACACTGTTTTGACTACAATAGCTTTATAATAAGTTGTGACATGGGGAAGTATACGCTCTGCTACTTGGTTCTTCTTTTCCAAGATTGTTTAGGTTATTTGAGTTCCCTCGAGATAACATATGCATTTTTGAATCAACTTTTTCCTTTCTGCACTAAAGGCTGTTGAGATTTTGATAGGGATTGTATTGAATCTATAAATCACTTTGGGAGGAATTACCCTCCTAATGATATTAAGTCTTCTAATCCATGAACACAGAATGCCTTTCCACTTATTTAATTTTTTTCAGCAATTGTAATTTTCAGTGTATAAGTCTTGGACCTCCTGGTTATATTTATTTAGGTGGAGTCAAGATGGCACAGTAGGAAGATCCTGGGCTGAACTCCCATGGACATAACAGAAGCACAAGTACATATAGAGCAACTGTCTCTGAGAATATGAAGACTAGCAGGAAAAATTTTCTACAACTGAAAAAGCCACATTGAGATGAATAAAAAGGGCAGAGACATGGTCTAGTCAAGACTCACCCCCTGATTTCAGAAGTGGGAGGGATATGACTACCATAGAAGTACTTCCCCGAACAGCAAAGAGTCTGAGACTCACATCAGGCTCCATAGCCAGGAAAACATACACTGAGAAGAGGAGCCTCCCAAACATCTGTTTTTAAAAACCAGCAAGGTTTATGTCCTGGAGAATGGAAGGGATATAGGAAATTGAGACTTCACTCTTAAAAGTCCTATACACAAACTCATTCATTCTGAGTCCCAGTGCAGAGATAGCAGTTTGAAAGTGCCTGGGTCATACATGAAGGCGATACATTGACTAATTTTAGGACATATGTCAGAAAGGGTAGCTGGAACTTTCTCCAAGGATGGGAGTGCTAGAGGATGCCATTTCTGTTAGTTTATTTTCTTTGTTTTACTCTTCTTCCACCCGGCCAGCTGGGCACTGGTGGGCACCCGTTTTGAACCCAAAGAGACCCATACTATGACACATCATAATTAAAATTTCAAAGGTTTAGTGTAAAAAGAGAATCTTAAAGACAGTAAGAAAAAAACAACTAGTTCTGTACAAGGGAACCCCTATAAGACTATAAACAGCTTTTTAGCAGAAACTTGGCAGGCCAGAAGCGAGAAGCAGGAAATATTCAAAGTGATAAAAGAAAAAAACAAAACAAAACAAAAAAAACTACAACCAGAAATACTCTACCTGGCAAAATTATCACTAAGAATTGAAAGTGAGTTAAAATTTTCCAGACAAGCAAAAAACAGATGATGGATGGTTACTAGACTTATCGCGATGATCACTTTGTTAAGTAAACAATTGTTAAATAACTTTATTCTACACCCGAAACTAATATAATATTTTATGTTAACTATAAGTATTTACTCTTAAGTATTTATTTTTGATGCTATTATGCATGTAATTGTTTTCTTAATTTACTATTTGGATTGTTCAGTGGTAATATATAGAAATTCAATTGTTTTCTGTATATCGATTGTGCTGAAATTATTTCTAATAGTTTGTGTGTGTCTGTATTCCTTATGTATGGATTTTCAATATACAATTTAATGTATTCTGCAAATAGAGGTAGACTTAATTCTTTCTTCCCAACCTAAATGCCTTTTATCTAGTTTTTGCCTAATTTCCTTCACCTGAATCTTCAATACAATGCAGAATAGAAAAGGTGCAAGCATACATCTCTTGTTTTTGATTTAAGGGGAAAGCATTAGTCTTTCCCCAATAAGTATGTGTTATCTGTAGAGTTTTTTGTAGATGACCTTTATTAAATTGAAGAAATTCCCTTCTATTACTAGTTTGTTGACTGTTGTAACATTAAAATGTGTTGGATTTTGTGTAATTCTTTTTCTGTATCTTTAAGATTATCATGTTGTTTTGGCCATTTTAATTCAGGGCATTACATCAATTTCATTGATTTTCCTAGATTAAAAAACCTTGTTCTTTGGTTAAATTTCACTTAGTCATGTTACCCAATCCTTTTTATATGCTGTTCAATTAAGTTTGCTAGTCATTTGTTGAGATTTCTGGTGTCTATATTCATAAAGAAAATTGGTCTGTCATTTTCTTTAATTGTGATGTCTGTGGTTATCTTAACAGATTAACAGCTTCACAGAATGACTCAAAAAGTCTTCCTTCCTCTTCTACTTTTTGAAAGAGTTTGAGAAAGATTGATGTTAATCCTTTAAATATTTGGTAAAATATATCAGTGAAAATACCTGTGCTTGCAATTTTGGGGGGGATGAAATATTTTCATTACTAATTAAATCTCTACCTGTTAGAGGTCTATTCAGATTTTCTTTTCTTTTTTTTTTAATTTTTGAGTTAGTTTGGGAAGTTTTGGCTTTCTAGAAATTTCTCCATTTCATCTAGGTTGTCTAATTTGTTGGTGCACATTTGCTCTTTTGTAAGGTTGCTAGTGATATTCCCTCTGTAATTCTTGATTTTTAGTAATTTGAGTCTTCTCTCTTATTTGCTTAGTTGATCTAGCTAAACGTTTATCAAATTTGTTGATCTCTTCAAAGAGATTTTCTTTGATTTTGTCTATTTGTTTTCTATGCTCTATTTCACTTATTTCCACTCTAATCCTTATTATTTCCTCCTGATTGCTTCAAATTCAATTTGCTCTTCTTTTTCTAGCCATAATTTTTGATGAGACATCTGTTGATCCTATTGAGGATCCCTTGTATGTGTTGAGTTGGTTCTCTCTTGCTATTTTCAAGATTCTTTGTCTTCAGCTTAGACAGTTTTGACTATGATGTTCTAGGTGTGGATCTCTGAGTTATTCCTATGAGGAGTTTCTTGAGCTATTTGTATATCCATATTAGGGTTCTTCATAAATTTGGAAAATTTCCAGCCTTTATTTCTTTGAATTTTCTTCCTATATATTTCTCTCTTTTCTTCCTTTAGAACTCCTTTTATGGGTATTTTGATATACTTAATGGTTTTTTCACAGCTCTCTAAGTCTTTCTGTTTTTGTTCATTATTTTTTTCTCTGTTGCCCATACTGAATAATCTCCTTGAACCTGTCTTCAACTTCCCTGATTCTTTCTTCTGTCACTTCAAATCCACTGGTAAGCCTTTAGTTAATTTTTCATTTCAGTTATTGTACTTTGCAATTCCAAATTTCTATTTATTTTTTTCCTATAATTCATATCTTTTTATTATCCTTTCTTTTTTGGTGAGACATCGTTCTTTTAATTCTTTAGACATAGTTTCCTTTAGTTATTTGAACATATGTGTAATAGCTGATTTAAAGTTTAAGTCCAATAACTGGGCTTCTTTAGGAACAGTTTCTATTGACTGCTTTTGGCCATGCACATGGGGCATACGTCCTTGTTTCTTTGCATGATTCATATTTTGTTAAAAACTGAACATTTTTAAATAATATAATATGGCAATTCTGGAAATCAGATTCCCCCTCCCCAGGGTGGATTTTTGTTGCTGTGTTATTGTTGTTGGTTTACTTAGTGACTTTCCTGGACAAATTCTTTCAAATTTTTAAAATCTGTAATCTTAATTGTTCATGGCCAATGAAATCTCTGATCAGTTAGCTTAGTGGACAGTTAATGATTGGACAGAGATGTCCTTAAATTCTTTGAACCAATAAGTCTCTCAAACTTTGTTGAGTGACTCTTTGTATATGTTGGAGTGCATCTTCAATGCTTTTGCAGAGAATTTATGGTTGTGTCTTAGCCTTCACTTCCTATTCACACAGAGCCTTAAGTTTAGCCAGAGAGAAGAGATTAGGCCTTTTCACATCTTTCCTGGACATGTGAACAGTCCTTTATATACATCTGGCTTCTGAGGTTCCTAAGAATATGTTGGAGCTTTTCAAAGCTCCCTATAAAGTCCATTCCATAGTGGTTCTTTTTCGTTTTTTGGCCAGCCTCTCATTAGCCCTGCATGGTAGCACCACCTCAGGAAGCTGTATTGTTAAGTAATTATTACTAATTGTTTTCAACAAATATCTCAAGGATGAGACAGAAAGATGTCTGAATCAGATTAAATAAAGACAAACCTTGACAATGGAACTTTTCAGCAAACTGCTCAATAGGTCAAGTAATGACTATTTATGAGTATAAGAATTTTGAGAAGCCTCATACCCATTCTGCCCCCTAAAATACTAGTTTTCACAGCTACCATAGTTATGAGGCTATTGGTTTTCAAGCCTTTCATGGAGAGCTAGGGAGAGGGATATGATACTAGAAAATGTTAAAATACCATAAAGTTCACTGTTATCAATGAATTTCAGCCAGTTTTCAGCATTTAGTTAGTTTCTGAAGTTCTAAAAAAGTTGATTTGGACATATTTTGCAAATTATCTTGGTGCTTTATGAAGGTGTATATTTTCAGAGGTCTTCATTATGCCATTCTGAAAAGGCTATCTTGCTTCTCTTTCATTTCCTAAGTGTATCCTCATTTTGGTGATCAAAATGGAAAGATCTTTCCACTTTAAAACATTGAGAATTAAAATATTTTGTTTTCAAAATGTAGATAGTTTTTAAGCATTTTATTAAATAGGTTAAAGTGTGTATTTGTAAATACAGAAAAATTTCCATTAATGAGTTTATGTAGCTGCT
Source organism: Pteropus medius (assembly GCF_902729225.1). Classification (NCBI taxonomy): domain Eukaryota; kingdom Metazoa; phylum Chordata; class Mammalia; order Chiroptera; family Pteropodidae; genus Pteropus; species Pteropus medius. The sequence goes on along the minus strand of NW_024352787.1, from coordinate 8,377,922 downwards.
GCTAACTAAGGAAAAGAATCTGAGACTTTCTAAAGGGTATAAACATTTCAATATTCATTTCACTTAGTTGAACTTTCCAATTATGTAAATATAAATATTTATTTGGGCATTTCGCAAGTATTTGGGGTTTAGTTACTGGAAATAGAAAATTTTAATTTACTTCTTCTTTGTTTATAAAGAAGATTAATTCAAAGCAATCAAATAAACTCTACCCATCTTCTCTGTAAATAAAGAAAAAGAAAAAAAAAAGTCACTTGATTCCAAGGAATCAGTAATTTCGGGATAGTTTCCCCACATGGAGAACAGTTCAGTAGAAGTCTCTTCTGGGAATTTCAACAACATATTCAGGAGTAAATGGTTTTATTCATTTCAAAGATATTCATTTTAGAGTCCTTTAGAGTTCTGAAACATTTATAGATATAAAATGGAACCAGATGTCTCTTCTTCTAAGTAGATAGATATAGGTTGATTTGTGTGGATTCATCCACGAAAGGATAAGACCTACTAAAGATTTCTTAAAGTTGTTCTTATGGTCACCATTTACTGTTAACATAGATTCAATACTATACATTCAAAGTTATGCAATGTTTACAAAAGCTTTCTATAATGATAGAAATAAAGTTGCAAATATAAGGTTATGGAGTGTTTAATAAATGTTTACTTTTTGTAACAAATTCATTACAAAAGCCTTTTGTAATGAATCAATGTTGAATTTAATAAATATTCATGTGTAATACAAGTGATTAAAACTAAAAGATTTCACCTTCAACAATCAATTATATTTTTCCTTTAAGAAAACCACGTTCATTTAATCTCATTTATAGCAATACAAATTCATAACTAAATTCTTTCATGCTGCTCTGATTTGTTTTTTTTTCCCAATTATGAATAAGCACTAATTACCCACTAGCATAGAAAATACCTATAGCTACACATAATTTTCTGTTATTAAAAACAGATAATTCTATCCTCCTTTCATATTATTTTATATGGATTTATTTCCTCTTATTTCAGCTATATTTTCCTCAATTTTATGAAAATGCCTCTCCAAAATGTATCTCATCACTTGTAAGAGGAAATAATGGTGATGACACTTTTCTTAGACCAGTTAAGAAGAGATAGATCTTGAAGACTATCATTTAACTGGTTTACAATGTAAAAATTCCTTTATTAATGACACTTTCCATAGAATATTAGCTGACTTGCCCAGAACATTCTCTTAAAGCTTTTATAGACATCAGCAAAGGCAAATATGAATTCAAAGCCCATGAGACAGGCATACAAAATGATAAATTAAATTCAATACATAAGACTTAAATTTAAAACCAACTGTGGTTAGATAGTAAACTATAGCTGATATATATAATGCCTTATTTTGGTTTCTAAACTTCCTGTCACAGAAATAAAATTTTCTTCTCTATTTGAGAAAGAATCCAGTCCTACATGGTAAGTTGTATCCATGGTGTCTGTTGACTACATCAAAATTTTACTGAAGGTGAATTCCCGAATTCTGATACTGTATTAAATAGTGGGTGAATTTCATCCCTCATACTAGCTATGACTGCCCTTTTGATTTATCACATACTGTTCTCACAATAGTGTACAACTCAGCACCTAGTTTGTCTTTTTCATTGCAGTTCCACTTTTGTATTAAGATTTAAGAGCCTTTTCCCCCTTTATAAAACCTTAAATCTTCCTTTTTCATTATTCTTTAGAACTTAGAAGTTTAGCAGCTATCACCTTTTATCATCTCCTTTTCCTAGGCTTTCTTATTCAGCATTTATTCACAGTGGACTATTTTTGCTAATTCATATCCTTGGTTCTCTGAGTGCTCAAGATCTTTCAGCTTTGATTATGTTGTCTCTCAAGTTCCTCATCACTGAAGAAAATTCCTCTTGAAGCTTGTTGCTCTCCAACCTCACCAGCCAAAAAAAAAAAAAAAAAAAATCTTCCCTTAAAAGAAAGCTTATACTTCAATAGTCTATGAAATGTTACACCAAGCATCATAATTCCTTCAGAGAAATATTTCTGATATAATCATAATTCATCTAAAAGAGAATGTTTGTATTGGCAAGATTTCAACCATTGCTGTCAATTATTTTCTAAGGCCGAAGAAACTGAACAAAAAGAAACACTTATACTGTTAATACATCATGTAAAATTAACTTATCATTATAAATAGTTGTATTAACAGGAATTAGCTTTCAAGAGATATTAGATTTAAAAGATCATAGGTAGATAGTAGAATATTATGCTTTAAATACTATTCTATATCTCTGTCTTCAAGAAAATGAATTTTAATAGAATCCCATAAGCCACAGCAAACTTTTTCTATCAAATGTTAAATAGTAAATACCACACATTTTGCAAGCTATGTGGTCTCCGTTGAAACTGCTGAACTCTGCCATTGTAGCAGCAATGGACAACACATAAAAGTGTGTATAGGGCTGTGTTCCAAGAAAACTTTATTTATGAACACAGAATTAGAATGTCATATAATTTTCAAATCACAAAATATTATTCTTTTTTAGAATTTTTAAAACTATTTAAAAATGCAAAAAACCATAGCTAGCTCATAGCCCATAGCAAAATAGGAGGCCAGATCTGACCATGGTCCATGGTTTGCTGACTCTGTTGTAAACTACGATGTTAAATTTCGTTTCTTTAACAGCCTTCAATATATACTGCAAAGAATTTTAACTAGAAGGAAAAATACATAATTCTGAAGAATAAATTTTTTCCAAATATTTCAAAAGTCTCATTTGTATATTACATTATGAGTGGTAAAAAAAAAAAAAAAAGAGGGTCATATTTTAAGCTATTATAAAATTCACCAAGGCAGTAAATTTCAAAATGTAGTTATATTTTTTAGCTCAGCTAAATAATTTGGATTTGCATACAACTGGGCTTTGTTTCACTGATTTACTAATTGGTATGTCTTGTGAAGATTCTAAAAACATTCGTTTTTGGAACACGTGACATAGATATACTATATTTATCATCAATTCCAAAGATAAAGTTCTTGAATAATATCATTCTTTTAACATTAAAAACCTAAGTTCTTATGGAAAAATAGATTTAAAAGACCAAGCAAATATATCAAAGTCATTCATTTTTTTAGCTTTCCCTCAAATAAATCAAAATCACCTCCAACAAAGAAAAACAGACACCAATACTATTTACACATCATAAGTAATTATAGATTCTGTGCTATTCATTTCCATATACAATTTATTATTTCTTAAAAAATTTCAGGATTTACCCACTGCCAAGTTTTAACTAGATGTTTGTAAATATACTTTGCATTGCTGTGAAGAGTACATAAATTAGGAACTATTTTCTGCTTACTCTTGTCTACAAAATGTTCAGGACATTTTTGATTTTAACTCAGGAGTTGATGATGCTTGATTCCTAAGGCTCCTGTCTTTCAGGCTTCATTTTTATCTCTTTGCAGACTTCATTGCATTAATCCCTGGTGATTTTAGCATTTCCTCTTACCTCCCTTTTCTAACCTTACCATTTCATTCTCTCTTTCTAGTTTTTTGCAACAGGTGTAAACCACAATTTACTTATAAACTCAAAATCAAATTTTCACAGCTGCCTTGGAGCTATGTAAAAGTACGTTTGTCTAAATTCAACTTATGAATACAGAAAACTCATGGTTGATATGTTCCTCAGGTCAGGAATTAAAAGGAAATTTTTTTTTTTAAGATCACAGACTTTATATATTTATTTATTTAAAATTATTTATTTTTTTATGGTGACATTGGTTAACGAAATCCAATGTTTTAGCTGTACACTTTAACAATAAGGCATATATATATATATATATATATATATATATATATATATATATATATATATATATTTACATTGTGTGTTCATCTACCATAGATAGATTTCTTTCTGTCACCACAGATTTGACTCCCTTTACCCTGTCTACCATCCACCTTCTCCCCAACCTCTTACTTTCTGGTAACCACTACTCTATAGTCTATGTCCATGAGTCTCTGTTTGTTTATCCTGCTCACTTGTTACTTGTAGGTTTATATCCCATATATAAGTGATATCATGTGGTTTTCAACTTTTTCTTTCTGGCTTATTTCACTTTGCATGATTATCTCGAGGTCCATCCAAGTTGTAAATGGCAGTATTTCATCTCTTCTTATGGCTGAGTAATAATATTCCATTGTATATATGTACCACAGCTTCTTTAGCTAATGAAGTATCATAGGACAATTTGGTTGCTTCCATGTCCTGGCCACTGTGAATAACATCACTGTTGCTATGAACATCGGTGTGCAAGTATCTTTTTGGATATGGGTTTTCAAGTCTTTGGGGTAAATACTCAGTAGAGGGATTGCTGGATCATATGGTAGGTCAATTCTTAGTTTTTTGAGGAACCTCCGTACTGTTTTCCATAGTGGCTGTAATAATTTGCAGTCTCACCAGCAGTGTATGAGGGTTCCTTTTCTCCGTATCCTCTTAAAAGGAAAAATTTTTAATTGAAATTTTGAGCTGTGCCAACCTTAAAATTTTGTAAACGAGGCAACCAAGGCCCAGTGTCCTCAACAACTTGGTCTGGAATTTAGACACAAAGTACACAGAACTGATAATCAAAACACCATAAAAAAGGAAAAAATGACTCATGCCTGAAGAAGCTCATTTCTGAGAACGTGAGTCTCTAGACTCAGAATAACTAACACTGATATTCTGAGGCACAGTATGCCTAATTCAGGACTTTGAATAGGTCCAGAGTATGAGGAAAGGCTAAACTTTCAGACAGAAGTGTGCTAGTTATGCGCTATGGCCTCTGCATTACCACTCTCTCCTTTTCTCTGCCTTGTACTCTGCCCTGGGAGGCTGACCTTTATACAACCCATTGTCTGAATCCTGTGCCCTGAGGCTCCAATTAGATTAGGAAAATGAGAGGCACAAATAAGAGATAAGAGTGAGGGAGGAAAGAGGTCAGGGTAAATATTCCCCAGTGCTCTCCCAGCCAGGAAATAGTTTTGGCAACTGGTATGTTCTATCTATAATCACAAATCCTATCAAGCAGTCAGTCTCCCTAGCATGATCATCATTCTCTCTGTTCCCCACCATGTACCTTCAAGTCTCTTATGTAACAAGATTCGTTCTCTTGCTAGCTCTTAGGTGCCTTGTCACCTTCCTGAGTTCATTTCCATAACCCTGACCATACCTTTACAAGGAGTGCCAATGAACTCTTAAATAACTCCTTTGAGTGTCATCTGTTTCTTTTCAAGTTCTGACTGATACGAAGAACAGGTATTTAGATACACCAATGTTAAAATGTTTTCAAGAATCCAAAGCCATTAAGTTCCTGATATTATCTAATATGCATGTGATTATGCCTTTCTTGAAGAAAAGGATGAATTACTATGTAGATGATTCATCAAAATCTTTCTATTTATTTAAATCCCAAATACATAAATAAACTCAAATGTATCCATGCATCACTTCTGCTCCTCCTTCCTCAAGAGTCTCAATTTTATTTCACTAGCAACAAGAATTATTTTAAAATTCCCTGACAGCCAGAAAGTCAAGATAACTTAAAACTATGGCAAATTCAATTCAATTCTCTAAGAGAGACTTATCAATTAAGAATAAAATATTGCTGTGAATTTTCTAAAAAGATTATTGATAATCTCTCTAATAGCCCTCTCAAGTAGCACATTTTCTATTTGATTAATAGTCACTAAATAAAAGTCATAAAACCGCAAAGTAATCTAAAAGACAAAAAGAGAGTTTAAAATAATAAGTATTGTTATTATAGTACATATATAATTTTTTATTATTATTATTATTATTATTATTATTATTATTATTATTAGTCAACCCTCACTGAAGGCTTACATGTCAATACTGCTTCCTATAGATTAACTTAGCCATCATATAAACAAGGAAAATGAAGCACAGAGATATGAAATAACTTACCCAAAGTCACAATCTACTAAAAAAGGGAAGATGGCATATCTACATCTCAGTTGTTTCCTTATGATAAACAGAAAATATTTACTAAAATTTGTATAATTTAAAATATATGTCAAAGTCTGCATTGCTGCTTTTTTACTTTACTAACACAAACATAGGTGGTGCTATAATAAGGGCTCTGCTAGAGAGGGATGATAGGTCAGAATGAAGAAGATTTGTGCTGGAGGACCACATAAATTGAAAGAGTTAAGACAGACAGTCATGAGAGAGGCAGAAAGTAGGCACTGCTCAAAGATCCAAAGGGGCAGCATCCTGACAATCCACACACACACACAAAAGCACCATCCATGAGTGCTGATAGGTGAGATTGGGGATCCAAGGTAGATTCCTATCCACAAGATGGGATCCAATCTCAAGAGATCTGGATCAAGGCCCATAACAGAAGCAAAAAGAGGTAAGGTAAGATACATCTGTTTAAAGGGCTGTTGTGAAAAGCCAAGGGAATTATTGCATATGGAAGCTAGTCACTCCAGTAATCAGTAAAAAAATCTCTCAATTTTTATCTAATTACAAAGATGTCTGGAATACATACTATGATGTATTATGCTTTCCAGGCTCTTGGGCATCTACAATAAGCAAAAATGTTACATGTTCCACTTTGAGAAAACCTCCTTGAAAACAGCTGTCATGCACTCTTTATCTTCTTTCTTTCCTCCTTACTGCCTGGAATGCTGGAATGTGGGTGAAACGAATGGAGCTTAAGTAGCTTCCTTGGAAAGACTGTGCTGAAGATGATGGTATAACACAAGAAAAAAAGTTAGTATCCTTAACAACGTGATGGTGACCCTAACAGCCTCGAACTGCTTCTCTGACGAGAGAATTATATTTAAGTTATTGTTGTTTTGTATTTCCTGTCACTCGTAGTCTAAACTAATTGTAACTGCCACAATGCATAAAGCACTGAACACATTTATATCATCCATAATTAGCCACGTTAATGTAAGCCCGTATTATTAATAACAGTTAATGCAAGCTGTTATTAAGGCTGAAGTAAGAAGTATTAATAATTTCTGGTCAAGATGGCGAAATAGGAAAAAGCTGTGCTAGCCTCCTCTCATGACCACATCAAAATTACAACTAAACTATAGAACAACCATCGATGAGAACCACCTGAAGTCTAGCTAAGAAGAAGTCCTACAACTAAGGACATACAGAAGAAGCCACCTTGAGACTGAAAGGAGGAAAGAGGCTGAAAGGGCTGGTCTAAAACCTAGGCATGGCGGTTAAAAATCAGGAGGAATGCCTAGGCTGCAAAGGTCCCCCATAAGAAGTGAGGGGTCCAAGCCCCACACAAGGTTTCCAGTGCTGATAAGAGAAGCGTACATAACTTCTGGCTGTGAAAACCAGCAGAGTTTGTGGCTGAGTGAGACAGAGGGCTTCAGGAGATCCAGGCATTCCTCTTAAAGGGCCAGAGCACAAACTTATTCACTGTTGGACTCATTTGCTCTGAGCTCCAGTGAAGGGACAGCAGCTCGACAGGCACCAAGGACATATGGGGAGGAACTGAATTGTCTGGCTTCAGAGCAAGGGCTGGAGGAGCAGCTTTCTCCCAGACGGAATGCTGATAGAATCTATTGTTTCTTTGTTGAGCCCTCCCCACTCCCAGTATGCAGATACAGTCGGCCACCATATCTGAGTGTCCTTTGACCAGGCTAACACTGGTCACCCCCACCCTGGTGATCTTCTGAGACCCTACCCCACCCAACTTGTGGGCCCACCCAAGCAGATTCCAGTGGCTTTTCCATATAAATGGCATGTCTTGGTTCATACTGTGAATTTTCATAAAATCTCTCAAAGGTTCACAAAACATAAACAAGCAGCATCTGGCCTTGGGGTGCCCTGTATCTCTTGATGAGCATCCTCAATACTGACACTAGCTTCAGGTTGTGGTTTGTCTTCTCAAGGCACCTCTAAGCACGGTTCAAGTGGCGGATAACTGGAGATTGCTTGGTCATTCATGCCAGGTGGCCACAGGCAGGGAACAGGCTACAGCTGAATTTATTCTGCAGTAGAGCCCCTCCTAGGAGATTCCGGGGGCCTGTACACACAGTGGCCAGCTTCAAAGTGAGCCAGAACACCACTTAGGGCTGCATCTGAGGATGACACACTCAAAGGGATGATGGCCATCTCAGGAGCCCTGGTAAAGTGAATCTCACTCCATAGGGTCAGCCCCTGTACAATAGCTCCTCCACTGTAGTCACTGGCCAGTCCTCAAAATCAACCAGCCCACGAGTCACTTCCTCCCATTGATGTGCAAATAGCGACCAAGGTTCAACTACAACAGGAGGGCAAAAAACAACCCATACAGTGGATACATTTGGAGCACCCAGGTAAGGGGACCAACAAAGGCTATACTGAGACAAAGAAGGACCCAGTAGTCCCACTTCTACATATTTATCTAAACAAATCTAAAATACTACTTTGAAGGGACATGTGCATCTATATGTTCATTGCAGCATTATTTAAAACAGCCAAGATATAGAGGCAACCTGGATGTTCATCAATGGATGAATGGATAAAGAAAATGGATAATACCCAATGGAATGTTACTCAGCTATAAAAAAGAATGAAATCTTGCCATCTGTAACATACTCCACTTTCTTTGCCTAACTTACTCCACTCAGCACAATACTCCTGTGGATGAACCTAGGAGTATTGTGCTGAGTGGAGTAAGTTAGGCAAAGAAAGACAAATGCCATATGATTTCACTTACATGTGGAAATTGAAAAACAAAATAAACAAACAAAACAGAAACAAACTCACAGATCCAGAGAACATTTTGATGGTTGCCAGACAGAAGCTGGGTTGGAGATGGGTGGGTAAAGGGGAAGGAATGAAGAAGTACAAGCTGCTAGTTACAAAATAGTCATGGGGATGTAAAGTATAGCATAAGGAATATAGTCAATAATAATGTGATAAGTATGGATGGTGTCAGATGAGTACTAGATTTATTGAGGTGATTATTTTGTAAGATATAAATGTTTAATCACTATGTTGTACACTCGAAACTAATGTAATATTGTATGCCAACTGTAATTAAAAAATAAAAAATATATATTATATATTAAAAAGTATAAATAAAAGCTCAGGTTGGGTAGTGGGGTATGTGGGTCAGAGAAGGATGAGAAGAAAATTTAAGAATGCTGAGAAACTAGTAGTTAGGCTACTTGAAGAGACCCTAATTGGGACTGAAATGTTAATCTTCATTCCTTCTTAAATTTCTGAAATTAATTTTTTTTATATTATTCCAAATGGTGTCAAGATGGCTCTAGCCAGTCAAAAGAATACCTTGATTGTATATTTGACATAGACCATAATCATGATTTCTCAAACATCTTCCTGAAAGCTAGAGCCTTATCTGTGTTTTGAGACCATGGGGTAAATGAATGTACCATGGGGTTTGCCCAGGAGAAGTGAGAGGAAAAAAGAAATTTCTTCCTTCACAGTTTTATGCAATGTTGTAAAAAAGCAAGTGGCTTTTAAAGCTGCTGGCTTCTAAATGATTTGTTTATTTTTCCATTTCAGTAAAAAAATTTAAGAGAACATATTTAAAAAGTTTCTTTCTCTAAGGCTCCAGAGAGTATATTAGCATAACAGATATGTCTGTGAAGGGAGAATAGCTAGGCAAATAATGATTCAAACGTTAAATACATTTAAATGCAAGTTTTCCCTTTAGTAATTTCAGTTATTTAAAAGATAAAACTAGTGCTGTATTGTGGAAAATAGTTTTAAAAGTCTAAGTGTCAGTATATTAAGTTCAATTTTTGGATGAGAGCAAAATAAAATGCTTTTATATGCTATCCAAAAGAATAATACAATTGAGTACAATATAAAGTTCTAGGGTGAAAAAAGAAGAAAATGAAAAAAAATTCTGCCAAAGTTTATTCTTAGAGATCTGAGACTCATCTATAATGTTATACATTTATCTTTATATAAAATAGTATAAATTCCACTGAAATTCAATATTTTCAGTAACTTTTAAAATCCTTTATCAAAGTAATACATATTAAAATTAGAAAACTTAGAAAATGTGATTAAGTAAAAATAAAAAAGAAAGATCATGAGTTAACCACTGTAAATAATTGTGTATATGTCCATCCAGACTTTTGTGTACACATGTGTAAACAATTTTTACAAGAATGTTATACTGTATTATGTTATTTTTAAACTGTTTCTTTCACTTTTGTAATAGATCCTTCATTGAAACATCATTTTCAATGGTTGTGTATTATTCCATTGCATATTTGTACTACAATTTATTGAATTATAAATTAAAATTGCTACTAATTTTAAAAATTAGGTTTATTTGTTCTCTTCTATAATTATCTTGGGATAAACCATAAAAATAGAATTGTGTGGTCAAAGTGTTACGTAGCTAGTCATATATGAGTGATTGGGGAACAAAGGAATAGGGGCTCAGCCTAGAGAGTGCTCAAAGAACACCCCAATAGTAGTAGATTTCTGGGTATGCACATGTGCACTAGACAAAGAGTTATATAGAAGGCACGTGTCAATCAAAATGACCTCACTTGCCAATCACCTGAGTATGTCTTTGGAACCACCCGTCATGGCCCAGACATTCCCACTTCAGGGTCTTTTTATATGCCCCTTTTTTGGACTTTTCATGGCCTTTTTTGGTCCCTTCGTGTTGGTTATTGTGGTTCCAGCACTCTGTTACAGCTCTTCACTTGGACAATGTACCTCCTTGGGGCATTTTTTGTCTTTCTAAAACATATTTTTAATAAATATTTTCTAAATCTCACTGACCTGTGAATTGTTACTGCATCAATGAGGAAGAACCAAGGAAAAATGCCAACTACGCTTCTGTACCGTTATCCCTTTCCCTCTCCCCTTGATATTGGGGCGACACTGAACTCTGATCAGCCCCAACGGCAACAAGAAGTACTGCAAAACCTTAAGCTTTTTGATAAGCGTAAGCAAACTGACCTATAGAAATATTACATAATAATTAAACTTAGACTAAAAGTATAAAAGAGTTTTACTGAGCTTTCACAATTCTGAAATATCTGAGATAGAGAAAGAGGCAAACAAAAGTAGAGATCATATATCATTTGGCCAACGTAACATGCAAAAATGTACATTATTGTTTTCATTCACTTATTTTTTATTGTTAGTTGGTTAAACAATTATATGCTTATTAGTCATTGTATTTATCTCTTTATTCATGTTCTGCTTTTTAAAAATATTGATTCAAAAAAGTGCTTTACCTATTAATAATACACTTAAATATTCTTTCCTAATTGTGATTTGACTTTAAATGACTAAAAATATCTATCATATTATTTGTAAATTTACTCTTCTGTGTAGTCAAATCTATAGCTATTTTTCTTCGGAGTTTTTATGCTTTTTTAAGAAAGACATTTCTACACTGATATTATAATCACAGATATTGTTTTCCCTAGTGGTTTTGTGGTGTCGCTTTTTTTCCAATAAAATCTTTATCAAAAGCCAATTGTAGTATGGCATGAGGAGGTAGATAGGGATCTATTTTGAATTCCTCTTTTTAAAAAATGTTTAATCATTTGTTAGAAAAATTTTTTAATGCCTCATCCTTTTCCCACTGAAATGAAGTGACTTTTTAACATATATTAATTCCTGACATTTTATTCAGTTACATTGATCTTTACGTATATTCCTAAAATATCAGTTTTATTTATTGGAACTTTAGGATATATTTAATATCTGAAGAAGCAAAACTTCTTCACTAATTTTACATATATCTTTTAAAATTAATATTTTTCTATATAAAGGAAATATACTGTTGAAAATTTGGAAAATAGATATAAGTAAAATAAAATTACTACCACCCAGAGATAACTATTGTTCAAACTGAGAATTTATCCCTTCCAGTGAGTTCTCAAGCACAAGACTCACGCAAATAATTTGGATTTAGCATAATCAGTGCTTAGGTACCATCGTTTGCATTAAGATTCTACTGGGTGGTCTGTTCGGCTTCCTGCTTTGTTTATTCTAAGTATGAGATGCAAAAGTAATAAAGTAAGAAGTGCTCTGCTAGAGTCAGTGCTGCTGGTTTTAGAAAAAGAAAAGCCTTTAATGTTAAACAAAAGCTGAATCTACACAATGTTATTTTCCTAGCTAAATACTTAGAATTTATTTAAAATTAACTTTTCTTATCAAAAATCTTACAGAATATATAACTTAGTTTTAAATAAGGAACTTTTAAACCTCCACTTTATTTCAGTATTAAAATAGTTTTAAAAAAATTTTTGATAATGTAAAGTTTTCTCAAGATCACAATTATCCTGTTTATAACAGAACAAGAACAATATATGTATGTATATATATATATGTATATATATGTGTGTGTGTGTGTGTATATATATGTGTGTGTGTGTATATATATATATATAGTTCCTGTTATAATGGAATTATGGTATATATTTTTGCTTTATACCTTACTTTTGTTCATATAACTATCTTAAACACATTTAAATTCCGTAAATATTTCCTACAATATGACTTTAATGGCTGCATATTATCTGTATGTACTAAAACTCAATTAATCAATTTGATTTTTTAAATATAAGATCAACAAGTTCTTTTGCTTTTAAAAGTAAAATTTCAATTAATATTTTGTTCATATATTTGATTACTTCCTTAAGAAGACAATATAAATCTTTAATTGATGACTAATTCACAAGATAAACAAATATTAACTCTTTTATTACACTAAGCTTACTCACTTTTTCTCTTTCCATCTCTCCTTTCCTAAAATCCATAACACTTGGCATGTATTTATTCCTCCTGCTAAATTTTAGCATTATTTGACAATTTAAACAACTACCTAATAGATATTTTTTATTAAAATTGTTAAATTTATTAGTTTATTTTAAAAAGAACTTATTTCTATAAATATTCTATCCATCCAGGAACAAAATATCTCTCTCACCCATCCAAAGACACCTATATTTTATTGCTATTTAAAGAAACATATTTGTAAGTAAGGTGGAACATGAATAGTCTGTCAATTTAAAGATGTTTTAGTTGAATTAATTGTGTGTGTGTGTGTGTGTGTGTGTGAGAGAGAGAGGGAGGCGAGAACGAGAGAGAGAGAGAGAGAGAGAGAGAGAGATTGAGATTGTATCAACCTGGGTATTCTGTCATTCAATCAATATCTAATTTTGGTGCTGCTGCAGGGTATTTTGTAAATATTATATAAGTCCATAATTAGTTAATTTTTAAGTAAGGAAAATTATCCTAGAAAATCTGAGTATCAAAAGTCCTAAGAGAAGACCTGGAAAAAAAGAGGGTTCCCTGGAAAAGAAGATATTTCCTGGGTACAGAAGTTTCAGCCTGTTCCTGAGAGTTCCAGCTTACCCCTACATGGCCTGCTCTATGGGTTCCAGGTTTGTTTAGCTAGCCCTGATAATTAAGTAAGTCAATTCTTTGCAATCTCTTAATCTTAGTGGGAACATGCCTCAACATAATTAAGGTCATATATGACAAGCCCACAGCTAATATCCTACTCAGTGATGGAAAACTGAAACTTTTTCTCTAAGTTCAAGAACAAGACAAGGATGCCCACTTTCACCACTTTCATTCAACATGGTACTCACTAGAAATTCTAACCAGACCAAGTAGGCAATAAAAATAAATAAAAGGCATCCAATTCAGAGAGAAAAAAGTAAACTTGTCTCTCTTTTGGATGACATAATATTATAAAAAATATTAAAGATTCTGCCAAAAACTGTTAGAACTAATAAATGAATTCAGTAAAGTGACGGTATATGAAATTAATACACAAAATCAGTTAAATTTCTAGATACTAAAACAATCTACCAGAAAGAGAAATAAAAAATAATAATAATAATTTAATTTACAGTAGAATCACAAGAACAAATATTTAGGAATGAATTTAACCGAAGAGGTGAAAGATCTATACCTGAAAACTTAAGACATTGATGAAAGAAGTTAAAGAAGGCATAAATAAATGGAAAGATAGTCCATGCTCATGGATTAGAAGAATTAATATTGTTAAAATGTCCCTGCTACCCAAAACAATCTACAGATTCAATGAAATCCCTATCAAAATTCCAATGGAATTTTTCACAATAATAGGAAAAAACACTAAAATTTGTATAGAATTGCAAAAGACCCCAAATAGCCAAAGCAATCCTGAGAAGGAAGAACAAAACTAGAGGCATCACACTTCCTAATTTCAAACTATATTACATAGCTATAATAACCAAAACAGTATAGTATTGACATAAAAACAGATAGATCAATAGAACAGAATAGAGATCCCAGAAATAAATACAAGCTTATATGGTCAATTAGTCTACAATAAAGGAGGCAAGAATATATAGTGGATCTCTTCATAAATGTTGTTGATAAAACTGGACCAATACATGCAAAATAAAATGACCACTTTCTTATACCATATACAAAAATCAACTCAAAACATATTAATGATTTGAATGTAAAACCTGGAACCATAAAATTCCTAGAAGAAAGTATAGGAGGTAAGCTCCTTGACACTGGTCTTGGCAATAATTTATTTGGGTTTGACAATAATTTATTTATGGGAGAAAATATTTGCAAACCACCTATCAATAAGCAATTAATGTCCATAACAAACAAGAAACCAAAGAACTCATAGAACTCAATAGTAAAAATAATAAATAAAATAAAGTAATAAAATAAAATAAAAAATGGGCAAAGGACCTAAATAGACATTTTCCCAAAAAAGACATGCAAATGGCCAAGAAGTACATGAAGATACTTAAACATCACTAATCATCAGGGCAATGCAAATCAAAATCACAATCATATATCACCCCACACCTGTTAGGATGACTATTATCAAAGAAACAAGAGATAAATGCTGGCTAGGATATGGAGAAAAGATAACTCTTGTACATCGTTAACATGATTGATGAGGTGTAAACTAGTACAGTGACTATGGATAACAGTATAGCAGTTCCTCAAGAAATTAAAAGAACTATCATATGATCCAGCAAACCCACTTCAGGATGTACATCTAAAGAAAGGGAAACCATTATCTCAAAGAGATATTTCTGCTTCCATGTTCATTGTAGCATTACAATAGCCAAAATATGGAAACAAGCTATCTACCCATAAATTAATGAATAAATTAAGACAATGTGATAGATATACATATATACACACAGACACACACACAATGGAGTATTATTCAGCCTTAAAAAAGAAAGAAGTCCTATCATTTGTAACAACAGAGATGAAACTGGAGGGCATTATGGTCAGAGGAATAACCCAGACAGAGAAAGACAAATACTGCATATAAGAAATCTAGAAAAAAAAAAAAAAAAGAAAAAAATCAAACTCACAGAAACAGAGCAGAGAAGTGGTTGCCAGGTGCTGGGGCTCCAGGTTAAAGAAATAGGAGTTGTTGGTAAAAGTGTACAAACTTTCAATTATAAGGTTAATAAAGTGAAGATCTAATGTAAAACAGGGTGACTATAGTTGATAGCACCATATTGTATAATTGAAATTTGTTAAGGGACTAGAACTTAAATGTTCTCACTAAAGGGGGTGGGGAATTAAATATGTGAGGTAATGGATGTGATAATTATAACTTGATGTGGAAAATCCTTTCACATTGTATGCATATATCAAATCACCACATTATAAACTTTAAATCTCTTACAATTTTATTTGTCAAATATATCTCAATAAAACTGAAAAAAATGCATAGCTTAACAAAAATTGTATAAAACCTGCATTTTAAAAGTCTATAAAATATTACCTCAGAAGACCAAAGTTGAATTAAATAAATGGAAATATATAACAAAAAAATCTTTTAATATATCTCCTATTTCCCTTTCTCTTGTTGAATCTCAACTGATACAGAGAGATTTATTTTTTAGAACTCAGAGTTAAGCCAATCTGAAATATTAATTAACCCATCATTTAAAGAATAAGAAGGAATTTTCTGACACATTCGTCCACCTAAGAACACCCTTTTTACCTGTGTTGCTATTCTAGTGTGTCCCTTAGGACATACTGACTTTTACCTACTGATCTTTCCATTACTGCAGCACATCTTATCCTGGGGTGTACAAGTGAGTAAAGCATAGTGTTGGTTGAACAGAAGCCACAGACTACTGAGAACAACAGAAATTTATGCAGGTAAATTTATTTCAGCATAGTAATAAAAAGGAAATTACTTTAAAAGGGCCATCAAATAACAGGGTAGCCATCTGAGTGAGCCAGGAAGACTTCATAGAGAACCCTCTCCTGTATCTTTGATGAGGTTCATGGCACTCTCCACAAACAGTACTAATTCCTAACCTAGCAGCCATACTTCCTGGTACTTACCAGAAGCTCCTATGCCTCTTCAGTAAACACAGCTCAACAACCTAAGTTTTATCCTATAGCATTAAATCTTGAAATGTGTCCTTTCAAATCCTTGGAAGATTTTCATTCCTGGACAAACTTCTTTATGCGAATATTTCTCCTTGGAAAATTCTCTTCATGCTTGTTAGAAAATAAACATGTTTTGCTCTCCACTATTCCTTCATGTCAAGCATCAAACATGTATGTCAGATTTCTGATTTAACAAATAGTTGTTAGTGCTTCAGCTTTTGCTGCAGTTATGTGATTTCATATTCATCACACATTTACAAAATACTTCACTGCTTAGTAAGACACTTTGAGGTACAGTACATGAAAAGCACTATGTAATCCCCAGCAGAGTGTAGAATGAACAATCCCTTATTTAAAGATTAATGATTCTTTTAGCTGCAGAACTGACTTATAGAACTGTCTTTTTAAGTATGGAGTTATGACTGAGATGCTGATATTTAAGAGACAGAAAAGGTTAAGCTTTCAGTTTCCTGCTCAGTAGCTATTTACTTACACTGTGTAGTGCTTGAAATCATGAATTCTAATAAGAATAAATTCACATCTGCTCAAATCTCCTTTATCCGAATGTGGCTTATCCACTCTGCTGACTATCTATAGAAGCTTATAATTCAAACTAGTTTCTTCCTACCACCTTACATGCTTCTCAGCTGCCTCTGTCCTACCACCAGCTGTTATACATTTAGGAATTTAAAATAATTTTAATGTTAGCATCAGCAAAATGTTAATTATCATACGAGCAAAACTCATACGTAAAGCATCAAATTCAACTAAGCTGTTTTTTTTGGATGGTGATACATTTGGCTCCCTTATAGTAGACTGTTGAGATCTAACCATATCTCTAAATCTAATTTTTATACTCAAAATAATGCAATGTTCGCCTTTTTGTTCAACATTAAGCAGACTTCACTGGTAGATCAAACACATAGATAAATTCATGTTTACCTCGAAAAAAGTTTTGTGTATGACTCTAACTAAAAAATTTTGAAGAAAGCAAACCAAAAAACCCTCAAAATCCAGAATTTTAGCATTATGACGAGAACAGTTCTTGAATGTGTCTGTGAAAAGAAATCATTGTGAGTAACTTAATTATGAAAGATATTTAGATTCTAATTATAGCCAATTTCAGTCAAAAGTTTAGACATTATAAACAGGAACAAATTATTGATAGATGCAGTAACCTAGATGAATCTCAAATGTGTTATGCTAACTGAAAGAAGCTAGACTCAAAGGATTACATACTATATGATTATATTTATATGACATCATTCTGGAAAAGGAAGAACTACAGAAATAAATAACAGATCAATTGTTGCCAGTGGTTAAGGCTAGGGGCAAAAAACAGTTGCACAGGAGCATGAAGAATTGTGTGTGTGTGTGTGTGCGCGCGCACGCACGCGTGTATGATGAAATGATTCTATATCATGATTGCAGTTGTCATACTTATATAACTTCATGCCAAAAGACTGAATTTTATATAAATTTAAACATAAACTTTAAAAGGGTAGAAAATGAATCATAAATAGAAACAATATTATTATCACAAAAAAATCACTGAAGGTCAACCAAATCAAATCATATTGTTATCCGGTCAAGATGGTAGAGTAGGTAAACACTGTACTCCCTCTCAAAACCACATCAAAATTATAATTAAACTACAAAAGCTATCACTAGGTCTCCTGAAGTTTTGCTGAACAACTGGGGACATGAAAAGAAACCGCCTTGAGACTGGTAGGAGGGGCAGAGACATGAATGAGCTGGTCGCACGCACGCATGTGGTAGTTGAGAACTGGGCAAAATATCTTGGTTATGGAGGTCCCCCTGGAGGAGCGAGGGGTCCCAGCTTCACACTGGGATCCCCAGCGCAGGTTTACAGTGCCGAGAAAAGAAGTCTATTCAACTTCTGGCTGTGAAAACCAGCAAAAATTGTGCCTAAGTGAGACAAAGAGTGGCTAGAGTTACAGACATTTCTGTTAAGGAACCTGTGTGTGGACTTGCTCAATGATGGACTCACTCACTCTGAGCTCCAGCAAAGGGAAAGAAGCTGGAAAGGTACCAGGGACATACAGGGAGGAACTGAAATGTCTAGCTTCAGAGCAAGGGCTGGAGGGGCAGCTTTCTCCCAGACAGAAGTGCTGGCAGAGGCCATTGTTCCTTTCTTGAGCTCTCCCCTCTCTTGTCATGCAGACACAGACAGCCATCAATATGAGTCTCCATTGAGGAGACTAATACTAGTCACCCTGCCCTGATGATTCCCTGAGACCCCGCCCCACCCAACTCATAGGCCCACTCAAGCCACTTCCAGTGGCTTTTCCATACAAATGGCCTGTCTTGGCTCATACTGCAGACTTTCTTAAAAACTCTCAAAGGTTCACAAAACCCAAACAAGTAGAATCTAGCTTCAACATGTCCCATACCTCTTGCTGAGCAGCCCTAAGCCCAGCAATAGCAGCAACTGGCCTCAGTTTGCGGCTTGGCCTCTCATCTCAAGGCTCAGTGTGGGTAGAATATATCTGTGGATTGCTTGATGACTCTTGCCAGGTGGCCCTGGACAGGACACAGGCTGTGGCTAAACTTGGCCTGCAGCAAGGGCTCCTCCCAGGAGGCCTCAGTGGCCATCACGCTGGTGGCTAGAGATGCAGCACCACCCTGAGATGCATCCAAGTACAACACATCCAAAGGGCAGACTGGGTAGGCACCAGAGTGCTGCCAAAGCGAATTATTCTCCTTAGGGTCAGCCCCTCATTGACCAGTCCTGACAACTAATCAGCCTGAGAGTCAGCACCTCCCATTGATGTGCAAACAACAACCAATGCTCAATTACAGGAGGAAGACACACATAATCCATACAAAGGACACATGTGGAGCACCCAGCTCAGGTGACCAGGGAAGACTGCACCACAGGAAGACTGTACCACATGTCCCCATAGAACAACTGCTACATAAGGCTACTCCACCAAGAGCAGAAGACATAGTAGCCCTAGATAATGCATAGAAACAAACACAGGGAGGCAGCCAAAGTGAGGAAACAAAGAAACATGTCCCAAATGAAAGAACAGAACAAAAATCCAGAAAAAGAACTAAACAAAATGGAGACAAGCAATCTATCAGATGCATAGCTCAAAACACTAGTTATAAGGGTGCTCAATGAATCTAGGAAAAGAGTAAATAAACGCAGTGAGAACTTTAACAAAGAGGTAGAAAACATAAAAATAGAGATAAAAACATGGAAAAAGATATTTCATTATAATGGAATTCCCCCCTCCCCCCCAAAAAACCTAGGGTAGCAATACTTATACCAGACAAAATAGACTTTAAGACAAAGGCTATAACAAGAGACAAAGAAGGATCCAGTAATTACACTTCTGGGTATTTATCCAAAGAAAACTAAAACACTACTTCAAAGGGACATGTGCATACCTATGTTCATTGCAGCATTACTTACAATAGCCAAGATATGGAGGGGACCTGGGTGTTCATTGATAGATGATTTGATAAAGAAAAGGTGGTACATACATATAATGGAATATTACTCAGCCATAAAAAAGAATGAAATCTTGCCCTCTGCAACAACATGTATGGACCTAAAGGGTACTGGGCTGAGTGAAATAAATCAGACAAAGAGAAATGCCACATCATTTCACTTATACGTGGAATCTAAAGGGCAAAATAAATAAACAAACAAAACAGAAACAAACTCATAGAGACAGAGGACATTTTGATGGTTACCAAATGGGAGGGGGTTTTTCTGGGGGGTGGGTGAAAAGGAGAAAAGAATTAAGAAGTGCAAATTGGTAGTTACAAAGTAGTCATGGGGATATAAAGTATAGCATAAGGAATATAGTCGATAATATCATAATAACTATGTATGGTGTCAGATGGGTACTAGATTTATTGAGGTGATCACTTCGTAATATATATATTTATATCTAATCACTATGTTGTCTACCTGAAACTACTATAATATTGTATGTCAACTGTAATGGAAAAATAAAAAAATTATTTTAAAAACATATTACTGATTGGAAGTAATTCTTAAGAATTTTACAAATGGGTGGTGAACACACAATGCAATATACATATGACGTATTATTGAATTGTACACTTGAAATCTATTTGCTTTTATTAACCAATGTCACCCCAAGTTTTAATAAATAAATTAATAAACCAATAAATAAATAAAAGAATTTTATAAAGAGCAACAATCCCAATATTCTCTGAAATAATTTCAAACTGAGTCAAATACATGTGTTAGCTCAGTGAGATTATTTTCACATATTGAACTACATAAAGTACTTTTTCTCAACCAGGCAAAAATAAATAGATCCTAAGTAAACTCAAGTATTAGCTAAGTATTTAACAAAGAAATAACACTGTTTTTGTTTAATTCATTGTCTACCCTTTACTTATTGGTTCCATGTCATCTCTTATTCTTTTCTTCCTAATTTCATACTCTTACCCCCCACTCAGAGTGAATCGGCATATCTTCCATCATGTTTGAAAATTTAGTTCTCAAGTGTTGACTCTATGCCAGCATTTCTCAAAGGGTGAAATCAGTCACTTACCACAGTAAACCAAATAATGAATCTCCAAAGATGTCCATGGAACCCATGAATATGTTCCATTATTTGGCGAAAAAGATTTTACAAATATAATTAAGGATACCAATCCTAAAATAGGAAGATTATCCTGGTGGACACAGTCTAATCACAGAAAAAAGCAAAGAGCTGTTTTTAGGTAAGGACAGGAGAGTTGAGGCAGAAGGAGAGGTCAAAGAGATAAGAAGTGTGAGAAGGACTCAGTTGTTGGCCTTGTAGAGGGAGGAGGCCATGAGCCAGGGGATGAAGGAGCCTTCTAGACTCTGAGAATAACCCCCAGCCAACAGCCCCAAGGAAACAGGAACTTGATCCTACAGACACACAGAAATGAGTTCTGCCAACAATCTGAATGATTCTGAAAGTGGATTTCCCCTAGAACCCCTCGGATAAGATTCCAGATGAAAGACACCTTGCTTTCAGTCTTGTGGTAACCTATGATTGGTGAGGAGTCAGATCTCAGATTTACAGATTTGAAAGACAAAAATTAATGTTGTTGCAAACTACTAAATTTGTGGTAATTTATTGTGTCAGCAATAGAAAATGAATATATCTCCTGCATCATAATCTTTAAGGGTGATACCTTGATTTTCACATGGAAATTCTTATGAATATTCATTTGATAATCCCTTCCCTATATTTTCCTCTTGTAATGCATTTTATTTTAATAAGTCAGGCCCAAACTATCATTTTCTACATCTGAAAAGTCTTATGTAATTGACTACCAAGTCTTTGATTGCTCTACAACTATGTACCCTCTTAATGCTTGCACAATTAAACTGTACAGTACTAATTTGCATTAGCTATTATTTCATACTATGACAATATTTTGGGATTAGTTATGTTTGTAGTTTATACCCACAGATTATAATTCTATGATTTAAACACCTTGAAGGTAAAAACTGTTTTCTATTTCTTCTGAGAATTATAAAATACTTAATTTAAGATATTAATTTTATGGAAAAAATATCTAACATGTCAGAAGTTTCAAAGAAGTTAAGCTAGTTCCAAGGTTAGAAAATGGCCAGGGAAGTATTTGTATGACTCCCAAGAAATAACATGGGTTAGAATCTTAGTGGTTCTAACACAGTCCAGGAGCTGGCCATTATCTTTGCAAAATTAAAAACTTAATTTTGTCAATATACTGAGAGTTCAGTTTCTTAAAGATAGTCTCATTTTATCAAGCTCATGGAGACTGATGTAGAAAACCAAATGTTAAAGGATTACTTTGTATGGTAACTACGACAAGCAGATATTCTTAATGTTTTGACTAGATGATAAGTTGCACGGGACAACTGTTTGGTGAGCTCAGACTCTAAACTAGAGTATTTCAGTATATTACTGAAATGTAGAATGATGTCAGGCTTTGATAAGCTGATAGATCCATCTTCACAACAGGGATATTTATGGAAATGTCTAGCTGATGGAAATGTCTAGCTGTGTAATTTCTAGGTTTGCTAGTTTAATTTTCTTTCTCAGTCCCAATTGTGATTAATATATACTTTCAGCATGTATGTTAATACTTCCAGTCAAGTTTTGCCTGATGGACACTTTATCTATTCATTTTGTCTAGATTTCATCATTTAACTTTCAATGGATAGTTTCATCTACAATTTTGTGAGGAAAGTACCTCACTGTAAATACCATATGTTTTATACCATATTGAAAACAAAACAAAAACTAACTAAATACAAGGGGTTCAAACTAAAAAATAATTTGATTTATAATTTACTTTGAAATAGAGTCTCATCATAAACTCAGTTGTCTTTGTAGTTGCTGTAGTTTGGGTTAAGAATGTCTAAATCTTACTATTTTAAATTTGATTATTTGAGAAGTTTTATTCATTCTAATTTTATTTTGGCTTATCCAAAATATGTTCATTTGACTAGTCGTCACACTTTTGCAACTATATTTCACACCTTTCACTCTCATAGAGGTTTTATAAATGTATATCATGCATATCTCACACCTAATTAAAACAAATATTTTGAAAATATTAAATGAATTAATAAATTGTCATTTTTGATATTAGAAAAAAATCTTCTATACCCAAATCTACCTGCATTGCTGTTGCATTTTTTAAAGATGATAATAGTTAAGATTTATAAACTCCAGTTTGGTATATGATTTGTAATTCTCAAAAAACAAGTATAAACAGGTATTATTTCTATTTTATGGAAGACAAAGGGGAAGGTTAAAGATAATAACTTGCCTAAGGCTACATAGTTATCTGAACAGGGATTTTAACTCTTATTTCTGAAATAAAAGCCATTTTTCTTGCTAATGCTTCATGCTGTATTAGGATCCAAGTATCTCTTAATAAACAACACATAGGAGTTTAGTAACTATAACTCACTATCACAGATTGTCGTAACTACCATTCTAGAATTATACCTTTTGTAGTTTAAAGGGACCTAGGAGTTACCTTCCTGTCCAAATCTCTGAAAGACAACTCTGTTAGTGAAATAGTTATTTCAAAAAATCTTAGCAGCAAAACAAATGATTCAATTGCTCTGAGTCCATTTTTGGGCGACTTGGTAAAAAATTTAAAAATTAAAAAATAATTGTTTCAACCAAGTAAAAGTGTTTCTCTTTGAAATCTCACCTGTTAGTCTCCCAATTTGCCCTTTGGAGGTACACAGGCTAAATTTACTCCCAATTCTTCGTATCAGTAATATTTAATTAGGTACACCTTCATCTTCCCAGTTTCTTCAATTATAACTAATAGAAAGTGGTTTTCCTTCTCTAAAAAGACTTATTTAAATATGGGAACCAGATGGTAATAGAAAACTACTCCAGTCCTGTTCCTATAATCCCAATCACCCTATTTTCCTCTGCATACATGTCACACTATTTGCTCATATTAAGTTGGTGCTTAACTCATGATTCTAAATACATACTTTTATGCTTATTTTTCTTAAATGCCTTTAATTGGGGGGTGGGAGAGAGTGTTATTTGTCAGCCCACAGTTCAGGCCCTTTGAAATTACAGAAAGTCTTTGCAGAATAGTATGGGACTGTAAAAATGACTATTTATGATAAAACGGTGCAAAGTGATCTTAATAATGAGAAAGCCCATTATTAAGATCACTTTGCTCCATTTTATCATGTAACTATAATTGTTACATGACCTTTAAAATTTCTTGTCAAAAAAATTAAAACTCTATTACTGACAGATATAAATATATGAAGAAATGAAAGATTATGAAATTAATATTAATTTAGCACAACATAATTTAAAACATTAGAAACATTGAGAATTAAGAGTTGTTGTTTTTGATAAAAAATAAGTAAACTTAATTCGAACAGTGCTTGCCTTCTTCTCCTTACATAATTTATGATACAGAGTGAGTGTCTTTACTATGCCTTGCAGATTGTCATACTTCTTTCTAAGTTTAAATCAACTACCAACATTTTATTTTTGGTGCTTTCATTGTTGTGAAATATATCTGAGAGTTCCTTTAAAATGAAGTTTTTTGTGAGTATCTCTTCATCTGGGACATTGTCACTTTTTCTGTAACTTTCCTCAATTGCCTATAAGTTCCTCTTCATTAAATTCCTAGGGCTGCAATCTAGAGTCCCTTGAATGGCAGCAATGGCAGCATTCCCATGGTCAGCTATTTCTTCTATAACCTCATTTATCTTTGATTCAAATTTCACTTCCAGCACTATCATTTTTCATTTTTTTGTTTGTCAATTTCCTCATTTGATTATTCATTTTTGTAAAATGGCACACAAGTTTACCACAGGGAGACAAGAAGGCAACACAACTATAGGTTTTGCTATCTGGGCTTGTACTGAATAATAGAAGCAGAAAGCAAACTGATACATTTTGAAAGAAGCAGTATGATTAGTCTCTAATCATGATGTGCATCTTTTATTTTCTTAGTGATTTGTGGACTGAAGAGCTACTAATAAAGTTTGTAATTTATGCAATTAGTCATAGTTCATGCATATGGTAAGAGAAATTTGAACAGTGACTAGTGCTATTTAATTAAACCATGGTAACTGATCTTTGTGTACATTGAAAGTGTGTGAAGTGAGGACTGCCTGTATTCTGCTATTCAGAGAAGTCTGACACTGTATATTCCATCTAAGTTAGAGATAAAAATGCAGAACACAGCAGGATCAAGTACAGAGTTCTGTGGCATGTCACAAACCTCCATTCTCCAAATAAATATCAGTGCAAATTTTCCATTTTAGTTACAAAGAGAGAGAAAACATGCCTATTGCTCAAACAGATATATCTGATAACTTAAATCAAAAGGGAAAGGAAATTTTTTCGGCAACTTTTACTCTTAGTGAAACCATGAATAGTATAGGATCACTCCCTTTTAAAATGTTCCACATCATGTACAAAATGATTAACTTTAAATTTTGAAAATCACTGATATCAACCTTAATGTTATGTTTTCCAATATTTACCTTTTGAAAATTCCAAATCATATGCTCTTTTTTATCTCCATTTTCTCTGAATACTAAGCTCTACTGGGCCCCTTACAAAAAATATGACCTTGAAAATGTCATTCTTTGAGTCTCTACTTACATGTCCATGAAGTGGCAAAATATGTGTGCTCAGTTAGCCACACTGGGTTATTAAAACTATCAAATACAATTAAGTATATGAAATCATCCTACATTAAAAAGTGCTATAAAAAGTGAAGGTATAGCGGAGGAGGAAAAAAAATGGCGTAGATGATAGAGACTCCGTTCATCCCTCTGGCGACCAAATCAAAGTTGTGATGGAAAGGAGCAAACAGCAAGGAAAAATCATGTGGAATCTAGATGAACAAGCCATACAACTAGGGAGAGAACTAAGAAATCATCCTGCAACAGCAGAAGTAGGACGGAGTAAGGAGGTGAGGCTTCCTGATCTGAGTGGCTGATTGGAACAGAGGCTGTGGCAGCGACAGCTGCAGTGGCACCTGCAGATGCCTCTTAAAGGGGCTGTGTGACGAGTGGACTTTCCCGGTGACAGATCTGGTCGCTTTGAGCACCAGTGCCGGTTTGGCTGAACAGGGAGCACAAGGGACTAACAGGGGGACACTGAGCTGTCTGAGTGAGGGCCTAAGCGAGACTCATTCTATACAGAAGTGCCAGGGGTATCCATTGTTTCCTGTTAAGCCCTACCTTCTCCCAGTGTGCAGACACGACACAGCCGTAGCCGAGATGTCATCAAACCGGATAACAGAGGTCACTCAACTCAGAGGATTCCCTAAAACCCTGTCTCTCCCAACTCGCATCTCCATCCAAGCCACATCCAGGTATATCCTCAGTGAATCAGGTATTCCTTGCTAAGTAGTGCCTAGACTCACACTGGAGGCAGTTCGCCTCGGTTTCTGGTGTGGCCTTTTGAGGCAACTATAAGCACAGTATCTGTGGATTTTGCTTGCTGAATCTTAACAGGTGGCCCCAGAGGTGCAGAGATTTGAGTTTTATTTGGCCTGTAGCTGAACCCCTCTCAGGACTGTGCCACTGGACACCTACTACACAAAGCCACACTAATAAGACCGAGAGACTTAGGAGCTTTTCTTAGTACACAGAAACAGATATGAAAGGCAGCAAAAATGGGAAGACAAAGAAACAGAAACCATATGAGAAAACAGAACAGAACAGGGATCCAAAAATAATGGAGTCAAGCAATCTAACAGATACAGAGTTCAAAACACTGGTTTATAAAGATCCTCAATGAACTTAGGGGAAGTGTACATGAATTCAGGGAGAACTTCAACAAAGAGATTAAAAACATAAAAATGGAAATGGAAGTTATAAAAGAGAACCAGTAAGAAATGAAGAACACATTATCTAAGATGAGAATTATAGTAAATGGAATAAGCAAAGTGAATAAAGAAGAGGATCAAATGACCTATACAGAGGATGGGAAAGCCAAGAACACTTAATCAGAATGGCAAGAAAAAAGAAGCAAAGACTATCATAATAATTTAAGGAGCCTATGGGACACTATTAAAAGTAAAAATATCCATGTCATAGGGGTACCTGAAGGAAAACAAGATGTTGAAGAGCTATTTGAAGAAATAATGATGGAAAACTTCCCTAACCTGATGAAGGAAATAGACATACAACCCCAGGAAGCTCAGAGTTCCAAGAAAGAGGAACCCAAAGAGACCCACACCAAGACACATCATAATTAAAATGCCAAAGGTTAAATACAAAGAGAGAATCTTAAAAGCAACAAGAGAAAAGCAGTTACCAATAAGGGAGCACCCATAAGACTGGCAGCTGATTTCTCAGAAGAAAGTTTAAAGGACAGAGGGCTTGGCACAAAATATTCAATGTGATGAAAACTCAGGATCTATAACCAAGAATACTTTATCCAGCAAAGCTATCATTTAGAGTCAAAGGACAGATAAAGAGATTCCCAGACAAAAGTAAGCTAAGGGAATTTATCAACACCAAGTTAGTATTACAGGAAATGTTGGAGGGACTACATTCCTATCAACAAGTACCTCGGATGGAAAGAAATTAAGTGCTCCAACCAAAAAATAGAGAGGCTGAATTGATAAGAAAACAAGACTCCTACATATGCTGCTTATAAGAGACTCACTTCAGATTAAAAGACACATGCAGACTATAATATTGCCTTGATGGACCTAGAGGGTATTGTGCTGAATGGAATGGGTTGGACAGAGAAAGAAAAATATCTCATGATTTCATGACATGTAAAATCTAAAGAACAAAATCAACAATAACAACAACAATGAAAGCAGAAATAAACTCATAGATACACAGAATATTTTGAGGGCTACTAGATAGGAGGGGGTTTAGGGGGACAAATAAAGGCAAAAAGAGATTAAGAGGTACAAATGGATAGTTGCAGAATAGACATGGAGATGTAGAGTATAGAATGGGGAAGATGGTTAATAATGTTGTAATATATAGTAAGGAGGAAGAGGGGTACTAGATTTAGTGGAGTGAGCATTTTGCGAGTTATGTGGATCTCTGATCACTATGCTATCCAGCTGAAATTGGTATATTATTGTATGTCAAGCATAATTTTTTTTTCAAAAACCTCATTGAATTGTACAATGTAAATACAAGCAACTAATTGTCTTATATTTCAATAAAGATGAAAAAAAGTGAAGGTATAATTTTATAAGGTGGAATTCTTCTAGAACTACATAATTGGATACATTTAAAATATCCAAGGATAAATTTTGTCTTAATCCTCACCTATAAGACAACGACATTTCATTTTGTCCACATTTGTTCTGCTTTTTCCTATGTATACATTAATGCCTTTGATGGAAGCAAAATAGAACTCTATTTTGCTTTCTTTGTTCATCTGTTAATATTATACAATCTGCCTGAAATAGCGAACCTATAATGTTCTAAACATAGCTTAAAATTTTAGTTCTTGCCCTTAGTTTATTTTGAAATCTTCAGGTTTTTCTGCACTTTAATCTTCACTCCACTAATAATAGTCTCACCAGCTTTACTTGAGCATATTCTCCTCCCATCATACATACACATTCATTTTAACCTGAACTCATCAGAGAACTACTTTTACTTCAGACTTGACTTCTTTCTTGAATCATATTTCTTTTTAGGTTCTTTGACCAGGGAACAATATATTTCTTTTTTGGAATCAGTTTGGCTATTTGATTTTCCAATATCTAAGGTTCATATATTGTGTGCATTTCTTGCTTTTACATGCAGTTTGTTTGTAAATACATAAATAGCAGCATTTATTTTATTAGCAAGCATTTTAGAGTCATTTAAACTGGGGTTGTTATTCTGGATTCCCTGTTTCAGCAGATGGGGTCTAAAATCAAATTTGCCCTGCATTCTCCAGATTAAGTGATACCGAAGCTCTCTAATATTCTGCATTTCACCCTGTATGTAACAAGAGCTACCTGGGGATAACTTGAATGTTTTAGATTGGAACACTTTCCTCTTTCTTATTGTATGAAGGTTGTCCCTTTGCTAGTTGACCTCTTTAATGAACATTGGACCAGACTCCTAAATGCCAGCTGAATGTTATGGGTTTACAAAAATATTAAGATGGTTGAAAATGTCTCATAATAAACAACTCTAATTTAAAGGCAGAGTCACCATGGTGTCCCTGGTTTTCATGAGGAGGAGAGGCTAAAACCGAAAGAGGACAAGTGTGAAATGTAACAAAGAGAAAAGTTTTCGGTTTAATCTCTATGTCTTCAGAAAACCGTATTGTGAGACACAAAAGACAGATCCTTGACATAGTTTCTACCTGCTCAACTACGTATGAGAGTGTCAATTAAATTTCCTAAAATTCTACACACATGCCCAGCTGTTCTTAGTTATTTTAGTGCATAAGACTCACAGAGCCACCACTACCAAGAAAGAAGTCCTGATACCCATAAGGTACTCAATTTAGGAAATTTATGATCCATTGGAAGTGAGCGGAGAAAATACTCTCACTTTGAAGCTGAGAAAACTAAAACAAGAAAAGAATAAGTAATTTCGCCACTACCTATTAGTGGCAAAATCAAGTCTGGAACCCAGATCTACTACCTCTCATTCCAGTAATTTCATTACTCTAAAATTGATTTCAGGTTTTATTGACAGTAGCCACTTTGTCAGAATTCTTACTTTGTTGATATATGGATTCTTGTTTTCTTGAAGGCATTTTAATTCCTTTCTGCTTTTATTAACTTGCTATTTCTGACCATCATCAAAGCACTTAAATATGTAAATGATTGCCCTGCTCCACAGAAAGAAAGGAAGAGGGCAGCTCTAACACTGATCTGACTGGCACTGAAATGTGAAAGGACTGGCGGAGAAAGGACAGGCCTGCATTTATTCTTGAAATGTTCACAACCTTTACATTTGAAGTTCTGAACTAGTAAACCCATTTGCCTCAAGATGGTAGTTTAGAAATACATATCACAGATAGCTATAGATGTTCATGGTCAGAAAAAGGGAAAGGAACATACACATTGTTGGCATATGATCAAAATCACACTGATTTTTAGTTAGGGACCACTGTATTGGTAATCTTAAAAGTTATAATCCTAAACAGTTTTTCAATTTCTTTTTTCATCTTTGGTATTTATTTTACCAGTGGTACAAAGTCTCTTGCAAGATGTATTTTTTTAAATGTCATTATTATTCCTTATTATCACTAGAAATACCACGTTTCTCAGAAAATAAAGTTTAATTTTTATTTGCATGTAGAATTTATTATTACTACAGAATACTTTTTTTCAATATTAGTTCTTTCAAATGACTACTGCTAACTTACATGGACAGTTTGAAAAGAATGAACAATTGATTCAGTTCTTATTAATGCATAGCTATAGAAGCTCAACTTCCCTTCCAGGGCAGGCACATTTAACAACAGTACTATAGTGTAGAGAAGGTGGTTAGCAGGGTGTATACATATGGCTAGAAAAAAACACTGACATGTACATAATAAATTTCTAAATTTATTATGAGCCATAATTGCTGTTTTTGGAGTCTTAATGGCGCATAGCCATATTCTATTCTCACTGCTTCATGCAGCTGGTATGTGTTGGCTATGGTAACCTAACAGAAACCTGTTGTCTCTAAATTTTGAAAATACAAGTGCCAAATTAAGGAGAACAGGAACTTGGCTTTTATTAAGTGTGTCTGGTCCATATCATTAAATAAAATAGCACATAGACATACCACCAAACTCATAGTTATTTGTGTAAACTTGACTGAAAAATAAATTATTGCTCTGTGTCCACACAGCCTTAGGTTTCCCAAGACAGACTTTTATGCCTATTGTTCTGGTGTAATTATTAATAGAATTCCTGCGCACTTGCAAACATGTTACTGTTTGGGTGTACTCTTTACGGTAACCTAGTCATCCTCCTTGTAAATAAAACACTCAACTCTAGGAAGAAAGTGGTACAAAGAGGAAGGGGGCGTCAGCTTAGCCAGTTCAATAAAATCTATTTTTGTTTAATATCACAATCGGATTCCTTCATACTCTCAGAAAGGTAGTTTGCAATCAATGGACAGTTGAACACCTTTGCACCTAGTAGAAATATAGACATTGTTTGTAGTTTAGCTAAATTTAAAGTTCCTATATTATAGTTACCACACTTTTTAATCAGCATATTTTGTAAGAATAAATTATTTATAGATCTCTGAGTCTTTCAAAACAAACAAAGAAAAATCTGGTGATAACTTTCATTCTAAATTATACTTGTATATATAAAAATTTACTTTGCTAGTCTGTTTCAGAAATCCAAGGCATTTTCTCGGTACTTTTCCTGGAAGTACTACATTTCATTTTGTACTTCTCCTATCTCCCATCACTTTTCTTCCTGACCCCACTAAACCATCACTGACACATCTACCAAGTGGCTTCTGAATTGGCCTCAGGGTAGTGTTGCTTCTTAGTACATACCACCTGAGAAAGAGATTCGGTAATGAATCTCTGAATATCTAAGGAAAATTATTCTTCTTCAAAGATTGTCTTATGTTTTGAACAGTTTCACAATTTAGAAATAATAGATTTAATTAAGCAGAAGTTTTTAGATACAGGTTGTAAAGATGTGTTCTCATAGAAGTGAGTGTAATTTTAAGTGGTCACTGATTTCCAGTTCTATAGTGTTTTCACCTGCCTTAATTTTCATATAAAAATATATAAATTCACTGTGTTATCAATTTATTTAGCATAAATCGAATTGTGGAGAAATCAGCAGACTACTTTTCCTGCCTATGTCATATGATAATTTACATACTTAACCTGTAATGTGACCTCTTCTTTTTAATAAACAAGTCGCAGTGTGCAACTATGAATTCATTATTTGTAGGAAATGTGAATTTATAATTATGTTTCAGGACATGTTTCAAAGCAACAGCACTATTCAAGTGGTTTTTTTTTTTTTAATATTGTACATGTAGAGCAGAAATAATGAATGTAAGTTTGCATGCTGTCAGCCATGCTCTTGAGAAAAGGGAAAGAATATCATTTGATTGCAAGATCTGTTTGGCTGAGAGTAAAGTCGTTGAGAAGAATCTATCCAGGCTAAAAACTGAATCAAGCATGTCTCTATCAACTATAGAAAAATTGAAGTTTTCAATCTCTTTTTCTCTCCTTTTATTAAGTTACAGAACACTTTATTAAATGGAATATTAGTTGGAAACCTAAATATTATCTCCATATAAAAAAGGAGATGCTTGAGAAATAAAGGGAGGAGAAGAAACTTCAACGTCAGCACCCATTTCTCCTTCTCCCTCTAAATGCTGTCCCTCCTCATTCAGGACTAAAGTAACATAGAAAGGAAAGAGAAGAGAATGGCCCTTGGTTCAGTTATCTACAGTATGTTATTTGTAATAATTTATATTATGGGGAAATTAAAAAAAAAGTCTTTGATTCCTTTAACAAGTTGGGTTTGAAAAATGAAATCTGCAGTTGCTATACATAGAAAACCCAAAGAAATTCTCTGATTAAGAGCATTAACAATAAGGAAAGTGTTGCCCTGAGTCATCTTTTCTGATTTATGTGTTTAAATTCAAATGATTTCAAATTAAACATTAACTGATAGCAAGTTTGTTTGTTACTAAATATAGTGACTCAATTAATTTTGAGTAGATCATGTTATCTGTGCTAACAGGTGCATAGAAGAGAAAATGAAATGGATTAAATAACACTAAGAACATCTGGATATGATATTTAACTTGTATTCTTCACAAAGCAGTCTGATTGCCTTTTA
The DNA here is from genome assembly GCF_902729225.1 of Pteropus medius. Classification (NCBI taxonomy): domain Eukaryota; kingdom Metazoa; phylum Chordata; class Mammalia; order Chiroptera; family Pteropodidae; genus Pteropus; species Pteropus medius. Next base: position 8,345,240 of record NW_024352787.1, on the reverse strand, counting down.
TCTTCATTTTCAGTTTGTACTCTTGGTCCAAAATGATCTTTTGGTATAAAAGTCATATATATAACAGCTATTTAAAGCTCTGTTACATATGTGATATTTATAATTGGAAACTTCCAGTGATGGAATTAGTTGCATAGATACATGTTAAAAAGGGTTTACTGCCAATTTCCAAACTCATTTTCAATGGTGTGATTTCCAAGATGGAAATATCGAGGTTGCTGTAAGAAGGCCTTTGTGATTCTTTGTCTTTTTTCTATTACCGATACTGATTCACACAATGGGAACATTCCTAAGACAACTTTAAAAAATACCTTCGAATATACACAAAAAGCACTCCTTATAATACCACAAATATGCTTTCTGGGAAATATTTTAAATAAGCCACTATAATTCTGGAAATATATAAGTAATAAGCTAGATCCTACTTTATTTAAAGAAACGTGGTAAATTTAGCAGATGTTTGAACAGTCTGACAAGGTCAAGATGAGAACCACTATAAACAGGCAGTTGCTGTTTTTGTTACTTTAATGACTCATTTGATGGTTGTCACTAATTTCACTTAAATGCTAGGGTTCTACAGATAATATTGTAACATTTATATAATGTAATTGTGGGGAACTCCAATGATTCCCTCCCCACACACACATTTTTTTTTACCAAAGTATAGAAACCATAACTGTTTCTTGCTCATTTAAACATACTTTCCTGGATTTTATACTACAATGCAAAGAAGGCGACTAGACTTCTTCAAATGAATTGCTCCTAAACACATGAGTTTGGGATGCCAGAAGAATATCAGGATGCTAAAATAACATTAGTTGTAGTTGACATTTAGTGTTTCTACCAAGAAAATCATAAACACATTAATCAAGACAAACACTCTGATACTCCACATTTCTCCCACAGCATTAGCTTTTGATGTCAATTAGAAAAGCAAGAAATATATGCTAAAGGGAGAGTGAAAGAACTGAGAAAACAGTTTATTAAATACTAAGTAATAATTTAATTGATCTCCAGAACATGACCTATAGAAGTTATTGGCAACCTTAGAATGAAATATAGATTCTTAATATGAAGAAAAGCTACATTAATTATGAGCAACCCATTCAGTGAAGTTATGAAAGCCCATATTGCTAGTCAAATTCTCTAGATTCTCATGCCTTTACTTGGTTCTGCACGCTTTTCTGTCCTCTAGCAGAATATAAATCAGTGTTCAGTCCCTTTCTCCTTCTCTTTCCTATTTTTAGATTCATTCTTTGGGTGCACCTCATCACCTTTCTTGGTGCTAAGTTACATTTCAAAGTCAAGAATCTCTACATCTATGTTTCTGTCCTGTGCACTATTCCATGGAAAATTACAGTAAGATGACTCCCAACCACTGGACACATATCAACTCATCTTACCCTAAAATCTACCTCCTTTTCTCAACATTCTTATAGCTGCTGGTGACAAGTTTTAGGCTAAACATCTTGAGATAATCTCTAATAATTCTCTAAAAACTCATATAAGTATTCCTCATATGAAAAATATTCACATCTTTCCCTTCTTCTATATTCTAGTCATCATTACCTCCAAACTCTCATTAGAGACTCCTTATGCTTTCTACTTATACTAAAAGACAACAACATTTTGAAAACAGCAGTTATGGTTAACTGACTTTTTCAAGAGACTTCTATTGTTTACCAATGTCATTATGAAAAGTCCACATTCAAATAAAATAATGCTATCTTACTTTTCCTACCTAGTTTCAAAACTTGGTATTCAGTAGTTATATCATGTATTCTTGGAGTAACCAAAGAAAGAAAAGAGTACTCTGTGTAATTGATTTGTGAACATAAATGTAGGTCTTTTATTTATCCTTGTTGCATTTCATCTTGTTGGAATTGGTCCCATTGCTTCAGCTTGTCAGGGTCATTTTGAATCTATATTAAGATCTCTATACTGAATTTATACTAAGATTTTAAGTGCTATTTCACTGCCTATACCTTGGTAAAGTTTATTGGGTTGTTTATTTGTGTCCATTCACCTGACTCTTTTTTACTGACTCTCTTTTCCAACTGGTGATTTCTTTACCATTCTTTACTGCTCTGTTTTTTTCTCCCTATTTCTTAAAAAAGAAGAAGCAGTTGATAAGTTGTTTAATTCTTGTGGATTGTTAGCGTTATGTTAGCATGAGAGTGATTCCTCACAACAAGATGTATGCACTTTAATATTTTCATTTCTAAAATCAGAATGAAAAAATTTATCTCTTACTAAAGAAACTTTAGGCAGCAGAAAGCAAGTGAGGAAATAATCTTTTAGACAATATACAGAAAGACCAGGGTAGTCTATGAAGCCTTTTGATAAGTCTGTTCCTAAAATACCATTTATTTAGCGTTTTGAGGGAAATTGGTTTGAAGGAGAGAAATTAATAATTGAAATGCCTACTAATTATTGATCAGATATTATGTGCCTGTGGTGTGCTTCCTAAAATTTTTAAATTCATTCTTCATATATGCAATGATAGAAATTATCTTTATTTTACAGATGAAAACTTAAAGATTGGAGAAGTTAATTATTTTATCCAGTTTTTAGAGCCAAGTGAGGTCAAGCATTAACCAAGTCAATGCTGTTAACTGTGGTACTATCTAGTACTTTGATCTATACCTACCATAAAACTCTTATTTTCACTGGACAAAAGAAAGTGGAACTTGCCAGGGCTAAGGACAGGAGTAAATAAGGATTTATCAATAAAAGTATAAAGTTTCTTTTCTAGCTAAAAACCAACTAATCTTCAATTAGAAGATTTTCTAATCTTCCTTAAACTTAATATAACCAATCTCTCTCTATCCTTCACCAAGAAGTTCCAGGATTCACATATTATATGATTTTCAGCACACTTAGTGTTATTTTAGTTTTAGTTGATAACTTTCTTGTCCTGTAACTTTCTTTACCTGACATCTTAAAACTTACCTTTAAGTATTATACGCTACTTATTTCATATAATGACATTATAAAAAGAAGAAGTATATTTTTGGCACAAGATATACTGTTTTAACTCATTTGTATGTTAAACTTTTAAAAACACATTTTATGTTGAAAAAAATATTCCGAATTTAAAAATGCAGTGTCGCTGGTCCAGATGGTGGAATAGGTAAATGCAACGTTTGCCTCCTCTCACAAACCCATCAGAATTACAACTAAACTACAAAACAGTCATCATAAGGAGTTGCCTGCAGTCTAGCTGAACAAAAGTCCTAAAACTGGGGACTCACAGAAGAGGCCACCTCGAGGGACGGAGACATGGAATGGGCTGGTATCATATCCATATGTGGTGGTTGAGAATCAGAAAAAATATCTCGGCTGCGGAGGTCCCCCTGGAGGACCAAGGGGTCCTGGCCCTACACTTGGATCCCTAGCCCAGGGTTCCAGTACTGGAAATAGAAGTTCCCACAACTTCTGGCTGTCAAAACCAGCAAAGACTGTGGCTGAGTGAGAAGAAGGGTGGCTGGAGTTGCAGACATTTCTCTTAAGGGGCCTACACATGGACTTACTCGCTGACAGCCTCATTCTGAGCTACAGCAATGGAGAAGTAGCTCCAAAGGCACCAGGAACATATGGGGAGGAACTAAAATGTCTGGCTTCAGATGAGGGCTGGAGGGGGAGCTTTCTCCCAGACAGAAGTGCTATCAGAGGCCACTGTTCCTTTGTCAAACCCTCCTTGGCCCAGCATGCAGACACAGGTAGCCACCATATCTGACTCTTCATCAACCTGGCTAACACTGGTTGCCCTGCTCTAGTGATTCCCTGAGACCTCCGACATGCGGGCCCACCCAAGCCACTTCCAGTGGCTTTTTCATACAAATAGCTAGTCTTAGATCATGCTGCAGACTTTCCCGAAATCTCTCAAAGGTTCACAAAATCCAAAGAAGCAGCATGTGACCTTAGTGTGTCCCAAACCTCATGTTCAGCAGCCCTAAGCCTGGCACTAGTAGCAGCTGGCCTCCGTTTGTGGTTTGGCCTTTGAAGTACCACTAAGTCCAGTAAGGGTGACAGCCATCTGTGGATTTCTTGGTGACTCTTGCAAGGTGGCCCTGGGCAGGGAACAGGCTGCAGCTGAACTTGGCTTACAGCAGGGGCCCCTTCTAGGAGGTCCCAGGGTTGACACACCCAGTGGCAAGCTTTAGACCAAGCTCGAGCACCACTTAGGGTTGCATCTGAGGGTGACACCCTAAAATGCAGACTGGGCAGGCACCAGAGCCCTGCTAAAGTGAATCCTGCTCCATAGGGCCAGTCTTTACAATCAATCAGCCTGAGGGTCAGTCACTCTCATTTATGTGCAAACAGCAACCAAGATTTAACTACAACAGGAGAGCATACACAACCTACACAAGGGACACACCTGGAACATCAGGCTCAGGTGACCAGGGAAGACTGCACCTCTAGGCCCCAGAAGACATCTGCTATATAATGTTACTCTACTAGACCAGGAGACATAGCAGCCCTGTCTAATACATAGAAATAAACACAGGGAGGCAGTCAAAATGAAAAGACAAAGAAACATGTCCTGAAGGAAAGAATAGAACAAAGCTCCAGAAAAAGAACTAAACAAAATGAGGGGAAGCAATTTACCAGATGCAGAGTTCAAAACACTGATTAAAAGAAGAGTAAATAAACTCAGTGAGAACTTTTACAATGAGAGAGAAAACATAAAAATGGAGATATAAAGGGATAAAAAACAGAGGTTTCATGACAATGGAAACAAACAAAAAAAAGCTAAGGTAGCAATACCTAAATCAGGCAAAATAGACTTTAAAACAAAGGATATAACAAGAGACAAAGAAGGACCCAGTAATTCCACTTCTGGGTATTTATCCGAAGAAAACCAAAACACTACTTCAAAGGGACATGTGCATCCATATATTCATTGCAGCATTGTTTACAATAGCCAAGATATGGAGGCAACCTGGGTGTCCATCAATAGATGAATAGATAAAAAAAAAAAAAGGTGGTACATATATACAATGGAATATTACTCAGCTATAAACAAAGAATGAAAACTTGCCATTACAACGACATGGATGGATCTAGAAGGTATTGGGTTGAGTGGAATAAGTCAGACAGAGAAAGACAAATACTATATGACTTCACTTATATGTGGAATCTAAAGAATAAAATAAACAAACAAAACAGAAACAAACTGATAGATGCAGAGAACATTTTGAGGGCTGCCAGATTTAAGGGATTGAAGATGAGTAAAAAAGGGAAAGGGACAAAGAAGTACAAATTGGTAGTCACAAAACAGTAATGGGGATGCAAAGTATAGCTTAGGGAATACAGTCAGTAGTATTGTAATAATGTATGGTGTCAGATGGGTACTAGATTTATCAGGGAGATCACTTTCCTAGTTATATAAATGGCTAACCACCATGTTGTATACCTGAAACTAATATAATATTGTATGCCAACTCTAATTGAAAAATAAAAAATAATTTAAAAATAAATAAAATTCAGTGTTGCTGTCATGTGACCTTAATTTTCTTTTATATTAACTTTTACCATCATACTTATCTAATATAAATGAAATCACAAGTATGTTTCAGTGAAATTCTCTGATAAAGACAAGTTGAAATATTCCTTTTTTGAAAAATATTATTCTATTTTCCCCATCTTTGTAAACACAAGGACACATTATTTAAACTATTAAGAAAAAAGTCATACACATTAAAGGTGAATGTATTCAATTTTATCTATAATTGCATTTAAAGTTAATCCTCTTGTGTCAGTACATTTATTTAATATGTCAAATATGGTATTCCAAGTATGGTTAACAAACCATGCTTTTAGTACTCTGGTTAGAGATTTAATACAACTTTCAGTACTATTAAATTTGTCTACATTTATTCTTAATCTCTATCTACACATAGTGGCCTGTCATGAATTGCACTGTTTGTTACAACTGACCCTTAGGATGAGCTAGTTTAAGATTACTTACTGGTGGCAGAAGGCAATATGAGTCCATTTTAATGACAGTCATTTCAACAATTATGCTTTAAATATAATACTGCAAAAAATTAGTAGGTCATAGAACTTTAAAAAATCAAAATGATAGACTAGTAAAAGACCAAAGATGATACAGCATTGAATGAAAAATCCAGACAGCAGTGGCAATGTGAACTTATTTATAATAATAAAGGAGGCTTCAGAGCAAAAAGATAAAGGTATGAAATGAAAATCCTGCCGAGTGTCAGAAATGAAATCTTACCTATTACTTATAAAGCTGCACTGGGCTAGTTTCATTGCCAAATTAGCTGACAAATCTCTGCCATAATCATGTAATTTACACTTTTGTACTAATTTTAGAATTAGTCTCACAGTTATGTACTTATGGAGTTTTTTTTAGGTTAAGGAAATGTTTGCAATTGGCTTTTGAGGGTTATTCATTATTGTTGCCTTTTCTGGTAACTATTCCTAATAAGGATATTTTATAAGAAACTTGAAGAACAAGGGTTTTCAACCTTTCTTTTGCAGATACAGTACTCCTTCAATTATCATTTGTGTATTACACAAGAATTCCACTACTGAAGAGGCCCCACTCATAATGTAGATACCACGTTTATATATAGTATTCTGATAATTTTCCAACATTGAGAGTAAGTGTCTTTAGGAAAGAAAGCCTTTTTCTAGTTTTCACATAGGTACTCTAGGTGTTAGCAGTGGCCCAGTAGGTTAATAGTAGTAATATGAGTAATAACTGAAAGACAGTTCAGTTGGCTTTGTATTCAGACACCCTGGTCTCATCACTAATTTGCTGTCAATTTCATCAAGCTACTTCGCCCTTCTGCACATCAGTTTCTTCATCTGTAAAATGAGATCAATCATAGTACCTACTTCACTGGGTTGTGGTGAGAATTAAATGAATTAATGCTGTGAAGTTTTCAAAAGTTTCTAGCTATCGTTATTACCCACAAGTTTTATTCACAATGTGCTGGAGACTGTGCCAAGTGTCTTCTATGATATTTTCAAAATAACATTAAAGGTAAAGGAAATAGAAGGTCACAAATGTTAATTAACTTATCCAAGCTAAAAGGTGACTTGAGTACCATTTGGATTCCACAGCACTAGTCCTAGAATCATTCAATCATTTCAGATATATTCATAGAAGGAATAATGATGAGGATCATAGAACAGGTACTCGGCTAGTTACAATGCAAGGTGATAAGTGATTCTTTAAGATCTAGGAAATGTGATGTGGAAGGAGGAACTTAGCCAGTATAACAGGGGGAGATAAAAGGTCATAGAAGAGATAGTTGGGGATGAAGTAAGGTTAGAGAATTTCCAAGAAGCACAGAGTCCAACATCTTCTGGTTTTCATATCCTGATGCTCATAATTCTCCTCCTTCCATCTCCTCTGTTCTGGGATGGGTGATTCATCTGGTCTGTGAGTGTTATGAGACTGAAGGATAATCACAAGAGTGAATTAACATAGGTTTCATATATATTCTGTAAACACTGTTGTCTCAAGATGGACTGGGAGGAAGATGTAAATGAATCTGCATAAACATCTTCCACTTCTGAAAAAAATAACTCAGAGGACATTATAAATACTAATGTGTATCTGGAGAATGCTTCATTCTTTATTGAGTACTTTGGTATTTATTTCATGTGATATTTCTTGCAATCATTTTCCATAAAACCTTTAATGTTATTATTTGTATTTTACAGATGAGGATATTGAGATTCAGTCAAGCTGAGAAATGTCAGAGCCTGAATTTGAACCTGTGTTTTAGGGCTCTAAATCTTGTGCTGTTTCTACAACATTTATTGTTTCCCATCCATGGAATTTATGAAAACTGCATTAAGGAAAAAATTGCTTCAATGACAATAATATTGTAGTATGTTCCTTGTTTTAGAATTATTGAATTTTCAAAAGACCTTATTTTTTTTTAGAACAGTTTTAGGTTCACAACAAAATTGAGAGGAAGGTACAGAGATTTCCCATATATGCCCTGAATAACCCTCAACCCCCGCCCCGGCATGCATGGCCTCACCCTTACAACATCACTTATCAGAATAGTACATTTTTACCAAAAATGAAACTACACTAACACATAAAAATCACTCAAAGTTTATAGTTTACCTCAGGGTTCACTCTTGGTATTGTACATTCTATATTTGGATAGATGACATATATCCATTACCATAATATTGCACAGAGTATTTTCACTGCCCTAAAAAATCCTCTGTACTCTGCCTATTCATCTCTCCCTCTCATAACTGGTCTTTTTATTGTCTCCATAGTTTTGTTTTTTCCAGACTGTCACATAGTTGAAATTATATAGTCTGTAGCCTTTTTAGATTCTCCTTTTTTCACATAGTAAGTAATGTGTATTTAAAGTTCCTCCTTTTCATGCCTTTTCATGCTTTGATAACTCATTTATTTTTGATGGTGAATAATATTCCATTTTCTGGATGTACCAAAGTTTATTTATCCATTTATCTACCTAAGAACATCTTGGTTTCCTCCAAATTTTGGCACTTATGAATAAAGCTGCTATAAACAACTGTAAGTTTTTGTGTGAACATAAATTTTCAACTCCTTTATGTAAATACTAAAGAGTGTAATTGCTAGATCTTATGGTAAAAGTACATTTAGTTTTCTAAGACAATGCCAAACTGTCTTCCAAAGTGGCTGTACTATTTTGCATTCCAACCGGCGATGCGTGAGAGTTCCTGCTGCTCCATATCCTCTCCAGCATTTGGTGTTGTCAGTGTTCCGAGGTATGGGAATTCTAATAGGCTTGAAGTCTTTTCTTGTTTTAATTCCCTGATGAAATATATGGAGGAATTGCTGAATTTTTAAACTCTTTAAATTGGCTATTTAATTTTGATGAAAATCTATTTAAAATTCTGTTCTTTTTTATTAAAATGTCTAAGCCAGAGTATTTCCAACTTGAATAATAGCCAGACCCTTTCAAACAGGAAAATGCTCTCAAATCCCTAGTGCCCACTTAAGTTACATTTATTATAATGATACTTAAATATATGCAAATGTAAAACCAGACATTAATTCCTTTTTCTTCTAGCTTTATACAACTTTTATGGCCATAAACCCTTGAAAGATACAAATTAAATACAAATAAAACTGTAAACTTTGATACAATTCAAGTTAAGAATATTAATTTAATGCGATAAATGGTAATATCTTGTGGAAGTTAAATCACTTGCAGTGGCTTTTTATAATAGAAAAATGTATTTATATATTCTATATTGTCATTATCAGTATCAATCTTTTTTATAATTAACCCATTTTAACTAGTTGTCCACCAAAATCCATTGCATTCCCAAAATATACCAAATATAAAGCTGAAAAGTATGTATACTTTCAGTCACAGTGCTAAACCTTTTTTCAGAATGACATATACTCAGGTGGGATTCAGGCAGCATATCTGTCCTGAAATGAATATATAACTGCTACAGTCTGGCTCTTTTACATGCCCTAAGTCTTTACCACAGGGAATACTATGACAACTAAATCGTAAACCACCATTTCTCAGTAACTTGGAAACTTTTGTTATATGAGTCTCATAACTTCATCTGCTATATAATTCATATTTTATTATATCTTCCTTTTTTTCTTATTAGTCCAAGACTTAAAATATTCCATGGTTCTTCTGTACTATAGGATATTCATGTTAAAGTCTTGATTGATTAAATGAAAAATTAAATCTTAGTCTTTTAAGATGTCTTTCAATTGCAAATTCTCACCATAAAAAGACATGTTTCTATAATTGATAAAAGTAATTTAGATTAGGAAATCCCAAACCAACTGGCAAGCCAAATATACTAAGCAAATATGTTAAAAGTGAAATACAGCTTTTTTGGCCGTCTTGTAGGTACTTACTTTATCATGAATCAAAATACAGAAGCCAACCTAAAATTACAGTGCAAGACTCAGTTACTAATTGACAAAATAATCAAAACAAAAAGAGAAAAAATTTAAAGGCCCTCTTACAGGTCTTTGAGATTTGTCCAGAGATTTCTCATTAAACTTTCTTTATGTTTACGGCTATACCACCCTGAACAAGTTCGATCCTATCTGATCTCGGGAACTAAGTAGGGGCCTGGTTAGTACTTAGATGAGACGACCTAGGAAGACCAGGTGCTAGAGGTGTAAAAAATAAAAAAATAAGGGATTGTAAGCTGATAAGGTCCTTGTAATCCGTGAGGTCAACCAAGGGTTGCCTCGCCTAAAAACAACAACAACAACAACTTTCCTTAGTAATAATAAATCAATTTTTCACTTTTACAGTAGAACACTTTTTGCTCCTAAATTCCATCAAAGTTTTAAAGAGAGTGGTTTTGCTTGCCATTTTAACTTAGATGTCTTTTAGGAAGTTAGTAAAATTTGTCTCAGCTGAAAACCTCATAGTGTAACAACTGACAATTGTATATGAAACTTTCAAACAATCTCTCACCTACCTTCTCTATATTGCATACGTTAAGCAGGAAAAAAATTATCTTTGCCTTCCAATTATTACAAAATCCAATTATGGAAACAAAATTAAAAAATAACCAAGGAGTTCTATGCTTCTATTGGTTTCAACATGTTTTCAAGCATCAATATTAATATTTAAATTAAGCAAACAAGTGGAAAGTACTTGGATATCTGAATCTGAGTATAATTAGATGCCAAGTATGAAAAAATACTTGTAAACAAAATGTTGCTAACAGCATAAAATAACAGGCATTTTCAATAGAAGTTGTTGGCATTGGCTAGTTCTCAGAGAATAATACAATGCCTATTTGCATAATAAATGAAGAGTTGAATTAGCCAGGACTACTTAATGAGAAACTAAAACATACAATATAAATATTTTGGGGATGGGTAATGTTGGGAGCTGGAGAAAGTAAGGCTGGATCACAAAGGGGGACATAATTTCTTAAAATATAATTTTGAGAAGTCTATATTTGAATAAAAGAGGTCACTATCACCACGACATCAGGCAGTTGTGACTACTGATGTGATTTATGTATAAAGAGGCTGACGGGAACAGGAAGGACCAAGAAGGGTTGTCAGCAGCATTTTAGGTAGAGTTGAATGAAAGAGTGAAAAATATAGAAAGAAAACAATATCAGGGAAATGGGTCTAGTTTTTGAAAAGATATCCCAAATCATTTTGAAACAAATATCAATTATCTGATTATCTGTAATATTGTAGGTGTGTTACAAATGGATTTTTTTGTGCTTCTTATAGCCTTCATACCAAAGAAAGAGGCTCTCATAAACATTTAGCCAAGGAATATACAGAAGCAACAGAAATTCATGTATAATACCCTAATTAAATATTTATAGCACACACAAGTCAAAGAGTAGCATGTTTATGGGATGGAGAAAAAATTTTTTTAGAGAAAATAGTGAATTAAACCCCAAAGTCCTCCTATGCATACTCTACTTGTTGCTGCCTCACTACCCTCATCATTTTCTTTTCCTTCCCCCATCTGAAGACTACTCTCTACTAAGGCTTTGTATGTGGTCTTATTCTTACCACTTAAATTTACCAGAAAGATATGAAAATAGCAACATAGTTCCAAAAGTCTCATATTTATCTTCATTTCTAGTTCCCTCTAATTTTTACATACAAGGTAAAAATTGCAATCAGGTGACCAACAACCTGAGGTCAAGAAACCTGGTTCTAGTTCACTATCCCTGATAAACCAAGAGCTGTTAGGAAAGCTACCTTATTTCCATGATCCTCATTTGCCAGCATTTTACACTGGTTGCGAAGGGGAGCTAAAGAATTAAAGAAGGCAATAACCTGCAGTGAACATTGAAAGACCAACATCTCCTAGCCCATATGTTCAGCCTAACTGCACATCTCATCATTTGCTGAAATAACCCCTATATTTGCCTTTTCTCAGTCTTTAGTCGATGTATTCTTTTAGCCCAGGGAAGAATTTCTTCTAAATAAATTCTGCCACCTGTTCAAACCTACTGATGAAAGATATTACCTCTTCTTGGATACCCTTAAATAGACTGAGCTCTTACCTTTTGGATTTTTAAAAGTAATTTGAATGAATAATTCTAAGAGCAATGGTCACATTCTGTTACATGATGCTATTCATTTCACTTCTTTTACACTAAGGTTTATAATGAAAGTAACTGAATAAAAAGAAAAGTTTCCTCTTTGTGTCCTTCATAAAACATACCATGTTGCCCTAACACATGTGCACAAAGCAGGAGTAATAAACTGAACGGGAAACAGGTGGAGAACGAGAAGGTCAGAGGTAAAACATTTGCCCTGCCTTGACTCACACACCTCCTCGGTAGACTTGATGACTTTGTGATGTCCCCCACTGCCCTGCCAGGTGTCCAACAGTAGCGAAAATCAGTTAGGTTATTTACATAAAACACATATTCTTAGACCCTGTGGTAGACAGAATGACCCTCCAAATATCTCCATGTCTTAATCTCAGGAACATATGAATATGTTATCTTACATGACATTATAAAGGACGTTGTAGTTATGATTAGTTAAGGATATTGAAATGGAAAGATTATCTTGGATTATCTGTGTAAAAACAATGTGATCGCAGGGTTCTTATGAGAGAGACATAAGATGTATGAATGAAGCAAAGGTTGGAGTGATTTGTTTTGAAGAAGGGACCAAGATCCGAGGAATATAAGGGTCTTCTAGAATCTGGAAACAGCAAGGAAATAAATTCTCCCTTGGAGTCGCCAGAGGCAGTACAATTCTGCTGCCATCTTGATTTTAGCCCATATGATCCATTTCACACTTGTGACCTCCAGAACTGTAAGATCATAAATTTGCATTATCTTTAAGGCACTACGTTTGTGGTATTTTTTTATACTAGCAGAACTAATACAGACTCAATAAATCAGATTCTCTAAATGGGACCCAAGACTTTTCCTTTTAAATTAGTTACTCAGTTGACTCTTATAGTCAACATTTAAGAACCTTTTCTTTGGATTTTATTCTCTTTCCAACCAATGGAATTGAACCATTCAATGTTCTAATCCTTAAATCTATTTCACAGTAAAGTTGAGACTTTTTTTCCCCACAAAATTCCATAAGTGTGAATGCAAGTGTATTGTGAGAAAGCAGAATATACTTCTCTCAAAGCCCCTCTATTTCACTTTCAAATAAACTATTTTAATAGTGACATCCTGTCATGGACTGAATTGTACACATCCCCACAATGTCATATATCAAAACCCTAACCCCAATGTGACTATATTTGAAGACCGGGCATTTAAAGAGGTAATTGAAGTTAAATGAGTCATGAGGAAAGATAGCCACAATCCATTATGATTAGTGTCCTTATAAGAAGAGGAAGAGACACTAGGGATGTGATATGCATGCACAGAGAAAAAGCCTTCTGAGGACACAGCAAGCATCCAGCCATCTGCAAGCCAAGTAGAGAGACCTCAGAAGAAACTATCCCTGCCAAATTCTTAATCTTGAACTTCCAGCCTCCAGAACACTGAGAAAATAAATTGTTTAAGACACTCAGTCTTTGGAATTTTGTTATGGCAGCCTTGGAAAACTAACACACATTCCTACCCTAAGTTCCTACTGTTTCTGATTCCCTAAAAGAGTTATTCTAATAGTTGGGATTTCAGTTACTACCATTTATCATTTGTTAAGCACTATGTACTATGCAAAGAGTTTGTATACATTTTCTCCCAGATTTCTCCTAAAATTCTACAAAGGCGACATCATTTTTTCGGTTCTATAGATTAGAAAATTGTGATTCTATGAGGTTAAACTTGGGTACAGAATGTGCACTGATATTCAAGGGAGCTAGGATGCAAACCATTTTGAATGATTCTACTCTGATATATATGATTTCCCTAGTCACTGTCCTTAATGAACCCCTGCTAGGTTCCAGGGACTGCAAAACAGGTGAGAGGATTATGTTTGTTATCAGGAGTGTTATCTATAGCTAAGGAAGGCTATCAGAAAACAAGGAGGAAATCTGATGAGTAGATTAAGATATATGTTTAGTCCTTTATTATAATTCTAGGTTGGTAAGCAACAGTCACATTAGTACCTGAATGTAATGGCTATTTCCACAGTAATAGCAGTTTAAACAAATGAACCAAAAAAAAAATATCTAATGTGTAGCTTAGTGTTTAATCTCAATTATTACATGGAGCCTGCAGTCCTAGTGAGCATGGTTCTTATATACAAAAATTTCAGAAAGTTAATGGAAATGAAGTGAGGATGAGAATGAACCTTGAATTTTAGTAATGTATATAAACTTTAAGCAGGGCTTGGCTTGTTTAAATACCCCTCTGATACTCTGCTGCTTAGAAGCAAGCAGATTTCTAAAGGCAAACACACTGGTTAGCTTTGACATCATTTGACATCACCTATAGCTCTAGAGGTTATTTTTAGAAGATTTTGGACAGGTCTTTGATAGGTCATTTGGCTTGTCCAAGGATTTGACTTCTGACAATGAAAGCCAATCACACGTGCTGGCTCAAAGCAATCTGAAAATTCAAAACGATTTGCCATTGTGAAAAAATGGTACGGTCCAAGAGACTGTATGACTAATGTCAGATTCTAAATATTGCGGGTTGATTTCTAGCTTTGTCACTGACTTGCTAGGTAATTTTTGCAAGTGATATAACATCTATTTTTCAATTATCCAAACAGAGAAATATAGTCTTTAAAGTTCTCAAAAGTATATTAATTTCTCTCTGCTCTATTAATAAAACTTGAAATATTGTTTCTCTCCTCTGAGACCATGCTAATCATTACTGTATACTGTTTATGTACACATTGTGTATGTAGTGCTTTAATAAAAAAACAAAACTAGAATATAAGAAGCCACTTAAAGTCTTAAAATATGAAAAGAGCAGTAGAAAGGGTAATTCTGACCTCATGATTGTTGAAGATTTTTTTCAGCGTCTTCAATCTGAAATTCAGATTATGAACCATAATCAATATTAAAGAAAGTTATTTCAAAATTCTAGAATGTAATTTCCACTTACTCTTAATATAGATTTGATCTATTTGGTATATTGCTGTTCTCTTACACTTTAGTGCCTAAAGATGAAAAAAATAAATAAAATGGTGTTTAATCACAATGAAAAAAATTATGAGATTATTTTAAGATTTTTTAAATTTAAATGACCTTCATTTTAATTTTTGGCAATGACATTGTTATTAAGTATATGAAGTCCTTAAGTTTAGTTATAGCATCAGTGCTATCCTAACTTCCTAGTGCCTTAATCGGTTTATATTTCTGTTTTTTTCCAATAAAAAGCAAGTAATGGAAATGAACAGCCAAACTTTTTGATTCTTTCAACTGTCTGTAAATCATTTTTACTAGGCTAATTCATGAACACCAAAAAAACTTTAAATCCTTATAATGACACCTTTCCTCCAGGCAAGGTACTTCTTTATCATGATCCCAGTTTCTGTCTATGACAAAGTTTCTCAAAAACTTGGACCCTTATTTCAGTTTTTTCATTTCTCTGTCTTGCACTATCTTCATCAAGTGTAACATTGATCAATAATTTCTTTGTTCCAGATAATTTGTTGGATACCGAAAATATAGAAAATAAGAAGACATGGCTTCATGTACTTAATTATAAAGATAGCCACCAAGCCCTTCCAGTTTTTCCTTTCAAACGTTTGTAACTTTCTGCCATTTCAACTGGTCTAAATCTCCATCACTTCAGTCATGAATTAATGTAACATCTCCCACTTCATGACCAAAGTCATTTCTTACCTTCTTATTCTCTACATATAAGTCATTTCTCTCCCCTATCTCTCATTACTTCCAAAAATAATGATACACACCATTGTTACGGTCATTCTTCTATAGGCCTATATTTATCATTTCTTTGCTCAAAAGCCAATAATTATTAATATACCATATTATGATTCAATAATCAAGGCAGATGTCCAAATAAAATTGCTTTCATTAATATCCAAAATGAAATTTCAATTCCAGACTTGCCAGCTTTTGTTCGCCCCATTATCGACCATCCCATACTGACTTCTCTGTGGCTATATTCATGTTTTGTTTCCCAGATATGGAAGGGCTGACATGCTTTTCTGTATTTACATAAATTCTTAATATCTTATTTGAGTCTCAAGTCCCAGTATCTAACAAATTCCAGCTACACAGACTACCTATGTTCTGAATATCTATATAATATCTAGTTTGTAATACACAAAATGATACTTTCATGCAGTCTGTTATTAGTTTTTCTTATTTCACCTACATTATCTCAATGGCTATTTACTTGATGGCTAGTACAGCCATGTTACTTGGGCACAATAGGAACAAAATAAAATCAACATTTTCTTATAGTCATGATTTCCAGAGTAAGGATATACATCTTGGCTTTAATTATGGTCAACATAGGTACTATAGAAGTTTAACATTTTCCTTTTTTATTCTATACTTCATTTATCTGTTCTGTTATTTGAATTGCATGATTAGCTCATGTTTATACACTGGTGTCTGTTGCAGTCTCCCATAATAAAATATGTATTATTTGAAGCTTTCTTTTCCCCACTGACATATGAGTTTGTTTCATATTATATATAAATTTCTATTATTAAAGTTGATTAAGAGATAGATTTTATCTCCACAGTTTTTTAATCAGAAGAATACTTCCAAACTGAACCTACATCCTTGAGGCTGCATGCCTTGGTCATGAGATACCAATCGAGGAAGAATAACCAAAGATCAATGTGTTGAAGATCTGAAACAGGGAGAATTGTTGTGAGTGTGCACCGTGTGAGTCTATGTGTGTGTTTGTGTGTGTTTGTGTGTAACAACAATATCATAATGATGTCAACATTTAGTCCTAAAAGATGTAGAGACATTTACTAGGACATAAAATTAGAGTAAGTCCAAAGACCTGTAGAATCTCTTATTTTCTTGCCTCTATCATTTATTATCATTAATCATGTCAGCTCTAGCTTCTCAGTTTTAATTCCCATTGAGCATCCTTTAAGTTGTTTCTATCTTTCAACTATCTTGATTATCCTCAGTCATAGCTCCTGATTCATCAGCACAGAAGCTAGAAATTTTTGCATGAAATAAACAGGCAGCATGTCAGCCACAGTGCCTGCCCTTCTTGCTGTTTGACAAGTGGCACATGTTATCTTTCTGACTCTACTGTGAGCTTCATTTCCATATGCCAGGCTTCACACGACATCTCAGGCAACACCATGTCTCACTCCTTTTATAAAAGACTTTTGCAGTTTGTTCTGATAAATGAACAAGGAATGAAATAAAAGATGGCTAAAACAAATTGTTTTCAAATTTCCTTCCTTCATTATAATCTAGACAAACATTCATGGTAAATTAGGTTTAATCAGTGCATATAGTTCTCACTCTCTACATAAAAGCAACCAACAAAATTTTACACAGTGCTGCCAGTACTTTTGGTTTTGACTTGTGCAAAGTAGTAAGTTAGATGCATAAAGCAGTTAATGTCATACCAAAATGACCCCCAAAATGAATAGTTATGTGTGCTTCATATCAGGCTCTAGGAATACAGCTAGGGATGATAATTCTCTTTTCCAATATTAAGTGATGTGAAGGTACTAAATACACAAGTACATGTTTGTTGCAACATTTGCTAAGATAAAAACAGATCCTAGAAATTGTTTTGATTAAATTACTCACACATTTCCATAATTCTGACCACAACATTATAAGGGCAGTACAGATGATTAATATTGAACTTCAAATCCCACAATACTTCAGGACCAGTGGCAAAAAACATAAACTGGTGAACCACTAATATTAAGTACTCTGTTAGATATAGAACAAATGTGAGCATCTACTTTTCAGCACAGTTAGAATTAATTCCGGTCATTTCTAAGAGCTTTTAAACAATAGTTAAGATATAACTTTATGATCATTATCTGATAACCTCAAATTTCAATATTACTATCATGAAGAAAGTGTAACATTAAAAGATAAAATAAACTATATCTCTTATAGAAACTATTAGGCCATATAATACATACCATTTCAGTTTAAAAATCTATCCTTCAAATTGGATTTGGAATATAGGAATTACATATACAGAAAATGACTAATTAATCTATGGGGATGATAAAATTGTGTATTTACTTGAATTCAGTTTTGCAGTTTACCAAACATGTAATATCCCACTTCTTTTTGCTTCACTCTCTTCATTTGCAAAGTAGGGCAATGGCTGTATCTACCTCATGGTAGTTTCAAGGAAAACGTGTTCATAAATATATGCAAAAATCTCAGAACAGTACAAGACACATAAAATACACCATATAACTGTTACATATTATATTATATACAAAATAAATATAATGCTGAGAATTGAGGTAATTCATATAAGCTCTTGACACTTGTCTCATAGTAAGTGCTCAATGTGAATGCCAATCACCTAAGAAGCAGGTAGCAGGTATTATTACTCTAACTTTATAGATGAAGAAATTGATATTTAGAAACTCAAGCAAATCCCCCAAAGGTCAAACAAACTATTAGTATTACAAATACGAAAGTCAACACATTCACATTTTGCCTTTTTAAAATTCTTTAGAATATTTTGTTAACATGCCCCACACTCATCATCTCCATTTATTCATCCTCTTTGTTTCTGTGAATATTCAATATGACAATTTATCTCAGTCAGGGAAAATACTGCTGCTCTATTTGTGGCTCTGCACTCACATTGAAGTTATTGCTTCACTTTGGGTTTCTATGGAAATGAAATTTCTGACTTTACTGCTGGGTTTGAAAATGTTATCCTAGGAGTTGATGTGGCTCTTCACAGAAAGGTTGTAGCTGGATTGGGCTTTAAGATCAGGAAGTTGCTATTTAATATAGTTTGGGTACAAGAAAAAATCTACTACTTCTAGAAAACAGATATGCTAATTCATAACATAGCTTAGGCCAAGAAGCATATTTTTCTTCATACTTTATTTTCCTGTTGGAAATATATATAAAAATATTTGTTCATTGTCTTCTATTTCCCCTGTCTTTCAAACAGATATATTAAAAAACAAAACAAAACAAATCAAAACAAAAAACTTCCATATACTCCACAGCCCATTCATTGTGGGTTCCCAGAGAATATTAGGAAACGCATGATGTTCTGTAGAGTACGGGAGTTCCTAAAATAATAGTCTGTGAATTTGGTCTCAACAGGGGAATATGATAATATCATCCTGGAGCTGCTGAAAAACAAACCACCTACAACTAAACAAAATGTATATTGGGCAAACATCTGCCAAAAAAAAGCAAGTGAATTAGGGAGAGCACGCAGAAAGACTTAATCTAGTCCTGCTGTGAAAATCCAGGTTGAAAAGAAAATGCCAATAAAACGCGTACTGGCTGCACTATCAGTACTCAGAAGACTAACGCTGGTGCTCACTTTGTCTATTTCAAAGAGCCTACAGAGCATCTGGCTTCTGAGTCTCTGCCACTCCAGAAATGAAATCTCCAGGGATTTTAATTTCTGCATTTATTTTTAGGGAATCATAAGTACATTATGTCTGACACATTTGTTTTCTCTAGGCAAGGCTGATGCTAGTGAAGTAGGAAAATTCAATTCACGATTAAGGAATGTGGTCAAAGGGCGCTACGAGAATGTCATGCATTCCAAACAATGCTCATGCACAGCCTTGCTGCACAGAGGACAGACATTTCTCTCTGACTTAGAAATTTGGGTTTGGGGCTTGGGAGAAAGATGGACTTTCAAGGACTAATAAATTTACTTACTCTCCTGTCTTTCTTGATATCTCTAATTTTGTTAGGAGCAGTCACAGAAAAGAGATAGGAGATGTACATTTTTCTTTTTGAAGAAACAAAAAGCTACACTAAACCTCTGTTCAAACCCTACAATCCAAAATGTTGTTCTTTTGAGCTTGCTTAATTTATGAGAACAGGCTCATTGTGTGAGCTTTAAATCAAGATACACAAAATTGGACTCAGCTGTTATTTGAACAAGAGCAGAATCAGCCTTAGGCAAACTTGGAAGAAGATGACGCTTGAATTCCTGGGGCAACCAACACTTTCCCTTTCTGTGCTTCTTACCACTATATTCTTATTAGTATCTTTCTGTTCCCAGGGCTCATGTGTTGATTTTGAACTTTCTTATTTTGGAAGCTGCATCTTATAATCTGGACATTTTTGGCTCCCTGACTCTTATTCTGTGCCTTTGTCTCTTTTAGGGTCCAATCTTTAACTGATGGATTCCTCCTCCCATCCCCCCGCAAATGTACTGCAGATTCTCTTCTGATGATGATGAATTAAATTTTTTTTCCTAGACATTTTTTCCCTAAAATAAATCTGAAATTCAGAAACGCTTGGCAGAGATTTATACTTGTTGAATGACTCATTTGTCTCTGTACTTTATCAATATATATAATCGCATAAATAACATGTTCTAAAACTAGTATTTTTCTTTATTTTAATATTTTCACAGCGTTGATTGTGGAATAAATGTTTAATAATATTACTTCCAAGAATGTTTACATGATATTTCATATCAGAAATGCATAATTCATTTTTTCATAAATTTAAGTATTTCAAGATGCCAATCTTGAAATAAATTTGTGGTATTATACAGACTTCTGCTCTGTATGAGAAGACTGCAGAATCAATAACAACCAAACTCTACTAGATAGTTGGATGGGAAAGTTCATATTTTGTGTTAATGGTGGCCTTTCCTTTTAAAACCTGACAATAAAACATTTAAAAAATCACTGCACTAGTTAAGTGCATTGAAAGAATAATTAAACTCCAGTTTCTGCATTTATTGAATTTTAATCACTTAAACTGGGTTCAGAGCCTTTTTTCTTCCTCCTGAAATGATCAAGTATTATTAAAAAAATATATTAGTGTCTTCAGTGATGTTTTCATACTGAAATTATAATTGTTTTGCTGTGGACAAAGATGGCTATATACTTCCTTACATATTTGCAGAAATTGATCATAAAAAAATACCACTGCTTTTTGATACTATGCATTTTGGGTATTCCATGTTCCCTTTTTCCTTGTTCCCTTGCAGCTCATTAACTTTTGGTGTTGTGTTTCACAAAAATTTAATGCCTAATTATATCAAAAAGAAAGAAGAATAATCCAACATATGGCTGATTAACCATGGAGCTCTATCTAGCTAAATTAAGCACTTCCAAGATACTATTGACTTATGTTCTGCTAAATTTTATTATGAACTATTCTCATTCTTATTTTATCCAAATTCATGTTAAATATTCTGAGACTCTAAGAACACAGAAGGAGAATTAAATGTCTAAATTTCTATCATTAAAATTGAGACCTTGATGTTAAGTACAGCGTGGTTGTAGATATACAATAGAAATATCCCCTGGAATTTGAACAATTTTTAACCATTAACATTTAAATAAAGCTCTTTTCTTAAATTATTCTAAAAGGAAGCCTAAACTGAATTCTGGACTTCAGGAGAATGTAACATTGGGTATGTAAATTTGACAGAGAGAAAATATGAACAAAAATAAGATGAAAACAAGGCACTTGTGGAGAGAGAAGTTTAGGTGTGGCTTCTCTATGGATTTATACAGAAAAACCATTAGAAGTGTAAGGGACCTTGGAGATAGAAAGGAACAAACTCCTTTTTAAGATCATTTGCCAGAAAAATTATAGTGCTGTAGTAGACTTTGACAGAACACAGAAAAAAACCTGGTCTAATTTTGAAATTGCAGGAAGCCACCACAGGAGAGTTGGAGACAATCAAAAGGGATAAATTAAAATCTCTTGGGGAAACATGGTTAAGGAGAACTTCAATTCCCTTCCTCTGATTTAAGTAATGGAAATAATGTGTGGTTTCTTTTTTAAAGGTAAAAATAGAAGGGCATATGTGGAAAAGAGATTGCTCAACCGCCGGTGTGTATAAGAATACATACCTAAGTGCATACAAAATACTCATAACCAACAAAGCAACAAACAGATTCATATGTCACTAGGGCAAGAAATATTATTTGAAATACAATTTGAAAGGCAGAACTATACTTTTTTGTTTACGAAAAACATTTCACCAACTGACAGTGTTTTTGTCAAGAAACATGCTTCTCCTGTGGTTAATGTTTGTAAAGTACCTTGTGCTTTTTGGTAGGAAGGATTTATAAATGAAAACTAAATCAATATCTAAAAAAGTGATTTTTAAGAGAACAAACTTCAATTTTAAGATTTAGGTTTGTCAAAAAAAAAGTACTCTTGCTTTTGAGATTCAAGTTATGCAGACATACGCTATTTTTCTAAAATTCATTGCTAACTCAAAGCACAGTTCTTTCTGAGCCAGGCAGCAGAGTCTGGTGGTTCCTAAACTTGAGTGGTATGAGATTCCTAGTGAAGTAGGGAGGTGCTTTCAAAACACATAGATTTCCAGGCCTCACCCTTGATATACTGAATCTGGATCTCTAGGAGATCCCAGAACCTATTAAGTTTATAATGTTCTCTGGGCATTTATGTAGAGCATACAGGCTTGGGATTTACAGGTATATTCCATAACTACCTTTGACCACCCAAATCATCCGTATTCTATATGCATAAGGAAGCATTAGAGTTTACTGAAAAGAGAACTTTCTATCTCTGATTGCGAGACAAGTTGAGTGTAAAGTATCAATTTCAACAATATATTATCCTCAAAGACAAAACAATGATTTGAGATTTTAAAAGTATTCCAACTATTATGTAATAAACTATTATATTATAAAGTTCTTGATAAAATAATTCCTATTTTATTCATCTTTTATTTTTAGCATTTAGCACATGCTTTGGCTAAGTCCAGATAAATATGCTATCATTTAATCAATCATAGGAAAAATATACAATGGCAAATAAAGAGATAAGATTCTAAGATGCTAGTGGGAGAGATAAACAACAAACTCAGAAACAAATAAATACCTAGGATAATTTGAGAAATAAGTACTCTAAAGAAACAACAGGGTAATATGATGGAAGGTGGCAAGAGTTAGGACAGGTAGGTATTTATTTAAATGGGTAGTTAGGGCAGGCCTTCCTGAGGAGTTGAGCTTGGACAAATGAATATCAGGGGATGGGGTGGTCCAGTCAAGAGAACAGTAAACGCAAAGGCAAAGTAAAGAATGAGCACAATGTGTTTGAGAAACAGAAATGAGGACAGGTATTTGTAGTATTTGAGTCAGAGGTAAGGTGGTAGGAGATAAAATATTGAGAGGTAGACAGTGAAAATAGAGGTGCTTGTATGACCTAGAATGATTTGAAAAACTAAGACTGTTTACCTTGGCAGTGAAATGCAGCACTGACTTTGGTTTCAGTAAGACCTGAATTCCAGTACCGGCTACATTGATTACTAGAGAATTAACCTTGGATGTAGATCTTAACCTAACTCTGACTGTCTTTTTGGTAAAGCAGGGATAATAATAGGTAAATAATGTTATGAATAATAATGCTTCATAGCATCATTAGAAAGATTAAATGAGTAAATAGATGTAAAGTGCTTACTTAGCTCCATGCCTAGCACTTAGTAAGCGCTCTATAAATGTTAGCTGTCATTATGATGAACAGGAGTTTCCTTCTATATAAAATATATTACGGCATGTATATAGCATATCCTCATGTTGTATATGCATATATAAATTTATATTCTTCAATCTAAAATAGTAAACCAATGATGATGAGATACGATAACATAGATGGAAAAACAAATAAGTGATCAATAATTTGTATTATAAACTGTTGGCTGATAAGTCCTGATTCTAGAGTTGCATCCATAGTTACTGCTTGTGCAATCTCTTCCAAAACAGAACTAAATCAAAAGTAGATTCTTTTACACTGATGTATTCTCTGATCCAGATATATTTTCCTGATAATTTTTGCTAAGAGGATGGTTCAGTTTGCAACATTGAAAAGCATAGCTCTACTTTGATTCTAGAACATTCCAGGATTTCTGCCCAAAATTGTGCCCAGTTTTGTCCTGATTCACACTGTATGAAACCCACCTAAATTAAAATCCATTTTATCTCAAGCTCATTTGAGAAAGAATAACAAGAATCAAATATACATGAGCTATTAAGTTAAACATGGCAGCTATGTGTACCACAGGGACCATTACAGAAAATAAAAGCAGAACCTTGTAGTAAAGTTCCTCACTGGCTGGCAAATATATTTCTACTTCAATTATTCATGTATTTGATGCTAGGATTACATAAACTAAAATGTATTATATTGTGCTTGCTACATAATAAGCATCAAACAGATTACATTATTAAGATATTGATGACAATGCAAAATAATTTTCTAAATCAGAGTAATTCTTGAATATGCAGACTTACAAGCCCGATCCAGTCTTCCTTAATTGGAAACTCCAAGAGATCCTATATATTTTTAAAAAGCTTCCCAGTGACTTTGAGGTGTTTTGCTAAATCTAACTTTGCAAGGGTATACCAATTCCACATCTACAAGAAAATAAACACATTTTGTTGAACTCTGGCTTTTTTGATGTGAACATAAAATTTAAATTAAAAAAGCATTCAAAGTTCTTTCATATAAGTATAGTATATAATCCCCTCTTATTATTTATGAATCAATAAATAGTCCATATATTCATTTCCAAATTACCTCAGGGGTATTGTATTTCTTTTCTATGGAGTTTTTTTCCCCCTCCGAATAACTAATAATGTTTCACTTTCAGTTTCACTTGACTCCAAAGGTTATTTCAAGAAAATTTAATGTTGCTTTATATGTGCCATTTCATATCAGCAGCGAGAGCAACAATTCATATTCTTTTATTTCAGAATGCTTTCAGTAATTTTAATGTTATTAAAAATCTTAGTTCTCCTAAATGTTGTAAGTTTTACAAGCCATTTATTGTTTTATATCTTCAAAGAACTTCATTTAGTCATTCACTCAGCACCTGTTCATTAATGCCTATCAGGATCTGAAAATCACTGGTGAGAAACAGACCCAAAGCCTGCTTCCACAGAGTTCAGTTTATCTAGTGGGGATACAGACAACAACAGAATAGTTTTACAAATGTACAACTACAAATTGTGATAAGTGCTTTGAAGAAAAACCTCCTGGCATCATGAAATCACATAACAAGGTGGGCACGGCCTAGTCAGAGAAACAGCAGGAAGGCCTCTGTGCAGTGAGCTCAGAAATGAGAAATAAGCATAAGAGTTAACTAGATGAAGAGGAGAGGAAACGTATCTAGCTGGAGATGGGGCATAAAGGCCCTGAGAGGATGTAAGAAAAGGTGGGCGTGGCTGGAGGACTAAGAGGAGTTTAAGGTGAGAAAGGTAAGACCAGGAGTGAGGTCTGGGATGGGTTCATCTTAAGCACAGTGAAAGCCCTGGCAGGTTTTAAGCAAAAGAGTTATGGGATCAATTGGCATTTGACTTCAATGGACGAAGGACTGAAGAAGAGCAAAGACTGGATCAGGATGTGTTTATGCAAATAATCAGATTAATGGATAAAGCCTTAATGAAATTATCTAAGGCTGTCTTTCATTGGCGATCTAGTATATAAAATTAAAGTCTTGAAATTTTCCATGCCAAAACAGAATAATTAAGAAACAGAAAAGTTCAATTAAAGAAAGAAATCGAAAAGAATTATTGATATGCCATTTTTTGTCTAATAACTTTTATCAATTTATTTTAAATATATTTTCCCTTTTGCATTCTAATTTCCAACTCTTATTCCTTTTTTTGGAAACTTTTGTATTTTATTTTTCTTAGTTAAGAAAGCAATAGACTTATAGAGGTCCACTCACAATTGTCAAGGGTTGTAAATATGCTTCTTTGGATGTCTTTTACCACCAGGACAAAGTTGGTTTCAGCTTATTCCAATCAGATAATTGTTGTTTTTTTTTTTTTTTTTTAGGCAAGGCAACCCTTGGTTGACCTCACAGATTGCAAGGACCTTATCAGCTTACGATCCCTTATTTTTAAATTTTTTTACACCTATAGCACCTGGTCTTCCTAGGTGGTCTCCTATCCAAGTACTAACCAGGCCCAACCCTGCTTAGCTTCCAAGATCAGATGAGATCAGGCTTCTTCAAGGTAGCATGGTTGTAGACTCAGATAAATTTCTATTTGTGCCTATTCAGTGACAATTTTAAAAGTCTCTCCAATGAAACAGTCATCGAATCTCAGTTATCCAAAAAAATCTCAATTTCAGCATTTGACAAAAGAGCAAAGAAAACCTAAAATATCAACTCTGATGTATGACATTTACATGTCAAGCTTCCTTTTCTTGACTGTTGAAAAATGTTACTTTATCACAAATTTGATTACATTTAATCTTGTTTTGAATATCTATGAAGAACGTTTCTCTGCTAATGTTGGTAAAAATACAAAAAAAAAAAAATTTGCAAGAGCGTCACCTCCTGGAATTACTAATAAATGTCAGACCAAGTCATACTCTGACCTCCTGTTTTTAAGGAAAAAAAAAAGGTATTTTAATGGCTGTATTTACTTTCATTTTCCTGTGTTTCAGAGGAGAGATTTAAATGCCAGACCATCACCTACGTGGAAGAGTTTTAAGTTGGCAATCAGGTTACTTTAGGAGGAAGGACAACTGGAGCTAGATGATAAGCTGTTCTCTGGCTGCCTCAAGTCTTGTTGAACATTTAGCCTCTTCAGTCACTCCTGGCCAACATTACTTTTTGTCTATTATATTCTTCTGCCATTTCTGCTTTTTAAAAATATATTATTGGCCTTCCTGGAATGGTCTGTTGCTCTTTTATTCCTTTAAATGCCTTCTCCAAGCTAACCTCTGGCAAGAAAACTATTCTGCTAATCCAAATCTATTTTGTTTCATGGCTTGTGTGATTCCCTTCGGGCTATATTCTTCTTTTCCTTATGTTTGGTCCACCTGTGGAAAAGATAGGAACTGTGTTGACATTCTATAATGTGTTCAGGTCACCAGCAGTCTTTGGTATTTTGGGCTTATGAAAATTTTCACAAGGGATGACCCATGACATCAGAATAATAGTGATAATTCCAACAGTTTGGCATGCATAGGTCTATGAGGCAGACCTGCTCTTAATGCATACAGGGGTTGCTGACTTTGCTCTATGCTTTGCTTATTTGCAGGTGTAGCTTTTAATGATCAATGTTCTGAGCTAATGAATAATCAAATCTATACATTCTTTTATGTGCCCACTCATTTATTCATTCATTCTCGTGTTCATTCAACAAGTATTTATTCAGTATCTTTTAAATATTTAGCATATGCTAGACCCTGGAGATCAAATGTCAAGCACCTAAGAAGACAAAGTCCCTGACTTCCTAGAGTTAACTGGTGGGGAAGGAGGGCTGCAACAGATATGAATTAAATAATCTCACTGATAAATGTATAATTACGAATTAAGGGAAGTACTTGGAAAGACTGGAATGTTATGGTTCCAAAGATCTAGATAACAAGGAAATTTAACATGACTGGCGGGAAGATGGGGAGAGAGTAGTCAGAGATAAACATCTCTCCACTCCAGGAAATGATAAAGGTGAGACTAGGAAAAGTGTGTGGGCTGGGGTGCAGAAAAATGTAGTATGTTCTATAGAAGGAACAGCATGTGCAAAGGTTGTATGGCACAGTCTATGCCTCTTTCAGGAACTGGAAGACAGGCAATGCCAATGTGACTGAAGTCCACAGTAAGAGGGACAATGGTGTGTGATAATCTCTAGACTGACGTAGATGCAGGGCCAAGTCACAAGGCTCTGTGCACCTTGTTGAAGACTGGGTCTTCATCCTTCTAATGAGCTTTAAAAAATATCACAGACTTGGTATAATCCATTTAGAATAAGAAATGGAGTGTTGCTTCTGCTCCTGACTGAGATCTTTCAAAACCAGAGTATGATGTTAATAAGCCAATCACCCATGTAAGTTTGGTATTAAATTTTCCTATTTGGAAAAAAGTAACTACTAAATTTCTCACAAGAACAGGCTCTTTAGTTTCTAATAATCAGAATGTTTAAGAACTTAGATAGGGTCTTATTTTTATCATAGTCAGTCAAATAAATATTTACACACTAAATAGCATCTCACAGATCTTACTAAGCATTAAGATAAGTAGTTTCTTTAGTTGTTTTTTTTTTTCCTTTTTTAAAAAATTCTCACTCCATTTTAGCTTAACTGATGGACATATTTACTAGTGAGTATTGAAACAAATTAATACTTTAAGTGCCAAAAGGCAAAAACCACAGCTTTTTAGTGCCCTGTATTAATAGAGATCCTCTGACTTTTGACGGCTTACCCACTGTGATGAAAGTCCTCGAAATTCTTTAAGCATCCAGTTTGCACAGCTCAGCTTTTAAAACTCCTCTAATGAATATGCTGAGCCATGCAGTTCTGGGATCCAAAAGAGTAAGTCTGATTCTATCTGTATTTCCATATTCAAAGTAACCCAAAAAAGAAATCTACAGGGGCAAAGATATCTAGTATTATAAACAAATAAATTTTAACAACAATAGAGGAAAAAAATCAGATACTGGCCAACCTGCCAAGACCTAAGTTCAGGAGGCTGAATTTTTACTCTTCTAGCTGACAACATAATTACCCCCTACAACTGCCACAGACACATACTCCCTGTAGTGTTTTAATCTTTATTATTATATTCACAGCTCTAAAAAATATAACACAATACTAAATTATAACCTCATGTCCTGTTCAACTGTCAGAAAAGATCCTAGTTTCCTTTTATAAGGCCGTACTGACTATTTACAGAAATATACATATTCAAAAGATAATAATCTCCAAAAGGAAGGCTATTAATGGTTCTCTAAAGCTGTGGAGCAACATTAGCAAAGGAGGCAATTACAGTCACATCAAAGACAGATAACAAAGTCATTGTTTTACCAAGAACGAAATGCTTGTCTTATGTTTTTGCTTGATTGCTAAAACATTTTTAAAGCACCTACAGAAAAATCATTGTTGGTTTAAAACTCAAAGATTTTAAAAATAGAGCTATTAAAAAATATTGAGGTCTCATCAAGTATAAAATGTCTATAGGTAACTTTTCAGATAGCTTTGTGTGGGCTAGGAGGCATTTGAACATGGCCCCCAACATTCCCACCTGCAGAGTACACACCTGCATAATCCTCTCCCTTTGAAGGTGGGCAGGACTGTAAATGTGGTGGGATAGTCACTCCCTAGATTATGTTACATCATTCAGCAAAGGGGAGAGTAATGTTGAATGATGTAACATATGTTATATCACTGTCCTGGCCAATTGAAGAGATTCTCTTCTAGCCTCAAAGAAGAAAACTGATACATTGTGGAGAAGGACACTTGGCAGGGAACAAAGGAGAGCCTCTTAGAGTTGAAAACACCTTCTGACTGACAGCCAGAAAGCTGAGAATGCCTTCTGACTCTCAGCCCCATAACCACAAGGAACAAAATTCTATCAATAATTGGTGAACATGGAAGAAGACCCCAAGCCTCAGATGAGACCAAAGCCCCAGCCAACATCTTGCTTTCGGCCTGGTGAGAGCCTGAGCAGAGACCTTGGCTAACCAATGAGAAGACTCTTGACTCATGTAAATTGTGAGATAATAAATGTGTGTTGTTTTAAGCCTCTATGTTTATGGCAATTTGTTGTGCAGCAATAGACGCTAATATATTCTGTATTCAGTAAAATTTACATTTTACTCTGAGTCAGTAAGACTAATTTTTTCAAGTCCAAATAAATGTAGGTAGAAGTTTTATGGTAATACAGATATTAAAGCATACCATAAATAGTACAAATAAAGCATACATGGTACAGAAGACAGACCACTGAAATCATAGTACATGAGCCTTAGTACCAGCTTGGCCACTGAGTGATTTGAAGAAGTCATGTAATCTTTATGAGCCTTGGTTTCTTCATCAGTAAAGTTAAAGTATACTACTAGTCAGGAGTCTGCATTTTAACAAGGTCTCCTGGTGATTATCAAGCTTGCTGAAGTTTGAGAAGCTCTGTTTTACGTATACAAGAAGTTTACACCTTTTCGTTCTTCCTTAATATCTTCCCATAGATATGGATCCAGGTTTTGTAGGATCTGAAGTTTATACAATTTAGGGGACTCTCTTGGAGAGTTAGTTGTAAATTAGAAATTAGTAGAGGATCTTGGGAAAGCTCATACAAGTGAGGGCTCTGAAGCTAAAACTTCACAAGTTTGAAAGAAAACGTTCTGCCTTCCATTGTTTTGGTTTCTTATTTATACTCATTTAATTCCAATACCCTTGAAACAGCCCCCCTCTACTCTTTCTCTTTCCTCTTCAATCTCTTCTTCTCTACAGATTCTTCTCTATCAATGCTGAAACAGTCACCTCTTTTACCCTTAAAACCAAAGAAGAGTATGCTAAAACAAAAAATAAGCAAAAACTCCAAGTCAAAAAATACAAATAAAAAAGTAAAATCTTTCCTTCAAATCTGTATTTCTTTAAATTTTCAGGGATTTTTTTGTACTTCTTAACTGCTAAATTTCTTCCAAATATTGTCTTAGAAAAAACTTACTTTCTTTTTTCTCACTTGTAGTTTATTTCTCAATCTATTGTAAAATGGCTAAAACTGCTCTCACAAAAGAAATAAACAACCTACTTATTGCTAAATCTGTCTTTATCTTGCAGCATTTGACACTCCCTCTCCCCACACTCACTTTTTTTCAGAGACATTTTAAAACACAGTGAAAGTTTTAAAATGTACAATGATTACATTTATGCCCACCACCTAGATTCTTCAACAACCCTTAACATTTTGTCATTTGCTGTGTGTGTGTGGGTGTGTATTTTGCTTAACAATCATTCAGGAAAGTTGTAGATATCATGACATGCAGACACCTTCAAATATTTCAGTTTGCACCTTCTAAAAATAATAATCTTTTCTGATAATACCAAGTACTATTATTACAACTAAGAAAATTGACAAAAATTTGCTAATATTATCTGCCACCTATTACATATTCGTACTCCCTAATTGTCCCTAAAATGTCTTTTAGCTGTTTTACTCATTGTGAAAGCTCATACTCAGGTATCAAGCACTGCATTTGGTTGTTAAGTTCTTTAACTTCTTTAAATTTTTGAACAGTCATTCCATTTTTTTTCCCCATGATAGCATTAACCTTTTGAAGAGTATAGGTCAGCTGTCTTTGGAATTGACATCACATTCTAGAATTAGCTGATGGTTTCATTGTGTTTTTATATATTATTCCTCTATCCCCAATATTTGGTGTAGCCTAGAGCAGCAGTTCCCAACACTTTTGGCAGCAGGGACCAGTTCTCCTTTGAGAATCAAATGCCTGATGATCTGAGGTGTAGCTGAGCTGGTGATGCTAGCGCTGGGGAGCAGCAGCAAATACAGACGAAGCTTGGCTCGCTCGCTGATCAGCTACTCACTTCTCGCTGTACGGCCCTGTTCCTAACAGGCCACGGACCAGTACCGGACTGCGACTCCTGATAGAGGGTAAGGCTATAATTTAAATGTGATACAGTTTAAACATTTTTTGAGATGATTTCTTCATAGATGATACTGATTACTTCATAATACATCTGTAAAGGAGGCCCCTAATGTCAGATGGCCCTACTATTATGATGTTAAGTTTGATCATTTGGTTTTGCCTGGCAAGTTTTTCTTTCTAAAGATATATATTTTTTCCCTTTGTAATTAATAATCAACTAATCAGGCAATATTTTGGCACATGCAAATAATCTTTCGCCTAGTTGTATTAGCATCCATTATTGAGCCCTCATCTAAATCGATATTTCACTGGGGTTGCAGAATGGCCCCTCCCTTCTTCTTGAAAAGTTTTCTACCTTAAGCATCAATGATATCATAAGATACTTATTTTCAGTTTGCTTTCCCCTTCCATTCTGGTCCCTTTTTCAAGCTCCTTTGCTTCTATTCCTCCTTAAATGTTGGTATTCCTCAGAGTTCTTTCACATAATTATGGTTAGTACTTATTGATTTCTCAAGAAAGAGTAATTAGAAAAGTGTATTTTAATATAAAGAATTAGAATAAATGGTTTTTATTGTGCCTCTTTAAGTTTGTTTTACCAATGAACGCAAGAAGCAAATTGTCTCTAAAAATTATCAAGCATAGAATTAATACTTTGGAAATTATAGATCTAAATAGTCAAATACATAGATTTTAAGGGTTGCTTTTACTAACATGAAGAGTTTTAAGCATCATTTAACTTTTGTATCAATACGGTCTCACTATCAGGGCAGGAACTCAAACTGTCTGTTCACAGTCATACACACAGTACCCAGTATTGGCCTAGCCAGCTTTCAATAATGTGTCTGAATGCCTTGCTAAAATCTCCCTAAAAGGGGGTACTTCATATTTTCTTATTCCCATGTGCTAAAAAAGTATATCGAAGAATCATACAACAATTTGCCTGATTATAATTGAAATTTATAAAAAGATTAAAACTCAGAGCCAAACTAATAGCCACATCAACAACAAAACACATTGAAGACCTGTAGCTATTAAATTCAATAAAAACTTGGCAGGAAGTGTGATTATTCCTTTTTTTTCTTTTTAATTTTTAAATTCCCACTTTAAGTTCCCCAAACCCACTCCATATATACTCATCAACTGTCTCTCTTGTTTTCACTAAATGATATATGTTCAATTAATGTCAATTCAAAATTCAATTTTCCTTAATTTAAAGGAATAGTAATGAAGACAGAACTATATTTTACACAGAATTTGGATAACTGTAGAGCTTAAATAGACAGGTCACCCCACCCACTTCCAAAACTATTCAAGAATAATTACTTTTATAATGGTGAATTAAGAAACTATAAATTCCCAATATGTATTTCATAATCAAAAGTAGATTAAAGTACATTTTATAAAGATTGCTTTTAAATGTATTCTAATACTTTAAATATTAAGCTATCCAAAATATTTGATTATCTACAACATTTTCTAAATTTCTGGAATAATGGAGGGGGTTAATGTTCATTGTTATAAATGCATATAATTATAGCTAACGATTTCATAGCTTACTTAATTTAATAATCGTTGTCTAAGAAGAATAATCATGAATGTAAAAAAATAACATTGAGATTTTCTTAATTGCACCACTTAGGAAATATAGATCAATAATAATATTGACTGGGATAAGTGGATTGTAGGAAAGTTTTGAACAATTTGATTCTTAATTAAAACAAAACTCCATGAAAAAAAACAAGTATTACCTAAAATGAGAATATAAAGTGTAGTCATTCCATTAGCCAGTGTTCTTAGTAGCCTAACATTTATATTTGTTGTAATTACAAAACAATTACCTAAAATTCAATTTATGAGTATTCCTTCATAATGTACATCATAAACCATTATAAGTTTTATATTTGTTTTTAAAGGGTAAAATCAATCTATTTATTGGGTACAATTGGAGAATATACTAGTTTTCTAGGCCTTCCATAATACAGTAATAAAAACTGAATCACTGAGAACAACAGAAATTTATTATCTCACAGTTCTGGAAGTTATAAGTCTGATATCAAGGTGTCAGGAGGGCCATGTTCCCTCTGAAGGCACTGGAGAAGGGTCTGTTCTAGATCTCTCTAGCCTCTTGATCTAGATCTTTTCTAATTTCTTGGCTTATAGCGACTCTACTTCAGCACTCACATGGCATTCTCCCTGTGTACATGTCTCTGTATCTAAATTTTCCCTTTTTATAAAAAGAGAAGTCATATCTGTTTATGGGCCCACCAGACTTCAAAGAGGCAAAGGTTTGGTGCTTCAGTAGTTGCTAGGTGGTTTAGAAGCAGAAACTGTACTTGGTTGTAGATTCCCATGAAGCATGTGCCTGGACAAGCCTTAAAGCTCTAAGAGCATATGCCAAGGTGTGAAGAGCCCACAGGGCACACTCGCCAAAATTGTAACTCATGATAGAGTGAATTAGTTAACATATAAAAACTAATATGGAAGACTGGCTGAGAAACATCTGAAAATTTAGAATGAAGAGGAAGGAACTTGTTCTATAAAACATTAAAATGCAAAGCTAAAATCATTAGAACACAATAATATTATGCAAAAATCAGTAGTATTAGAACGGAATTGATACTTCTTTAATATACACTAGAATATAAGAACTCAATATAAAATAAGGCACAGATCACAAAACAAGGATTTGGTAAATCATGTTTTCAAGACAGTGGGTCGAAATCATTAATATATTTTTAAAATTAATTTTGTGGACCCCTGTCAGTTTTTTTTTTTAATTGAAATAGAATAAAATAAAATTGGATGAGATAGGATGAAATGGAATGAGAAAGAATAGAGTAGAGCAGAGCAGAACAGAACAGAACAGAGTAGAATATATTAGAATTCACCACAAATATTAAGGATAAAATTTTTTTTGACACTTTCATATCAGTTATAAGAATGTGTGTGCATGTATATGTATGTCGTGTGTATTCTAGATTGTGATTTAAAATGTAATATTTAATGTGGATTGTGATAAAAAAATTAAACGTCTCTCCTATAAATGATTTGGGGTAGTTAATTATTTGGAAAAATATCTTTTTATATCCTTAATCTCTAAAAAATAACAATACAAAACATATATGGATTGAAGAGTTTTTTTTTAAATCATAATAAATGTACATAGACATATAAACATGATCTCTGAGAATTTTAGAAGGGTAAAAGTTAAGGAAGAAATAATAAAGGAAAAGTACTGCATGTTTGAAATCACAGACACAAAAAATGTACAATTCAGAAAGTAATCAAAAGTTAAAAGAAAATTTGGGAAAAATAATTGCAATAACAACAAAGATAAACATCCTAAATGTATTTTAAAAAATAAGGCATAAATAAGGAAAGCACTGATTCTATAACAAGTAGATAATTTACCTAAAAGATAAATATAACTGACTAAAAATGTTTACTTTCACATAATATCAAAGAGAGAAAATAATTAGACAATAGTAAAATATTCTCTTATCAAATTTTGCAAGGAGTGTTGAAAAAGATATAAAAATATCTGACGCAGTATAATTTGATGTGCACTATTTGGACACCAGTTTGGAGATATATCAAGAATCTTAAAATGTTATCTTTCTTTGACCAACTAATTCCATATTTTATGGAGTTCCTCCCAACAAAAGAGTTTGAAATAAGCACCATGGTTCAGGTATTCATCTTATCATTACTTGTAATGGTGCTAATTATACGCTGAATATGCCAAATAAGTGGAGCAACCTGCAGTAGATGCCATGTTTTCATCTGAATACTGTTTAATGAAATAGAAAAAAAAAAACTTTTGATATATGAGAAACTCTGAATCAAAACTGTATATTAGTTCTGAGGAAAACATGATTATAAAGAAAATTACACCACCATTACCAATTTTCTCTGGGTAGGGAGACAGTGGTTATTTTAATTTTCTTCTTTGTGTTTCTCCATTTGTCCATATATCTTAAATAGGTATATATTATCTTCTATAATACCAAAGGCAATTCAGTTAATCTTAAAATAGCATCCTCTCTTGCCCTCTTCCATATGGCCTTAGTGGTGGGTCTCTAAGGATTTCTCTAATGAGAAATGTCTGAAGGTGCTGTAAACAGTTCTTTTAAGTATAATTGAGAGTTCCTCTAGTCACTTTATCTTTTGTTTTAAAGTTTTTTTTTTCTTAATATAAACCTTGAATAGAATATTCACATCAATATTTTAATTTATTTCCAGTCTCACCTGTTATGAATCAGAACTTGAAGGAGGTAACAGACCTGCTAATATAATAGCCTCTTATTAAGCATGAATTAATGAGTTAATACTATAATAAATAACAGAGCTTTCTAAGTAAATGTAAAGGGCACCCCTTCTGTGTTAGGATAAGGCATTTTGATTACTTTTTACTGTATATGAAGATGGTAGACTTTGTGTTGTGATCGCTCACTCAAATATCTCTTTAAAGAAGGACTTGCTGCCTGAACTACCTTGCCCCTTCCTGGGAGTGGCCCACATGCACTGACTGACCCAGGTGGAAGTGTAAATAACTCACACTCTCAGTCAGATTTAGGAGGATGCTAAAGGACCATTCTAGCTAGGTCCAGGGCATCCTGTGGCTTTGGGCCTGCACTACAGTTTGACCTTTCCCTCTGACCAGTTTTTCTTCCTTCTCCTTCCAATCCACAAGTATTGACTTCAAGGGCACATCTCAAAAATATCTTACAAGGTAAACTGTATCTACCTTAGAACCCTAACCCAATAGAGGACAATGAATTACTACTCTGGATATAGGTGAGCTAGTGGCATCTTGTATATATTTTGAATTTCATTATGTCATAAAAAATGATGAATAAAGTGTAGACTTAGAGGTGCAGCTATATTAATGGAAAAGCCCTCAAAACCAATCTTATCTTAA
Source organism: Pteropus medius (assembly GCF_902729225.1). Taxonomy (NCBI): domain Eukaryota; kingdom Metazoa; phylum Chordata; class Mammalia; order Chiroptera; family Pteropodidae; genus Pteropus; species Pteropus medius. The sequence goes on along the minus strand of NW_024352787.1, from coordinate 8,308,899 downwards.
AACGTTATAGAATTTGTCTTAGACCACCACTCATTAATCAAATCAGTTTATCATTTTATAAAACACCAGAATCAGTATTCGTGAGAATCCGACTGCAATTTATTTTGCAATATTTTAGTAAAATAACTTTCAAAAAAAAAAAAAAACTACCTTTGTTAGCATCATGCTCTGGAGCAGTGTTAATGAAATGATTGACACGCTGAATGTACTGATTTACTGCCTTTCCTTGACCGTAATTAAGCAGTTGATTCTTACCCGTACCTCCCTCTGTTCTCTTCCACATACGGCAAGCAACAGTCATGGAAGTTTAGCAAATTAAGCTTTGATTTTGACACATTTCACAGTGCTTCCAATGATGCTGAAACAGAAAGTAGCTCTTAAAACCTGCTTACCCAACCTGCTAGTCTGAACTGAAGCTCTTTGCTGCCCTCTGCAGATAACTAGAGATGAAAATGGAAAGTCCTTAATTAGCAAATATTGCTTTCTTCTGAGTAAATAGAATTTTTGTTCTGTAAACTTTATAGAATAATAGACTAAACGAAGGATATTTGAATTAAAGTAAAATTAAGAATATTTCTTTCCTGTAATCTCTTTTGTACTATATCCTGCATTTCTGCATTTGCCTTTTTAAAAATAATTACCTAAAATTAAAACTACACGTTTGAAAACACTGTGGTAACACAAAATGAAGGTATAACACACATATACACGCACAAAACACACACATGAATGCATACATTAAGAATTACTAATTTTTCTTTTTTAAAATTTTTTATCATTATATGTATTAGCCACATTTTAAAAGTCACAGAAATTATACTAGAAAATGTCCTCTGGTTAAAAACATAAGCTACATGCTCTATTTTTTTAAAGACTTAATTTTTTAGAGTAGTTTTGCGCACAGCAAAATTGAATAGAAATTACAGAGATTTCCCATACCCGCCTGCCCCCACAATAAGCTTTATTGTCACATAATAGTTTTTCTTGCTTTTTGTTTTAAAGCTTATTGTTGTCCCCTCAACACATGCACACTTTTTTGGCCATTGTTTCGTAAGAAAAGAATCACTATTTCAATCATTTCAATTCACGTTAAAAGTATTTTGCTGAGCATTTTCTACGTTGTCAGAAATCAAAATGATGATAATGACAGTAAACAGCTGAGTGCCTACCACGTGCAAGACACTGTTGCATATTTTACATATGCTACATATGCTAACCACTTAATCTTTGCAAATATTGTAAGCTTACCATTTTGTTGAAAATAGCATTACTCGAGGTTTCATCATTATTTAACACAAATCACCTTTCTTAAGGCATGAGAAAGGTCAGTTATATTTTGTAATTCCTGTTATTTCACAGTGAGCATGTGGTTTTACTCCTATTCATGTTTTCTGTACTTTAAGCTCATCTATGACTTTTTGATTTTCAGGCAGTGTGTTTAAGAATTTTTTCCCAAGAGATAATCAACTGCTGAATGTAACGTCTCTCTTTAAATATGAGACAACCTTCAAATCACTTCTTAAAAGTGGTGGTTGTAGCTTTGTGAAAATCAGATCCTAAAAATCTTACACTATTGGTCTTGTTTCCACTTAATTTCTGTCTTAATTTCTTATTTGTGTACTGTATCTCTGTACTATTTGTGTACTGTATCTCTATACTATTTAGAAGGAAACTTACCTGACTTCTTTATGGGCTGAGATTTACACTGAGGTTACTATACATAATGCTAAGGGAATCATTAGCAGTAAAAACAGCAAATACTTTCAAGCACTGATGACATAGAATTAGAGTCTAGGAAAATGTTGGGGATAATGTAATGGGAATTCACACAGATACAATGGATATTCAGAGTAATTATCTCCAAATGAAAGAATGGAAAATAGATTATGATAAATGTAACAATATCAAGAATCACTTTATAAAGCAAGCTTGGTGTAATTAAAGGTGTAACATCCAAAATTTTCATACAGTTTGGCAACTAAAAGTACTGACATGGTTCTCTGAAAATCATTTTCAAAATCATAAAAGTCTTACTACCTACCCTTAACCACAGTGACACAAGTTCACATTATCTCCACCCAAACCTGATATTGCAGAGTCACTTTTACTCCTTGTGGAGTCCTCCAGAGTGTGTTTGAGCAATCATAAGCAAATAAAAATAGATACTCTCCCGCCCTCCCCCTTTTTACACAAAAGGCAGAGTACTATGTGCACTACTCTATCCCTTGATTTTTTTCACATAATGCTATTATCCTGAAGACTTTTACCTACTAGTACACAGAAATGGTCCTAATACTATTTAATGGTGTCATAATACTCTATTTTACTAATGTATAACAGTTTAATTCTTTGTTAAGGTGGTTAGGTTGTTTTTCCATCAATATTGCAATGTACATCTTTATACATATGTGATAGTAAATGTAAAAATTTGTTTTTAAAAATATTTAAATAAAAATAATATGGCACTGAAAGTTACAAATGTATACATGGGATAGATACTGAGATCCTTAGTCCAGATCTTTCAGGGTGGATGAACCCATTTCCTAGGTGCTGGGAATATTGACGCTTAATGAAGAGGAACAGTCTCTGACTGGAAAGTGCCTATGGCTCCGAGGAATGCCCTTTCCAAAGTTGCAGACTGTGACCAATGACAACCTGAGGAAGGCTGTAAAGATCCAGGCTTCTTACCTCATTTTAGGAAGCTCTGGAGGTTTCACTCAGATCTCAGTTACAGCCTCCTGTGGGTAGCTTCTCCATCCATCCAGTTCTGCCTCCTTCACTTCCTTACAGATGTTTCCCAAGAACATTTCCAATAAACGTTCTGCATGCAATTTTATGTCTCATGATGTTTTCAGAGAACCGATTTTAGATAGGGCATTTATACTTGATTAAGTCTGAGTTTGTAGTATTAAGGTTAGATTATCACAGTGTTAGTCATTTATTTAGTTAATATTTAAAATATTGTGATAACATTTTTATCTTTTATATATTTTTTTGGTCTGAAAACTTATTTTTCCCTCATTGTTTTTGTTTATTGAAATTCAATTTTTAGGTGAATAATTATATATATGTTGATGAACATACAGTTGTGTAATAATTCTATGTAGGTTGATAAACATACAATTATGTGATGGTTCAAAATACAGAACAGTTCCATCATCTGAAAAAATTCCCTTGTGCCCTTTGTTGAAGGTCTGTTAAAGTATACTGACAATTTTTTAAAAATTGATTTGTTTTCTTTAGACTGAGTTTAGAAAGATTTTAAATATTCTGGGTATCAGTCCTTTATCAGATATATATTTCACAAATATTTTCTCCCAATCTGAAGCTTGACTTTTTATTTTTCTAAAAAAGTTCTTTTGAAGAGCTTTCATGTAATTTTTTAAAACTAAAATACCTGATTTATTTTTTTCACTATTTTGTGTATATAGGAGTAATCTGTTATTACAGGGTAATGGATAATAAAAAATATGCATAAATGCAGACATTTAAATCATATCATACAATATTCATAGGAGAAAAGAAGAAGGGAAGTTGATCTCTTTCTAATCTGTTAGAATAGTTCCTCGTAAAGTAGTTATAGAATACAATAAGTTCCTAATAGCAAATGCAAACTTGAATGCAATTAAAAGGGAATATGGATAGACATTTTGGTTATGTCAAAGTTTCAAGGCATTATCCTTGTTTATTTCCAGATAATTTTTTTCCTTTTCTTTTATGTCTTTAAGGAAATAAAAAATAAAGCATGATCTGGCTTAAGATGGAGAAATAAAGGTAGAATTCAGAATTTTTTTCTCCAAATAATAACAAAATGAACAAAAAAGAGGAAAATGTGGTAACAAAATTAATCAACAAAGCATCAGTCAACTAAGGGAACAGTTATGACGAAATGACAAAATTTAATGGCCTGTAGCCTAAGAAGAGGAGGTGATTCTGGGAGGGTAGCTCAACACAGCCAACCTCCTAACCCCATTTTTAATCCTAAATATGGAGAAAAGTAGATATTATCTTTTACCTTTTCAGAGTAAAGAATTTTAGCAATTGATGCTGGAGGGAAATGGTTAAATTTTGAATAACAGGTCTGACACTTTCAGAAAGAGAATGATTCGAAAGAAAAACAAATCAAAGTCCAGTGGTTTCTTTTTGGAAGAATGGGATACAGATATCCAATTGAGTAGAATAAACCTCGATAAAGGACTCCTCTTTAAAAAAAGCAAAACAGAAACTTCTTTATTACGGAAAATATCAATCATATTTAAAAAAAGAGTAGCATAATGGATTATAATTCACCCATCACCCAAATTTAATAATGAGTAACAACAATGGTCAGTCAATGTTGTTTCATCAATACTGTCACACTTTAACTTCTTTTATATTTGGTGCTTGTGAAAGATGTTTACCAAATCAGTCATTTTTGTACCAACAACATAACTATTACATAGCAGGCATTCAATGGTGTTAGCTAAATGAATCAATTAATCAATGAATGAATCAATCTCCATTTAAACATATTATTCCACTTTCCAGAAAGTAAGTCTGCCTTTAAAAAAAGATGAACACTATATATGATGAATGTGATAACAATGCAAAGAACCAATTTCATTAAATATGTGCAAGGACAGGCATTTTGAAGATAATCAGGCTAAGATTATGGATTCTTCTTAAATGAGAAAGAGAATCCTACTAATGGAAACCTTTCTAAGCGAATAGGGACTGAGAAACACACCTGGTAGCTTGAAGGTGACAGAATTAAATGCTCAGGCCCAAATTCACAATGACAATTTAATGCTGAGACATCAGCCTGTACCTTAAAGCAAAGAACTTGTACTTATTTAAAATATGCCTTTTTGTAGAGCTATCACGTCCAAATTGATGTAATTTTACCTCTTTTGATTATGAATTTTCTTGCCTTAAAAAGCCAGTGGTATTAAGAAGTGTGTATACACACACATACACATATATACTTATAGTATGAATACACAAAGCCAAACATAAACATACATGATTACATAATTTCTGCCATTTATTTCCCAAATACCTCAGAGGCCAGTTCTATCTATTTGGGACCAAATGGATAACCTTCAATATAGTCATGAAAAAATTTGAATATATGATACTAGAATCTCTAGTATGTCAACTAATATGTGACTCAGTAAATCATCTATTTAGTTTATTCCACACAAATACCTAAATATTTTGAAATATGATGTTCTTAAGGACACTATTACTGTTATTAAAAAGGACTGAGACCATATTTGCTCTAAAGAAGCAGTAATTTCTCCCCAAACAAATGTTAATAATTGGAAGCAATTGCAGTCAGAATGGAACTTAACTAGTCAGGGGAGAACCTAAGCATCTACTTATGGGAAATTGGTGGCATAAATGAGAATATGATATGGGCCATCAATGCAGGAGGTATTTTAAAAGAGCTGATTTGATCTGCCCTCTTTGATTTTCAACCTAATGAATAAAACATTATAACAACTTTAAAATTTATATAATTTAGTTATTAAATTTTAAAGTAGGAAGCAATATTATTTTAACTCTAATAATATAATTAAATTTAACCTTCTGAATCTATTTCAAAAAAGCACATTTATAAAAACCTGGTTTATATTTCTCCAAAAAGTAATCTGTTGATAGTTATTTCAGTTTCTATTATGGCACTACCTAGAGTTGAATTATTAAGAAATCAGACCAACCTGTATATGGAAAAATACTACCAATTTTAATATCCATTGCTAGTCTATTCCTTAACCCTTATTCATTCTATAATTTATACTTAACTATGATTCTCTGAGATAGTGCATGATATGTTGGTGTATATGGAATTAGAAGACACATTTCTAAATTGCCTGAAACATTTTTTTGCTCTGCAACAATTTATTAGCTGTAGGTAGTCTTTTAAATATTGATTATTCTAGAGATCAAAGGAGCTGATAGATCTGAAATGTATTTTCACTTAAATGGAAATAGAAAATGTCTCTATTTTACTAATAATGTTAAAGGATTTATGGTTGAAACTACATGGCAACAAATTTATGTAAAAGAAAATAAAAAAAATGTTCAAATAGATATGGATGGTTGTATTTCACAGAAATACGCATATAGTTTGTTATTGTATTCTTTCCTACAAAGGATTCTTTAGAGATTGCCACTGTTTCGTGGAAGAAAATGAAGAATTGAGATTCAGAAGACCTAAATTCATAGAAAACAATAAAGTCATGCAAAGATTTGCATGTTTTTGTTTAATGAATACACACACATAATATTTTAGAAGGAGCTTCTACTAAAAGCATTGTTGGGGATTGCCACTATGCATTCAAAGAGAATCCTGCATTGAGATTCACAAGACATCAGTAGTTGTCCCAGCTCTGCCTATAATTCGATTTGAGGTATTCACTTAACTACTTAAGCATTTGATTCCTGATTTGTTAAATAATGAGGCTCTAATAAACAATCTCTGAGGTCCCTTTTAGATCTAAGAAATGCTAATATTCTATTTTCAGTTGTCAGAATAATCACCTTACTTTTGCAAGGAGTTTATACATTTTAAAGTTTATATAAGCAATGTATTAACAGTGGATAAAGAATGGAAATTGAAGATAAAGTAACAGATGTCCTACTATCCAGCCACAACCATTACTAATATATGGTCTCCCACACTTTTCCATATATGTATGTATAATTTAAAACAATAATAAGGCCCTCTAACTTGCTTTTCTTCCTCAATACAATATAACAAACATCTCTCCATGTTATTACATATAGATTTGGATAATTTTAAATACTTCATATGTATGCACAAAATATATTTAATGAATCTCTTTTTTTGGACTTTCATATTATTTCTAATTTTGTTATTACAACAAACTATGATGACTAACATCATACATGTATCTTTACTAATTTCTCTATTTCTTTGAATAAATGCACAGATTTGGGATTATTAGTTCAAAGAAGTAGATGTTTCTTTTTAGTAATTTGATATATTTTGACAAATTGCTGTATAGAAAAGTTTATCCTGATACAGTTCCACAGGCTGTAAAGCAGAGGGTTTATTTTCCTCAAAATGAAGAGAATCCTGGGAGCCTCATTCCTGTTAACCTTTGCTATATTGACAGGCAAAAAATGGTACTCTGCTCTAATCTCAATGTTCATTTTTTTGATTATTAATGAGAACAAATGTATCACTAAATGTTTGGGCCACTTTTACCTTTGTTAGTAAATTTTCTGTACGTGCTTTTAGCCTACCTGAAAAAATTAATACTTTATTTTTAGAGCAGTTTTAGGTGTGTAGAAAAATCAAGAGAAAAGTACAAGGGTTCTCATATACCCCTTTTTGTTCCTTACTACCCAGTTTCCCTATTATTAACATTTTATAATGTGGCACACTTCTTACAATTGATGAACTAATGTTGATACATTTTTATTTTTTAAAGTCTATAGTTTACATTAGGGTTTACTCTTTGTGTTGTATAGTTCTACAGATTTTGAAAAACATAAAATGTGATGTGTCCAACATTATGGCATCATACAGGATAGTTTTACTGCCCTAAAAATACTCTGTACTCTACCTATTGATCCCTTCCCATCCCCAACCCCCTGGAAACCAGTGATCTTTTTATTGTCGCCATAGTTTTGTCTTGTCCAGATTGTCATATACTTGGAATCATTTTCAAATTGCCTTTTTCACTTAGCAATATGCATTTAAGTTCCTCCATGTGTTTTCATGGCTTGATAGTTCATTTCTTTTTAGCACTGAATAATATTCCATTGTATGGATATACCGCAGTTCTTGCATTCATCTATGGAAGAACATTTTGACTGCTTCCAATTTTTTTGCAATAACTAATAAGGCAGCTATTAACATTTGTGTGCAGGCTTTTGTGTGGGCATCTTTTCACTTCTTTTCAATAAATACAAAGGAGCATAATTGGTGGATTATGTACTGGGACTATGTTAAGTTTTGTAAGAAACAGCCAAACTAACACTCAAAGTGGCTGTTGGTACCATTCTGCATTTCTGCCAGCAAGGAATGGGAGTTCCTGTTGCTCCATATTCTTGCCAGAATTTGATGGTGTTTTGGATTTTAGACATTCTAACAGGTGTGCAGTGTTGTCTAGTCATTGTATCAATTTGCAATTCACTAGTGACATATGTTCATATTATATGTACTTATTTGCCATTTGTATATCTTCTTTGGTAAAGTGTTCCTGTATTTTGCTCATTTTTTGATCAGTTTTTCTTAATTTTGATTTCTCTGTCTTATGTTGTCATTCTCTTAAAAGCCCATGAAAATTAGTAATATCAATATTTCGTCATATATCTTACAAATAATCTTATAGTAACTGAGTGCTTGTACCATTCCAAAGTTTCTAATTTCTTTGAAGCCAAATTTTGTCAATTCTTTTGTGTTTTCTGCCTATAGTATCATGCCCTGCAATTAAATAACTATTACAAGCTATACACTAACATCTATTAGCATAATTTTCTCTCTCATTTTTTAAACAATTAAATTCTTACTTAATCTGGAATAATTTTCATCTCTGCAGGAGTTACTTTGCTCTTTAATAGTTATTTAAGTAAATCCATATTTAAAAAAATATGCCACAAACTTTATTGATTAAAAATAACAACTATTACATACTATATTCCCACACATGTGCAAGGCCATTTCTGAACTTAATTTTTTCCACTGCATTTCTGTTGATTTCTACACCAGCATTACCTTACTTCGAATGTTGTGGAATTGTAAAATATTATAATTCCAAGTTGGGCAAATCTTTCTTCTTTTTTTCTTTCATTTTTAAATTTTTACTATTTTTTAAATTAATTAATTAATTTATTTTGGTGACATTGGTTAATGAAATACAATAAGTTTAAGGTGTACAACTTAACAGTAATTGCATTGTGCGTTCCCCTCCCATAGTTAGATTTCTTTCTGTCACTATATATTTGATCCCTTTTAACCTATCTACCTCCCTCCTCCCTCTTCCCCTCCTACCCTATAGTAACCACTAGTCCATTATCCATGTCCATGAGTCTCTGTTTGTTTTTCTTGTTCATTTGTTGCTTTTAGGTTTATATCCCACATATGTGATATCATGTGATTTTCAACCTTTTCTGTCTAGCTTATTTCGCTTAGTATGATTATCTCAAGGTCCATCCATGTTGTTGCAAATGGTAGTATGTCAACTCTTCTTATGGCTGAGTAATATTCCATTGTATATATGTATCACAGCTTTTTTAGCCAATCATCTATTGTAGGATACTTCGATTGCTTCCACGACCTGGCCACTGTGAATAATGCTGCTATGAACATTGGTGTGCAAATATCTTTTTGGATATGGGTTTTCAAGTCTTTAGGGTAAAGACCCAAAAGAGGGATTGCTGGATCATATGGTAGGTCAATTCTTAGTTTTTTGAGAAGCCTCTATAACGCTTTCCATAGTGGCCGTACCAATTTGCAGTCCCACCAGCAGTGTATGAGGGCTCCTATTTCTCTACATCCTCTCCCACATTTGTTATTACTTGTCCTGTTGCTTATAGCCATTCTAACAGGTGTGAGATGGTATCTCATTGTGGTTTTGATTTGCATTTCCCTAATAGCTAGCGATGTTGAGCATCTTTTCATATATTTGTTGGCCATTTGTATGTCCTCTAGGGAGAAGTGTCTGCTCAGGTCCTCTGCCCATTTTTTGATTAGATTGTTTGTTTTGTTGTTGTCATTGAGTTGTATGAGTTCTTTGTATATTTTGGATATTAGGCCATATCAGAGGCATTGCTTACAAATATATTTTCCCATGCAGATGGTCGTCTCTTTACCTTGTTGATAGTTTCTTTTGCTGAGCAAAAGTTTGATGTAGTCTCATTCATATATTTTCGCTTTTACCTCCCTTGTCTTTGAGGTCAAATTCATAAAATTCCCTTTAAGCCCAAGGTCCTTGAGTTTAGTTTCTATACTTCTATGCATTTTATTGTTTCAGGTCTTATATTCAGGTCCTTAATCCATTTTGAGTTAATTTTGGTGTGTGGTGATAGACAACGCTCTAGTTTCATTCTTTTGTAGGTGGCTTTCCAGTTTTCCCAGCATCATTTATTGAAGAGGCTTTCCTTTCTCCGCTGTATATTTTTGGCGTTTTTGTTGAAATATATTTTGTTGAAATATATAAATATAGGTTTATTTCTGGACTCTTGATTCTGTTCCACTTGTACGTGTGTGTACTTTTCTGCCAATACCATGCCGTTTTGATTACTGTTGCTTTGTAGTATAATTTGAAGTTGGGCGGAGCCTTGTTCTTTTTTCTCAGGATGGCTTTGGCAATTCGGGATCTTTTGCGCTTCCATACAAATCTGATGATTTTTTGTTCTATTTCTTTAAAAAAATGCTGATTGGATTTTGATGGGGATTGCATTAAATCTGTATAATGCTTTAGGTAATATGGTCATTTTAACTATGTTGATTCTTCCCATCCAAGAACACGGAATATCTTTTAATAGGATCTTGTCATTTTCATTATATAGGTCCTTCACATGTTTCGTTACATTTATTCCGAGGTATTTTTTGTTGTTGTCGTTGCATTTGCAAAAGGAATTATTTTTTCCACTTCTTTTTCTGACACTTCATTGTTAGAGTATAGGAATGCTATGGATTTTTGAACGTTGATTTTGTATTCAGAGACTTTACTGTATTTGCTTATTTTTTTTAGTAGTGTTCTTGTGGAGTCTTTAGGGTTTTCTATATAGAGAATCATGTCATCCGCAAATAGTGACAGTTTGACTTCTTCGTTTTCTATTTGGACACCTTTCTCTTGTCTGATTGTACTCGCTAAGATTTCCAATGTTATACTGACTAACAGTGGTGTAAGTGGACAGCCTTGCCTTGTTCCTGATCTTAGAGGGAAGGTTATTAGTTTTTCACCAATAAGTATAATGTTGGCTGAGGGCTTTTCATATATGGCCTTTATTATGGTAAGGTACTTTACTTCTATACCAATTTTGTTAAGTGTTTTTATCATAAAGGGATGCGGTATCTTGTCGAAGGCTTTTTCTGCATCTATTGATATTATCATATGATTCTTATTTTTTAATTCGTTTATGTGGTGTATCACATTAATTGATTTGCATATGTTGAACCATCCCTGTGTCCCTGGGATGAAGCCCACTCGATTATGGTGTATAATCTTTTTAATATGTTGCTGTATTCGGTTTGCTAGTATCTTATTTAGGATTTTTGCATCTGTGTTCATGAGAGATATTGGTCTGTAGTTTTCTTTTTTTGTGTGTTATCTTTACCAGGTTTTGGTATCAAGGTAATATTGGCCTCATAAAATGAGTTGAGAAGTATTGCCTCCTCTTCGATTTTTTTTGGAAGAGTTGAGGAGACTTGGTATTAAATCTTTGAATGTTCGGTAGAATTCCCTAGTGAAGCCATCTGGTCCTGGACTTTAACATTTTGGTAGGTTTTTGATGATTGTTTCAATGTCCATACTGCTGATCGGTCTATTTAGATTTTCCACTTCTTCTTGATTCGGTCAAGGAAAGTTGTATTTTTCTAAGTACTGGTCCATTTCTTCTAAGTTATTAAATTTGGTGTTATATCCTTCGTATTTCTGCATGTCTGTCGTAATTTCTCCTCTTTCATCCCTGATTTTGTTTATTTGTGTCCTTTCTTTTTTTCCTTTAGTGAGTCCAGCCAGGGGTTTGTCAATTTTATTAACATTCTCAAAGAAGCAGCTCTTTGTTGCATTTATTTTTTCTATTTTTTTGTTTTTGTTTTCAATTTCATTTATTTCTACTCTAATTTTGATTATTTCTTTCCTTCTGCTGACTTTAGGCTTCATTTGTTCTTCCTTTTCTAGTTTTTTTAAGATGAAGCATTAGGTTGTTTATTTGGGCTTGTCCTTGTTTTTGGAGTTAGGCCTGTAATGATATGACCTTTCCTCTTATGACCGCTTTTGCTATGTCTTTAAAGGTTTGATATGTTGTACTATCATTATCATTTGTTTCTATGTATCTCTTGATATCATTTTTATTTTCTCTCTGACCTAGTTATTCTTAAGTAGTATGTTGTTTAATCTCCATTTATTTGTGGTTCTTTCTGCTTTCTTTTTACAGTTGATCTCTAGTTTCAAAGCATTATGATCACAGAATATGGTTGGTATGATTTCAACACTCTTATATTTGTTTAGGCTATTTCTGTGTCCCAGTATGTGGTCAATCCTTGAGAATGTTCCATGTGCACTAGAGAAGAATGTATAAGCAGCTGTTTTGGAATGAAAGGTTCTGTAAATGTCAATTATGTCCTGTTGGTCTAATGTGTCATTTAGGAATGTTATTTCCTTATTGATTTTCTGTTTGGATGATCTGTCCATATCTGACAGTGGGGTATTTAGGTCCCCTACTAATGATAGTATTTTGGTCTGTTTTTATCTTTAGTTCTCTTAGTAATTGCTTTATATATTTTGGTGCTCCCTGACTGGAAGTATAGATATTTATAAGTGTTATGTTCTTAGTGCATGATTCCCTTTATCATTATGAAGTGTCCCTCAGTATCTTTCTTTATTTTTTTGATTTCGAAGTCTATTTGGTTCGATATTAGTACTGCTACTCTTGCTTTTCTCTAATGCCATTTGCTTGAAACATCACTTTCTACCCTTTCACTTTGAGTCTGTATTTGTCTTTGGAGCTGAGATGTATCTCCTGGAGGCAGCATATGTTTGTTTTTTGTTTCTTAATCCAATCTGCAATTCTGTGCCTTTTTATTGGTGAGTTCAGTCCATTTACATTTAGGATGATTATTGAAATATGAGGTCTTCCTACAGCCATTTTATCTTTTGCTTTCTGGTAGCTTGGTGTTTCCATTGCTTCCTTGTCCTCGTGTTTCTGTTTTCTTTATTTTGGTTGTCTTTTGTGGATTTTCCCTCTGGTCGTTCTTGTTTTATGTTATATATTTCAGTTCTGAATCTTTAGCCTGTGGTTACCATTAGGAATATGAAAAGAATATATACCGTCATCCTTTTTCTCCATTTCCCTTTGCACATTTGGACCTTTGAATCCACCCCTTTTCAGTTATTGATGTCTCATTTTGTCCCTATGTATGCTGAACATTCATTACTATCTTGCTACAGTAAATCTCTTCTTATTTTACACTTATAATGCCCTGTTCCTAGTAAGGGTTGCACTCCTGTTTTTAGTCACCTTACTCCTAATTATGCTTTTTTTTTTTTGTCATTTTGTTTTAGGTGAGCTGACCCCTTTCAGTATTTCCTGTAGTGCAGGCCTCGAAGTGGAGAATTCTCTCAATTTTTCTATGCCTGGAAACGTATCAATTTCTCCTTCATAGCTAAAGGAGAGCTCAGCTGGATACATTATTCTTGGCTGGTAGTTCCTTTCATTTAATAGTTTGAATATTTGATTCCACTCCTTTCTGACTTGTAAGGTTTGTGCTGAGAAGTCCAACGATAATCTAATGGATTTTCCTTTATAGGTTACTGTCTTCCTTTCCCTGGCTGCCCTTAGAATTCTGTCTTTGTCATTGATTTTTTGATAATTTTAATATGATACGTCTTGGTGAAGGCCTTTTTAGATTGAGATAATTGGGTGTTCCATTGACTTCTTGAATTCCAAGCTCATTCCTTAGATTTGGGAAATTCTTGTCCAGTATTTGTCTGAAAATGCTTTCTAATCCCTGCTCCTTTTCCTCCCCTTCAAGAATTCCCATTATTCTCATGTTTCCTCTCCCGATGGTATCAGCTAGTTCTTGTATTTCTCTTTCATTATTTTTCATTCTTTGGTTTCACTGTTCTTCCTTCTGACTTATTTCTAGATTTCTGTCTTCGATATCACTGAACCTTTCTTCCATTTGGTCAACTCTATTTCCCAAGCTTGTTATTTCATTTTTCAACTCTTGCAGTGTGTTCTTCATCTCCAGAAGGCCAATTCGATTCTTTTTGAGAGTTTCAATCTCCTTGCTAAAAAACTCATTCTGCTCATCTAGTTTTTTCTCAGTTCCTGAAATTGTTGATATGATTTGTTTTGGATCTCACTGAGTTTTTTCAGAAGTACCATCCTGAATTCTCTGTCATTTAAGTCACATATTTCTATGTCTGTAAGTTTATTTTCTGGAGATTTTTCTCTTTCTGAGATGCCTTGTCACCTTGGTTGTTCATGGTGTTTAATGGACTATTTCTCCACCTGAGCATTAATGGAAGTGTGTTCTGCTCTTTTCTTTTTTCCAGAAAGAAGATTTATTATATAATGGTCCCTAGCTTGTTGCAAGGAAAGTGTTTTTCTTTTAGTTTCCAGTAGGTGGCATCTAAGCCTCTTGGATATCTGCTTTACATAAAGTGTTAATAATGTTGTTTTTTTCCTTATAGATGTTTAATCATGCGTGCTACCCTCAGTCTTGGTTTCTGTCAGTGTTAGTGACAGTTTCGGTAGCATTTGCTCAGATTCCCCTAGGGTTCCTCAGCATTCCGTCTCAGAAGATATGCAGGGAAGGGCCCTCTGGGTTGAGAGTTGGAGGTTGCAGCACAGCCTCAGTTTTGCAACCGCAGCTAGTAAAAATCAACTGTTATTTCTCTGCCATCCCCACTTTTTTGCCATCCCTGTTTCTCTGCCTTCTGCCCTGATGATTGGTCACTGCCACTGGCCGTGTGGAACTCACAGCACTCTCAGGCAGGGCTGTTCAGGGAACTCACTGCTCTTTCTCCCCTCCCCCTTCTCCTACAGGGAGCTCTGGCTGTGAGAAGCAGCTTCTTTGTTTATCCCAGTCCACCACTTGACACCTGGGGATTCTGACCTGTGGTAGCTCTTATGAGCAGATCCCATGCTCAAACGTGCTGGTGTGCAGTTTGAGTGTTTTTGTTGAGTTTTAGGTGTTCAGTTTATTGTTTCAAGGGGAGAGATCTGGGAACATCTCTCACGCCGCCATATTTAATCCAATCTCTCCATCTGTTACTTTTTTATATTTTACTGACTCATCCAATACTTTTATTTTTCCACACAAACCTTAAATTTATATTGTTATTTTCTCATACAAAATCCAGTTTATCTTTAATTTGGGTTACCTTAAGTTTATAGAATACTTTGAAAGAATTGACATATTTTCAACGATTGCATCTTTCTACATATGGCGATGATATGGCTCTTAAATCATTTAAGTTTTGAAAAACAGCTTTCAGTAAAATCATTTCCTGAATCTTCTTTTAAAATCAAATCCCAAATAAGTTGTTTTAGTCTTGTTATTGTGAATGGTATTCTACCAATAAGATGATTCTAGTTTTTTTCATTCTTATGTTTTAACTCGATATTTATTAGTTCTAATATATTTTTAGTTGAGTATAATGGTTTTCCATGACTATAATTACATTATTTAAAAATAGTTTTCACTCCTTTTTTCCAGTATGTATGCCTTTTGTTTTATTTTGTCCCTTTATTTGTTTCCCTAATTATATTCTTCAGCATTTCCAGGTCACTGTTAAATGGATTTGGTTGGCATCTCTAACTTCTGACGATACTGGAACTCTTTATGAATGTGTGATTCTGATTATTTGTACCAAAATCTTTAAAAATATTTTAAATTTATCCTTTTCATCCTAAGTTATTAAGATATTTTATAGTGAATAGGTGTTTATTATATATCTCTTCTGTGTATATGAGGGTATGAGAATATGTTTTTAATTTATTAATGTCATAGGTATTAATGTATAATTATATATTAACTTAACATGTCTCTATAATATGTAACATATATTATAATACTGTAATATATTTTATATGTTTTATATTAATTTAATATGTTGATTCAATAGAAATTAATATGTAATATATTAATCTATATGTTAGATATAGATTAACATAAATCTTTTATCTATTAATATAGAATGAGACCTTCCCCATCACACTCCCATTTCAAGTAGTAAATCTTACACATATCCAGCATTTCCTTCTGTCTTTCTGTGCCTTTTTTTTTTTGCCATAGCACTTACCACCATCTGACATACTTTAAATTTCACCTCATTATCTATTTATTGTCTGTTTCCTACAACTACTTTTCCATGCAGCTACAGTTCCATGATGTCAAGAATTTTTATCTGTTTTGTTCACTGCTGTATATCAAAAACTTAAAACAGCACCTGGCATATCATAGACATTCAACAAATTTGTTTAATAAATGGATATGATGCTGCATTTATAAAGGTGAATCAAAAAAAGACATAGGCTCTGCTTTCATAGAGTTTACAACATAGTGGGGATAGACACAAAACAGATAAACAAAGAAATATGTGTGTTACCATCAATGTAAAATAATACACAGGAAGGGACCGGGATGCTGTAATAATGAAGTTTAGGGGATGTGAGGGACTTTCACTTACACAGTGTGATTAGAACATGTATTTCTGAAAATATAATTATCCAAGAAGACAGACATGTATGTGTGAAGCCCTAGGGCAATAACAAGATAAATGGAGTCTAGTAAAATACAAGAAGGTTGATATTTGGCTGAAGCATTATTGGAGATATAAGAAAGGGACAAATTAGCCTTACAAGCCATAGTGAGGAGTTTGGATTTTATTCAAAGTGCAATGGGAAGCCATTGAACAGTTTTAATCAGAGACATGAATTGATAGAATTTATATTTTAAAAAGTTCTCTCTATCCACTTTGCAGAGAATATATTGGGGGGCCTGGAGAAAGAGAGGAAATGGCAAGACCAGTTTAGAAGCTCTTGTGGTTGTCTAGGCAAGTAATCATGATTCCTGGGCATACAATGAGGGTAAAGGATACATAATTAGATTAGAAATCCATCTGGGAAGTAAAGTGAACACTACTCAGTAAATAACTGGATATGGGAGATGAGGAAGATGCAGAAATTATAAATGCCTCTTCAGTTTCTGGTTAAGCAGACATATAGTAGTGCAATTTACTAATGCGGGAGAATTCAGATCTTAAATTTGCATTCGTGAAATAAACCCTGCTTAACTATGACATTTTATATATTGTTTGATTCTTGGGTTTATTTTTTAAATTGAATTTATAACACAAACTTCTTCTCCCCTGGCATTACCCATGAAGCTGGTCACTATATGGTTTCCTAGGAAGTTGTTAAGGAGGCAGGTTCCTGGGTACTTATGCACCAAAAACTCCTGATTTCATTGGGATAATGCAAGTGTTTATCATTCTTTGAGATACTATTCGATTCAGGAAAAACATATCCATCTTAAACACTGCTGCTTTACTAACTTTACAAGAGTTTGGCATTAATAAAAATAATTTCTGTTTTCAGAAATCTTTATTTTCTACCTAATAAAGCCCAAACTTCGCCTAAATTCATTGTTCCACTGAAAATCGCCAACTGGCTTTTCTCTGGTTATGCTTTATGTACTCTAAACTCCTACTATACAAAGTGTGGTAAGTTGGCCGTACTGACATTACTTGAGAGCTTGTTAAAAATATAGAATCTCTGGCCCCATTGCAGAAATATTGAATCAGAATATGCATATTAACTAGATCTTCAGATAATCACATGCACATCAAAACTGGAGAAGCACTGTTCTAAAGGGCAAACTGGTTTTGACGTATGACACCTATTCACTTCTCACTTCCTGTGCATTTCCTCTACCTGAAATTCCATTCCTTCTGTCTCAAGATGTCCAAATTCTGCTTGCTACATTTATTACTAAGTATATTAGGTTTTGGAGGTCATTATTAATTGGGTTTTCCCATTATTTTTTACCTGTTAATTGGGTTTTCTCATTATTTTTAACTTTGTTGTATAAGAAATCTGTGATTTTTTTAGTGTTCCTTTTTAACTTAATGAACTGTCTTATGCCTCATGGTTTTTACTTGATTGTAAGTAGTTTTCTAATACATAATCATATAATTTACATATAAGAGAAAGAAGTCCATCTTTTCTGAACTCCCTTACAAGTATGTGGATTTCTCCCTACTACAATTTCCACTTTCTATCTTATAAGATAGATGTCTTATCTCCAACTCTAGACGCTCTTTTAAAGTGAAAGTTCCTGTCTGATTAATATTTGTAATCTCCAAAAGTCTATGCTTGCATATATATGATGTTGAATAAACATTAATGGATTGAATAAGTGAATGAACAAACAGCATACACACATGGTCCAGTCATTCTAAGGTTCTCAGCTCTGACCTAGACAATCTTTGAATTAATGTCAAGGCTCCCCAAGGATAAGAGTTTCTAGGAAAACTTAATTTCATCAGAGAGACATATGTCAAGATAGTATGGCTAGAGCACATCTGTATTCTGCATGCCAAAATATTTAATTGTGATGGTGACTATATTTTTGCCATGAACCAGAAAACAATCAAACAGTTGAAACAAAATATACAGTGTAATTAGAATAATCACGCCTTTAGACAATAACTTGCCCAACATTCTGCTAAAAGTATAGGATACAGTACTTGGGAGTTCTCCTAAACTTGTGTCATTTGTCATATTAATAAAGTGTATCATTCCATGGCCTTGACTGATCTTATTTATGTTAAATTTGGAGGAGACAATATTCTTAGTTCCTTATCTTTAATGTTCTGTCTTTTCTTTTCTTCTAGGAAGGGAACTAACTGGTAAATGTTATGCTTGCTCTCCTGTTGCCAATGGAGCACAAACAAGATGTCTTTACAGCTTGGTACTCAAAATTATACAGAACACTGGCATTTTCAATGAATATCAAGGTCCACATATTACCTTTTTCTAAGTCAGAGCAGTAGTTTCAATTAAAAATATCCCTTAACAGTGGCTTTTGTCAGAGTGAGAGTGTGGTTTTATCAAAGTTTTTAATCACTGATTGATTTTAACCCTTGATTAATTGCTTTGATCTCTCTTCTGTTTTCTTTTTTCCCAAAAACTACCTTGGGCATTTTCATTTTTAGGACTACTGTCCCCCTTTAGGTGCCAAATACTTAAAGCAACTTTAAAAAGGTATATGAAGATATTTATCGATGTGTTTTGGAAATTATCTTCCATGTTTCTTTGTCCACTCAGAAGGACAGGAAAGCCCTTCTGAAAAATACAAGTTAAGCGTTCCTGGTAATACCAGGGCCAGCTTCCTGGGCATGTGGCCTGTGTAGTAGCACAAGGACCCATCCTCAGAAAGGCCCCTGCCTTGGTTTAATACTCTTCTATGACCATCTTAAAATTCTTAATAATTTTATCTTTGAACTTGTGTTTTATAATTGAAAGCTGGTGGTACATAGAACATGGACATGAGCCAAGGGGAAATGTACAATACGTGTATCTGTCACGCATTCCTTTAGGCCCCAATCACACATAAGTCTCATGATACCCCATGAGCCCAGAATTCCAGGATCTCACAATGTGTCTGAGTTCAGCAAGATCAAAGTGAGAGTGTATGGTAAACGTGTTATGTCTATGAATGAGTAAATAAGAGTGTTGACAGCCCAGATAGGTTGTTTTCCATATGAACCTGAATTCGCTTTGAATGCAATAAGACGATGGCATTCTAAGTAATCATGAATGACCAAGAACCATGTTATAGCATCTCTTACTTATGTTACTTCCATATAGTAGCCAATCATTTATGCTGAAAATGATGATACAAAAGGAAAGAGAAAGATAGGGCAACCCATAGTTCTTTTTCCTTGCAGATTTTCCTATTTATCAATAAGTCAAAAGCAAAGGTTGTGGGTAAGATGTGCACACATTAAGAAGTGAAATACAAACAGTTGAGTTAATTTTGTGTAGCGTTTCCACAGTTCTGATATGAGTGAAATATATATGCATACATAACCTATGCAATATTAACTATGTAATTTCAGTGATTCTGCATACATGTTAAATGATCCTATATTTGCATTTAGAACTGATACCGTAGATGTAAAGATGAATGGTAAAATTTATGCTAATAATTTAAATTTTTAAGTTAGAATAATATTAAATAGCAAATTTAGAAAACCACTATGATAAGTCAAAAGAGGGACTGTGGAAGAAAGCAAAGAAGTATTATACTTTAGCATGTTTAACAACACTTTCCCCCCCTTGCTTTTTGAACAAGAGGCACTAAATTTGCATTTTGCACTGGTCCATGGGTATGATTGCTATAGTACGGGATGTGTTTGTGTGTGTGTGTGTGCACGCACGTACATGTGTATTTGTGTGTAGATCACATTGTTCTCACAGAAAAATAAAATGGTTACATCTTTAGGGTTTTCATTACAAAGGGCAGAGTTGTTCCTCGAGCAAATTGGCTCTCTGTTTCTGGGTATCCTGGGCAAGAGGAGGAAATGGGAAAGGGCTATGACAAGCAATCAAAAATGAGTCCCACTTCTTAAATGAACAAGTAGAAAATCTTTTTTTTCTCCAGTAACTAGTGTTCTACCTAGCACACTGATCTTGGAAAAGGTCATTCTTTAACAGTATTCGGATAATTGGAAAGCTGAAACAACTTCTTACAAGTGAGCCATTTATCCTTTTATTGCTGACAAGATAGTCCTCGAATGTATTCACTACCTCTTTATTACTGAAAAAATGTTGAATATCAAAAGGGGGACAAAAATTTGCTAGAGAATTCTGGTTTTACCATTTCATTGTAGATTTGTAAGAAAAACTCGAAAGCTATAATTATTATCTTTCCAAAGTAAGATAAACATTTTTTTTTTTTGGTCTTTTTTGAAAAGCCTAATTTTCTCCCAGGAAATGTCAATTTTGTTACCTTCTAAGTTGTGGGAACTAGTTGTAACTTAGTGATTATTCTCATAAGCAGTCATAAATGAAACAACTGTTTTAGAACAGGCATAGTCAGGAATTTTAATGTATATACTGGGTGTTTTAAAAGATGAAAAGCTAATTCCAATAGGAATAGACTGAATTATTTATAGAAGTTGTATCAATTACTTCTGGAATCAGAATTTTCTCTTCTGCTCCAGCACTCCAATTCCTTTACTATATTAAATCTAGTTTAAAGGTTTTTGCACAACTTCCTGTGTGTCCCATATATTTAATATTTTCTTTCATAATAAAAAAGTAGACATTTTAATGATAAAGTTGGCATCTAGCTTTTTGGTGTTTGAATAAAATCTTTACTGGACGTTAGGGAATGGGAAAAATCAGACTTATTTCTCTTATGTCTTTAGTCTCAAGATGACTTCAGAAAATAAAAATGATATTTTGCACATTGTGGGCAACTTTTTGCTATGGTAAAGTTTACAAAAATTAATAGAGAGAATCAAATGCCATTTAATGAGACATAGATGAGAAACCTACTAAATTCTCGGTTCATGCTATTAACAAAAATGATGTTATAACATTTTTAGTAAGAAATGCCCAAAGTTCATCTAGGAGAATCTCATAGGTAATAAGCAATATAGAGTCAAATATTAGAAGGCCATTGGACATAATGGCCTTTTTGATCCTTCTAATTCTTTTATTTTATAACTCCATTACCATCTTCCCTCAAAGGATAATTAACAACACCTGGGAATCTGATTTATTGGCATTGTTTTTGGCAGGCACTAGAGAAGATACAGTCACATAGCAATCAAAAACAACGTGGCCAGATGTTCCGCATCAATCAACTACCAACACATTTAAATAGATATCCCTGACTAATGTGGTGGTAGGAAAAGCATCTCTTACAAATGAAAATCAGACATGCACTTACCCTGACATCTGTGATGTTCATTTCATCAACTGAACTTTTAATGACAATTATTTACTGTGTTTTTCACATGCTGCATACTGCTCCCTTGTTATAAGGTAGTAGACCATATTCCCAGAAAGGCAGAAAACACAGAAGAAGGAAAGCACACGAAACTTTGTGATATAAATAAAACACACATGATAAAAGTGGTGTTAAATAGGGAAATACATTTGTATTTTGGTATTAAAGCAAATAATTTATAATTATGTCTGTTTTAAAAACATGCAAACGTGATTAAATTAGCAACTCAAACTCCAATGAGACAACCCTCTTCTCTCTCCCTTTCCTTCCTGCTCCCAGCTCTGGCTGTTAGATAGAGCTGGAATGAATGGTCTGCTGTCTTTCTTTTGAAGACCAACAGAGAGTCACGTCCTAATCCTTCTGGGATGCTACGCACTCGCAGTGTTTGTTATGTTGCCTTTCTAAGCACTTTCCTTTATGAGCTCTTTCTATAAAAGGCATATTAAATTAATATATACTTATTTCACCAGCATTGATATGTTACCAAGATTTTTTTTAAGATTAGAGAGCTCATAAAATAAAATAAAACTACATCATAAAAATAATATTTGCCATATTTTCCTTACTTTTAAAAGTATTTAATAAAGTAATACATGTACATAGTTTTAAAAGAAATCAAAGAGCACCTATGATTCCAATCATTTAAAATGTTTCTTTAACTTACAGTATTTATTTTTTCAATATTTTTTCAATATTTTTATACTGCTACTTGTTTATTTTTAGGCACTTTCTAATGACTTTCTTTTATGCTAATGTATCCTCTTAATATCATCCTATTTTCTTGGTGATCATGCCTACTTTCTCCTGTCTTCCAGGTATAAAAAAATCATCACTGTTAGTTAATAATCAATGTTTACATCATTATGAGTATTGTTCAGTATAAATCTAAGTAGTCTATAATTATAATTGCTTTCTCATAAACCTGTTTCTCATTTTTTAAATTTGCATTGTTTTCTTTAACTTGATCATTATTTTTTTCTAGAGTTCCATTAGATATAGTGTATTCCTATCAGAAGTTTGTTTTTCACTTCAAAAGCCCTTTCATCTTTGATGGGTTCATCTCCTTCTTTTTCCTGGAGACTCTCCTTCCTCCTCCTGTTCCAGCAGGGACTTATCACCATCTAGGTCAGCTGCGTCCTCAGACTTCATTTCATTGCTTGCCAGAAAAAAGTGATTTTTGACTGACTTACTGATTAAGTGATTTTGGTATTATTGTCAGATCTGACTGTGCCTGAAATAAGAAACCAGTGAAACGAGACCGTGAGGACTGTAAGCCTCAGAAAGCAGGCCGAAGTAACTGCTTATAAAAGGCCAGATGACGTTTAACTGCTCAGTCACCACCAAGCACAGAACCTCACATTCTGCTCATGGCAAAATCATAATCAGCGCTTGCTTGTACCAAGTCCAGTTCTTTTTAGTGAAACAAGTTCCCTAAATCAATTGAACTAACTCTGTGTCTTTCTAAATGGATAATTTCGCCCTCGTCTGGCTGTCTTGACCTCATGTAAGATTAATTCTGCAGCCTGAATTGGAATTTCAGGATGAGTGCCCTGACTGACACGCGGTGCTGCCATTTACATAAGTTCTCTCTCTTGTCTCTTTTGATGATCTCTCTCCACTGCACTTCTTACGGTGATGTGTATACAGAACGTAATGCTGTACAAAACAACATGCTCTTCAATAAGCATTGTTGTTCCTACTGCACTTCTCATTTACTTATCATCCTGGCAATGTGACAGGGTACCTGTCTCTATTAAGATATTGATCCCAGTGGCATAGGGAAGAGGACTGAAAAGTTTAATGACATTCTACTTTCTTTGCTTAATATCTACTGCATAAAAAAAAAAAAGAGAGAGCGATAAAGTAGGTGCAGGATTATTTCTCCCCTCAGGCATAGAGCATACTAGCGTTTCAGGGACCTACTTTTCTGGGAAATAGTAAGAAAATAAAAGGGAAAAATATAAGGTTTATTTTCTCAAAAATATAGAAATTAAAATAATTCAAATTAATAAATATTTAATTAAAAATCCAGAAAATATAAAACTAGTTAATTATGAAAGTTAATGAATTATTTAATAAATTCTTGAATTTAAATACAAATTTCATTACATTTGAAACATTTCATAGAGGTTAGCTGTTTTCACTTCCCAAGAATTTCCAAGTACGTGTACTGATTCCCACAGCAACAGTAATCATATTATTGATAGAAGCTGCATTTTAGAAAGGAGGGCTTTCTAACTTTTTATTTTGGAAAAACTTCAATACAAAAAATTGAAAAAACAGTCTAAAGAATATCTGTATACTTTCTGCTAAAATAACACATTTAGCATCCTCGATTTTCAGCTGAGGCATCTGAAGCAGAGAGAAGTTAAACTCCTTGTTCTTAGTCCTAGAGCTGGTAAATGATTGCTCTGAGATTCAAATCTAGAGATTGCCTAAGAGCTCATGTTTATTGAGACATCATGCAAGAAATAATTTCTGTATTAAAAAATTATGCAGAGATAAATTCTTTATAAATTATTTTACTTCAGAAGTATATTTAATGTAAAATGTAGTGTTTTAATGTGGTTCAGGGAGTGAAATCTTTGAAAGTAATAATGTTCAGAAAACTTTTTAAAAAGCTTTGGGTCTACGGCCATGCCACCCTCGATCCCATCTGATCTCAGAAGCTAAGCAGGGTTGGGCCTGGTTAGTACTTGGGTGGGAGACCATCTAGGAAGACCAGGTGCTGTAGGTGTAAAAAATAAAAAAATAAGGAATTGTAAGCTTGCAATCTGTGAGGTCAAACAAGGGTTGCCTCGCCTAAAAAAATAAATAAACAAATAATCAATCAAGCAAGCAAGCAAGCAAGCATGCAAGCTTTGGGCAAATATGCATCAGGGCAGAAGCAACCCTTCAGCAGTACAGCCAGAGGAGATGAGGAAGCTAAGCAAGATATGCAAGGATTTTGGACTCATTCCTGCATCTGGAAAAGATGCAAAGAAAAGAGAAAATTTCTTTTTTTCTGTGGTGACTGAACACTTTCAGCAAGCCATATTCTATGCCATATTCCCTAGTTTTTTTGCAAAACAATGGACCTAAAATATCACTAATTCTTAAGCTATAGAATCATGACTCTTGTTCCTTGATTGAAAGACAAGGAGACTAAGATTCCTGACCCAATTCTGATTTCAATTTCTCTCATTTGTGGATTTCAATTCCAGAACAATTAAGTATATTCCAGCAGTGTCCTAACATAGTAGAAAAATCTCTGGTTCAGATTTAGATGGGTCCTAGTCTTGGCTTTATCTTGAGCAAATCCTGCTTAAATTTGGGGGCATTAGTGTCCTGTCTTATACTTCGTGACCTTTAAAAGCAATTTCCATTATAATTTTCTATTAGAAGCAGATACTAACTAGGCCTTTTTGAAAAGTTTTAGGCCAAACCTAATATCCTTATATGTAAGATAAAGTTGCTGAAACAATATCATGTTGCCTTTTGGCTGTTCCAGACACTTTCATATCCATTAATAAATCTCATTTTAACATCTTCACAGTCCTGAGAAAGTAGTATGCCCACTGGACTGATAAAAATACTGAGACACTGTGACACCAGATATTAAAGAACCAGTTGGTAACAAAGACAAGACTAAAACCCAAGCCTCTGATTCCCAGCCCTTTCTATTCCAAAAGGCAGAGTTAATTCTACAGCTTCATTTAACTCTATTTTTCCTGAGAAATTATATATTTTTTTCCAACGTTGGTGTTGATCGTAGGCAAAATATAGGATGACTAATGAGATGTAATTTGAGAATCATCTAGCAGGGCCCCAAAAGTAATACTCCTTACTTTTTGTTACAGGGCTTAAAATGCTTTCAGTCTAAAAGAAAATGACACCCAGAGGTGGTGTATCTGAAGCCGAAAAAGTGGGAGGCAGGCATAATTGGCCATGTTTAAACACCCTCTGGAAAAGCGTTTCAGAACAGTGTCTTAGTGTGGGGAGGAAAGATGACAAGCTGAGTGAATTGTCAGTAGAAGAAAGAAAATATGATGATACTAGAGGTAAAAAGCCAAAAATGGATTTCATTTACTTCACCATTTTGCCTGGAGCCAGTTTTGATTTGTTCCTATAACACTTGTCCTTCGCAATCTTGAAACTTTATGAAGGTTTTAAGTGAATATGAGAAACATGAAAGTGATGGCTTTCAAGGTTACAGACAATAAGGTTTCCCTCACTATGCTTAGGGTGTCTGTCTCTATAGTCCTTCAATCTCATTCTTTCTTTGGAGCAGCACTCTCCAAGTCTGTCCCACTAACATCTCCAAGTATGTCCCACTCACAGAGCTTCTAAAAGAAGTGGAAAAAACTAGGATCTGTAGTCATAAAAATTTGGAAAATTCTAGCTAACACATTTAACCCTTAGAGATTATTAATACACAGTTGCACATTACATGTTCTGAGAAGTTTAGGTTTGTTTAACTTGCTGTTCTCCAAATTTATTTACTCATACAGTCTCTTTTTTATATATATTAGCATTCTATGAAATGCTTTGGAAAAATAATACCTTAGTGTACTATCTACACAATAAGAGTGGAATACCTTAAATTTTTTGTCTATGTTTTGCTGACAAATTGTTCAAATTGTGCTTGAGTCTTTTGTAAATTTTTGAGTTTATACAGAATTCTGTTTCTGTTTCAATTAATGCTTTTATTATCTAAGGACTCATAGTTGTATATTTTTTACTAATTCTCCAATTATGTACAAATGATCAGTTCTCTTTTACTTTAAATATTATCAACTCTAGTATTAAAAAAATTGAGTTTACTTTTATGCTATAAGATGCTAGTATACAGAAAATACATTTCAGTCCTCAGCAAAGTTTCTTCTCTCTCATGTTCTAAATGATTTAAGAGAAATCATTAAGTAGATATATAGTTACTAGAAAATACTGGTAACAATAAAACATTAAAGTCTCAAAATGATATGCATTACTATTATTACTTTCCAATGGTCAAAGTGGTTAAAAACCAATTCACTTCTTTTTGGTACAAAAGATATTTTGATCATCTACTTAGGTTGGAGATGGTTGATGGTAAGGAATGGTCACAACAGGACATTGCATTCAGGGTGCAGTGTAAAGTTCACTGGATTGAGAGTGAGATTAATGTTTGGCTTTCACCAATTATCTGTCTAAAACTAGGTTACGTAACTTCTCATCAGGGCTTTTATTTTTGTGATTATTATCTTCACAGTTTTAGCACAAGGCAGATCACTAATAAGGTCTTAGATTGTGTTTATTATATGGGTTATTAATTTTTAATCACTTAGGATCCATTTAATATAATGCTATTATTGAAACATACTATACATTATGGTGTAGTTCATAACTTATTTAACATAAAAAATTGTGGGTAAGCTAAAAAATAAAGAAGGAAAAATTGACCCGGGAAAAAACAAGTAATGACTGAAAAGCCATAGAAAGTCATAATATTCATTTTCTTCTACATAAGATACACATTCTGATTACTCTGATTCTCCTTTCTGTTATAACCGAGATACACACACACACACACACACACACACACACACACACACACACATTTTCAGGATCTCTTGTGATTTCATTCATTTCCATGTTTTTAGTTATCACCTATAAGCTGATTGTTGCCAACATCTATCTATATTTCTCCAAGACATACACAAACTTTTAACAGTAAATTTTCTGAATGGTAAGATTACAGGAAATTTATGTGTTCTTATCTAACTTATGTCTTATTTTTCCACAGGTATCTGCAGTTGGAATGTATAATTGTTTATATTTAAAATATATATGTAATTAATTTTTTTAAATAACTCAAATTTTCAGGCTGGGGTCATAGAAGAATGGTTCAGGCTATTCAATTTAAGTAAAAGGAAAAGAGCTGGGTTAGGGGTAATATGGACACACTTTTGAGCATGTTAAGTTGGGGCAACAGTAGTGAACACTTGGAAACAAATGCAGTGCTTGTACATAATAAAATTTTAAACCGAACAAAATGTATAAAATGGAAAGCAAAAGGTCTTTCTCTATCCTTGTCCTGAACTCTTGAATTACTTCCAAATAGTAATCATATTTTCTT
Organism: Pteropus medius; assembly: GCF_902729225.1. Classification (NCBI taxonomy): domain Eukaryota; kingdom Metazoa; phylum Chordata; class Mammalia; order Chiroptera; family Pteropodidae; genus Pteropus; species Pteropus medius. The sequence goes on along the minus strand of NW_024352787.1, from coordinate 8,281,084 downwards.
GTGAATAATCCCAGGAAAAAAATACATATGCATATTCTTTTATTTTACTTATCAGAATACACACAATATTCTGCATTTTTTACTTATTAATATAACTTGGAGATTTTTTCAAATCAGAACATAAGGATCTTTTATTATTATTATTTTATATTATTTTTTTAAGGTGAGGCAATCCTTGGTTGAGCTCACAGATTGCAAGGACCTTGTCATCTTACAATCCCTTATTTTTTTATTTTGTGTGCCTGTAGCACCTGTTCTTTGTAGGTGGTCTCCCATCCAAGTACTTACCAGCTTCCAAGATCAGACGGGATCGGGCTTTTTCAGGTTGGCATGGCCGTAGACAGGATCTTTTATTATTTTGAGTAGCTGTAGAGTATTCCATTGGAAACTTATAATTGGGTCCTTCCTTCAGTGAGGATCATGAGGTTTCTAGTATTTTCCTGTTTAATATAATCTTCAACTACAGTTCTGGTACATATGTGTTTTTGCAGCATAACTAGGTAACCTTATAAATTTTGTTAGATATCACCCAATAATTTTCCAAAAAATTTGCATCAATTTACCTTCCCATCAACAGAGTATGAGAGTTATAATTTTCTCAAAACCTTTGCTAGTACTGGGTAGTACCAAACATTTGAATTGTTGCCATCTCATTGAGGAGAAACTGCAACTTGGATTCTTTGTGTCTTTCCTCACAGGGTCCACTGTTCTTCCAGAGGAGCTTTTTAAACTTATTTTCTGTTTTCTCTTTCATCCTACTAAATCCCTGCAGGAGATAATTTTCTCTTAGTAATTATACATGTTTTACTTTTCCTTTCTACCTTACCATTAAGCTGGGAAAAAAATAAAAAGCTGAACCCAGGTAACCCTGGTTGTGGTGAATTGCTGAAATGTAGGAGAGGCTTTGAGCAACCACTCCCCACCTGCTTTTCCCTTTGTTGAGTAGTTTTCTGTTTTTCTATAGGATGCCTCCTCACCATATAAGTTGGTATTGAATTATGGGTGTGTGTGAAGGTCATGTCCCTGTATTGCTTTAGACATGGGAGGGAGTGGTAATGATAGAGTGAGTGTTTGGGGGTGGGTAAGTATAGACATCGCATGGTGATTTCTAGATCCTCTGTCTCCATGACTACCACTATTCAAATATAACAACTGAAGTTGTAACATTTCCTTAACTTTACTGCTGATAGTGTACTTTGTTGTTTGAAAACTTTTTTTTGGTTAATTTTGTTAAATTTGGGAGAAAACAATTCAATTATACAGCTTTACTCTAATATCTAACCCTAAAAGTACCTTAGCATATTTCCTCATTTAAAAAAAATAAAATACACATTAAAAGTGTATACATTTTATTTTCTGAAACAGAACATTTGTGACATAACTCTGCCAATTACTATACACATTGCTTATTATCTTACCATCACATACACTTGCTGCTGCCCAGCCCTTTCTTCTTTTTATCAGCAATCAAATGTCATGGAGAGCTATTTTCTGTTCCCAGTATGTTCATTCCTTTTTGGAGTTTAGCCCCTGGAAAATATCAAGTAATCTTTCTCTACAGTTTATTCAAGAACATTTTTCCTGCTCTGACAAGGACCATCATAGAAAATGAATAAGAGTAGTAAAACTCATACAGTTTACCAAAATGATAAGAGGAAACATGGAGATCTAAAGTAAATTTTGCAAGACAATCCAATTTTGTATGCAAAACATTACAATTAAAGCTATTCTTGCAGTTCTAACTCTTAAGACCCAAAACAAGATGTAAATGTTTTATAAAGAATTTAATATACTTTAAATACATTCTCTGAGCAGATATCCATAAAATATTTCATGGTAGTAAGTTAACCCAAGCTCTATTTTATTTTTTTTAATAATTTTGTTTCTGATTCAATACTTTCTCCTTTCATTATATGACATGAACGAGTCTTTTAATGTGCAGTTAAAATTCCATTTTAAATAGTTTTATTTCCTTGTACGGCACTTAAACCAAAGACATGACATGTTTGCATTAGGCTCTTGAAAAACTGTGTTTAGTCTATCGTCTATTTATCTATCATCTATCTATCTATCTATCTATCTATCTATCTATCTATCTATCTACCTATCTACCTATCATCATCTATCATCTATTATCTATGCATCTAATATATGTATATATAAACATATATATATATATATGTATGTTTACATGTATGCACATATATCATAACATGCCCCCTCCTCCCTGGGAAGCATATTCTTTTCCCCCTGGAGGATGGTTGTTGTATTTAAGTGAAAAATATTAGAAGAGAATAGTATAGTAAGAGACAATTAATTTGTTTGCATCCTGGTAATTCTTCCCTTCACCAACAGGTTAACAATGGCAGGGATATAAGACAGTCTAATATTTACATTTAGTGGTTAATTTCCAATCCTAATATAACTATGTGTTAAATAGTATTAATTTGTTAGAAACATCATTGGTAATTAATAGATAAAAGCATGTGAGGTCAGTTTGTGTTAGCTTTTCTCTCCAATATATTGAAAGAATATGATCAATTTTTCTCTCCAATATATTGAACTTTTAATTTGATATTAGAAAACATGTTAGGGAAAAAATTTACCCTTTGGTCTATGAATGTGGAGTTCAGCTCTCTTTTTTGGTTGCTAATTTTTAGATCTGAGGAAAGAAGTAAAATCAGAATGACACTGATTTTAAGTAAGACAAATTCTTGTAAAAGATGTAAAGATCAAATATTCTCTCAGGACAGTTTTGAATCTGTGAGATGAATGGCATTATTTAAAACATTATCAACCTCATTGAATGTAGTGCCTTTAGTCAAGATGTTAATGATGACAAAAGAAAAATTGCTATTAATTCTTTGCTTAGTGCCTATCACATATTCATTTCCATCTTTTTTTTCCTTCTGGAAGGGAGTGATAAATAATAATATAATAATAATTACTACTGTCATTTTTTGAGCATTTACTTTGTGGTAGACATTGTTCTAAGAGCTTTATATGTAACTGCTCATTTAATTCTTGTAACCAATTCTATGAAGAAGGTATTATAATTATCGTTCTCATTTTATTGGTGAGGAAACTGAGGCACAGCTAAGTTAAGTATCTTGTCCATGGTTCAAAGTAAAGAAGCAGGAGCACTCAAATGAAAACCAGAACCTAACTCTTAATCATTAGAATAGTACATTGCTTAGGAGGTCATCTAGATCTTTGTTTGAACCAGTCTCCACTCTAACTAGCTATGCTACCTTGAGGAAATTATCCTCTCTATGCCTCAATTTTCTCTCTAAAATGGATGTAATAATGCCATTTATCACAGGGCATACTGAGAATTAAACAAAATTTTGTATGCAAAGCTCGTGGAACAGTGCGTGGCATATGATAGGCAGGCAATTACGGGCAGTTATTATTATTTATTATTCTAGTGGTTATTTGTTCTCCTAATAAGATAAATTTTCTTATGTGAAAATGACAGTGTAATTATGGTTTTCGGCAGGTTTGCTATGAACAATATGCATGAATATTAGGCTTCTGATTTGAAAAAAAAATTGTCTTGTTTTGGTCTCACCACTAAAAGGGTTCATAACTTTTGGCGGAGAATGGAACTACAATCTGCAACCAATGTAAGCAAAAGAACACTGCACTAATATGTATGGGGCGGGAGTGAGGACCAAACTGCAGAAGTTTCCAAAAGTGATCATTAAGCTTTAACACGAACCATGAGCCAGATATATACTCATTCCTCATGTAAATATCATTTCATGATATTTTTTACATGACCTTATTATAATTTTCCACACATTGTACTGTAAAGATCCCATGGCAATATCTTTAACTGGTGACTGTATTCCTAGCACTAAGTATAACACTTAGCCATAGAAGGGACTCAACAAACATTTGGTGCTTGCATGCACACTATGTTGAAAATAAGCCTGAAGGTTTGGAGACTTATGCCTTCAGTTTGGAGACTAAACCTGCCCCTCTCTAGCTATGTAACCTACATTAGTTATTTAATCTAAACCTCAGTTTCTTTCTGTAAAACCAAAAATAATTAAAAGACCTTCTCTGTAGAATTATTGTGAGCATTTACAAGTTATACACATAAAATGGTTAGTATTATGTCATACACATAGTGAGTGCTCCACACGTTTCCCTCCCCACCATTATAATAAACATTAATAAGTAGAAAAAGCATCTCTATGTTTTCACTCTGTGCTGCAAGATACTACCCTGTGAAATATTTGGATTCAAAATATTCGGTTTACTGAACGACTCTGCTTTTTTTTTTTCTATTATCTTTTTTAATACAATGTTCATAAGACACAAGCCACAGTAGCCAGTAAGGGCCAAAAAGACATATCCCATTTCCACCAATTCTATTATCAATTAAAAAGTAAAATAGACACAACAAACATTCAATACTTATGAATGTCGGACTTAGAATAAGAACATTGATCTTGTAATAATAAGAAAAACTTGTAATAAGAACCTGCATTTGAGTTTCAGCCATTTGACTCTGGTCAAGGTTTAATCTAAATGCACCTTAGAGTCCCCATTAGTAAAATAGGAAAAATAATACTGAAATGAATTGGTATGCATAAAAGTATTTTATATTACGAGTGTTTTTCACTCCTCCTACACTACGAGTTGTTTTCACTCCTCCTACACTCTTTCAGAGGCTTAAAGAAGGCTCTGGTAATGTTTTTCCACCATATCTGGGTTTTATTGCTTTTGATGAGGCCCCATGTAGAAACCTTTCTTGGAAGAAATTCCTAAATACTTGTCCATTTATTTTAATTTTTAAAAATCTTTTAAATTTATTTTTATTTTATTTTTCTATGGTGACATTGGTTAATGAAATCCAGTAAGTTTCGGGTGTACAATTTAACAGTAAGGCATATATATATATATTCCTTTTTGTGAACAACCTTTCTTGCATGCTGCTTGTCAATATAAAGACTGTTTGACATAACATCTTTATATAAAGTGAAAGTATATATAAATTGAGGAGACAGTTCGTGATATTAAATTTTAAGCACATGCATATGTATAACTTATGAGGGCCTTTACTTATGCTATTCCATTTAGCATAGGTAATGTGTCAGAGTTCAGTAACTAATAATATTTTCTAGATATTTCCCCAGTATTTTTTTCAATATTTTTGATAAAGGAGAATGAAGTCTGTATCTGTTCAGAATTGTAAAGGAACTTATCACATGCAACAAAAGACATCACCAATAGCATTTTCTTTTGAAATACTAATTCTAAAAATATGATTACAAATACATATATTAAATGAATTAATATTTTATAATATTTAGAACAGTGCCTGGTATACTATGTTTAATATTTATTATTATTAAGCTTGTTAAAAGCAAGGTTTCCAGATAAAAAGTATAGATGGTTAATGTTGTTTTCTCAAAGATTAGAATTTATCACATTTAAAAAAAAGAGCACAAAACTAAATAATGGTAGGTTTTGTCTTATAGGAAACAAGGTAAAAGGAATGTAAAATGACGTAATAATTTAATGGAGCTGATTCTGCCAAGTGCTCACTTAAATGATCCCATTAGCCTCTGAAAACATTATATTGGCATTCAGCTTTCCTTTTACTTCACAGAATTTAGACTTTTTAAATAGATAAGAAAGTCACTTTCAGTTAAAACCACGAATTGTTACAAAGTGGCCCCTATGTCCTTGATTGCTTGCATTCTCTATTTTGTCAGTATTCTTTCTTCACTGTAAATTTAAAACTTGGTTATAAAAAGTAAAGATATGCATTTACCTTTTAAGATGCCTCAGGGAAAAAGAATGACAAATGAATAAGACACAGTCTTAAGCTGTTAGTGCTCATTTTTAGAATACTTTATATTTCCGTGCCTTCACACCGGCAAAGCTTAATTCAAGATAATTTTACATTTTTCCTTGTGCATAGTATATGAGAATCTCAATACTGCCATCTGCATAGGCTATTCGAATACTAGAAATCTTGGAATTTTTAACCACAAGGATTCTAACTCTAAAAATATTTGATCTCTAAATTTATATTTTTTAAAGTCTATACTTTTTTACATAAAACTGATGATATTAACAGAGATTTGGGGTTAATAAATGCCACACACAACTATTTTTTGCCTTCTCCACAACACTCATAAGCGTTTAAACAAAGAAGCATTAGTGCTTGAATTACCAAAAGCATCTCCTTTCATCTACTTCTGTGCTCTCCATTCCTTGGGCTTCCCAATGCTAATGGCAGAAAGGAGAGTTTGGTGGTGCTCTATTTGCCAGAAATTAAACCCAAAAGCATACTCACACCTGTTTGTGAATTCACATTTGTGTCTTTTTCTACCCTATCCCCTATGTGGTGGTGAAGCGCTAAGCAGGAGATCAGGGAGGTAGGTGCATCTCTTTCATAAATCTCTACCTTAGTCAAGCAGAGCGTGGCTCTTCTCACACACTGAAAGTTGACTGCCTTATGCACAGACTTAGTCAATGAATGTGAGACATTATACATGAGGAAGGAAAGCTCAAAACCGCACACACAAAAAATGACAACATTGTATTTAAAACTGATCTTACAATGAAGTCAGCTCTCCATCTACCGTCGCCCAAGTCTCTAACGACCGTGACACATAACCATGACCTCTTCTGTCCTCCCCAACTCAAACACACACACACACACTGTATAATAATATCACACACACACACACACAGAAATACAGCTTGATGCTGCTCTCATGGTTAATGCTGTAGAATAAAACAGTGAGCCTTTAGAGAACCTCTTTATTGACAAGTGAAAGGAGGAGAGAAGCTATAATCAGCGAGAATAACAAGAGAGCTGTTCCCAGAGCTGAAGCTCAGGGCTATCCAAATAAGTCCAGATAACCCCAAACAACTTCCGCCACACTACTTAGAGAGGTCACTTCATGCTATTAAATTATTTGAAATTTTACCAAGTTGAAATTTGTGTGCATTAACAAGCACTCTCTCATTAAATTGCCTGAAAAGTTCTGGTCATGTTAAGAAATTAATAAACATTCACGTACATAATAGTGTGAATTATTTCACTGTAGACATTGCTTTTCTTCAAGAGTCACCTGAGAAAGAAGGCTCAGTTGATGAGAGTTAAATTTTGACTGAGTGGAAGAAACAAGAGTCAGGGGCTTGAGGTTATTGGGAGCTGAATACTCCTAGGGACCAGTGAAGTCTGGTGGCCAGTGAAGAGACCTGGGAGGAAGAGCAGCATCATGCGCTATATTTCCTCATAGCCTGGAGTCATGTGAAATTACTGTTGTTAGTTTTTTAAAGAGATGACAAAAATAAATATTAGATATGATTGAATCACTTATAATTAATTAAATGTCATATTAGTACTTTTTAAGACATGCAGATTTTAGAAATTTAGACTTGGTAGATCCACTTGATAGCTTAGCAAGATTATGGAGCTGTGTTCACCAAAAATTAAAAGAAAATAACTGGAAGTATTTGATCTTCTTAAGCATCTTAATAACATGTCTTAGCTATTACCTTATTACCTTCTAATTTAAACATCAGGTTTTTTTTTAAAATGATTGCCCTTACTAGATATAAATTCTGAGAAACTGAAATTAATTTTATAATTTTTCTTTGGCTTGTTGGGTTTCTTGGGGAGGGGGGCGGTGCTGAGGGAGTGAAGTGAACAAAAGTAATTTTTTTCCCCTTATTCTTCTTACAGGTCCAAGCATTAAAAATACAGAAAGCCATAGTATATGCCTAAATTATAATATCGATGTTTTTTAATGAAGAATAATTTCTATAACTTCCCATAGAATATAATTGGATTTATTATTATTTTTTAATTAGAAAATAATTTCTATGCATTACTTTGTATAAGAAATGTGGGTTGTTAATAAGTGATGTACCACCTATGCCTGGGAAGAGACAACAGTTATGAAGCACCTACCATCTGCCAAGCTCTGTGCTATGGCACTTAATACAGCACTGTTTTGGGACAAGTGTATAGCAGAAAACCAGAGACAGCAAGGTGTGTGTGGAGGATAATACGCAGCTGTATGATTGTGCTGAATATTGTCGATTTACCTCGAAGGCAGTTTGAAGAAGGAACTAAATGACAATGTCATTTAATAGTTTCTTGAGTAAAATTGGTAACTGATTGCAATGCATAGTTTTGATGATAAAGCTTATATTGATGATGGCAGGGTAAAAAAATATAAAGAGAAACTCATGCTGCAGCTTTCATCATAGACTCTTAAAGTTCTTTACATAAACAATCTCTAAAATTTACTATCTCCTTACTGCAATGCAGTAATTGTTCTAAGGAAATTAGTAACAAAAGAAAATAAAAGAAAAAAAAGCAACTCTTATGCAAGAGATGAAGAAAAGTATTTAAAGATCCTTCGTGACTAAGTAAGGTCATTAAATATATAATACTATTCTGAAATTGAAAACGTGTTCTACATAGAAAGGAGATAGCAACTCTTTGAGATCAGTTCTCCTGAAATTCATGTTTATATTATTTTAAAAAATTCATAAATGAAGCCTCTTGACCTGTGAACACACACATACACACAGTACACAATACAGAAATAATACTACAATTTCACAGTATGTGTAGTCATTATGCTGTACATCTAATGCTTATACAATGCTGTACACGTCTGAGCAGGCCACTCTCCAGGTTACTTCTCAGGGGAGATCTCAGTACCCACTTCATAGAGCTACTCCTGCTTCGAGGGCTGAATCGTTAATTTGCTGGATTAGATGGATCCTGAATCACATTATGCATGTCATGTTATCCTTCATCTGCTTTGCACTGGATCTCTGCCTCATATGCTTTGACAGAAAAAAGAAAAAAAGAGAAAGAAAGAAACACTGTACGCGTAGGCCCAGATATGCAGTTATGTAAACAGCAGTCCCTCTTCCCTTCCCAGGGCTGGCCCTTGCTTACAGGCACAAAGTTTGAAGTAGAGGGCAGCACTACGTCAAGTCCCATGGTTACACCAGGCTGGGAAAACTAGATTGATGACTGTCTAAAGTTAACTTGCAGCTAATTTAATGACACTCTTCTGTGTGGAGAAGAAACTATTTGGGGGAATTTATATAAGTAGAATATAGAGACAGGAAAACAAATAGGTTGTAAGGGGCGAGTTTGGCATGGAAAAAGCCAAAAGCTAGTACCAAAAAGCAAATTGTTTAGGCAAGCAAAAATTATACTGTGGAAAGCTTCAATTAAATTTCAATCATATGGTTTTTTCTACTTATTTTTTTTCTCTAGGTGTAATGATGAACAATTGAAAATTTAATGCATAGTATTTTACAAATATGTAATTCTGTTGCAGTTAGAATTAATCAAAGTAGGCAAGACAAGGGCAAGATTCTAGGCATGGAATGACAACAGTCTGGATTGGGTATTAGCAGCGGAAATACAAAGAATGTTGATGAAGAATTATTTGAACGGAAAAGATACATCTGGCAGTATGTGAGAAATAAAGAAACACTAAGGGTTCTATATCAGGTATATTTTTCTCCAGTGTTCGAAATTAAAAACAGTATCTATGCTAAAGTTCTATTAATGAGAATAAAGACAACTATTATATTTAAAATGGCTCACCCACTCATTATGAGAAAGTAATATGATCCTGTAAATGAATTAAAACTACCAAGAGCAATATGAAAAAAAGGGAAGTCTTGTTTTATAAATAGTTCGCTTGGGAACAAGCTTATCAAATAAATTAATATCCTTAAAATATTCCAAACTTGTCTTTACTAAAGATTTTATTTGTCAGAGTAAACATTCTAGTCCGATTATCTATGATACTATAATGGAAAATATTTTACTACAATTCTTTCCATGGGAAAGGAAAACCATAAAGAAGGGAGAACGTATATCTGTGCTCTACATGTTTCATATATATTATCTCATGTAATCTTCATCAAAACAAGATAAAGGAACCTGGTTCTCACTGGTGATTTTTAAATAGATTTTTTTAAGTTGCAATTTCATTAGCAATCTTTGAAATCTATTTGACGGTTTGATTTTTTCTTTGATTTTTTATTACACTCAAGCTTAATTTCCAAATTAGCAGTTAACATTTTATTGTGTATATCTAGAAAAAGGTATAAAACAACTCTAAGCAGAAAACATTTGCTGACCACCAGCAATACTCTAGGGACAGTGTATATGTTGTTTCATTCAATCCTCCTAAAATTCTTATGAGGTAGATACCATGATCTCCATTTTATAGACAAGGTATTTGAGTTCACAGAGGCTAAGCAACTTTTCATAGATTATCATAATAATATGATTATCATAGTAAAAAGTGATGGTAGCTCTAGTATGCATACAGTTTGCCTATTTAAACACAGATGATAATGGCATCTACCTCATATGGTTCTTAGGAGGATTAAAAGAGTTGCTGGTCCTCAGTGCCAGTACTTGACGGTTTTGAGAAAGCACCTGCTTAGATGGTCATAGTGAAGTCTCTTCTTTCTAGTGAAATCTAGTTAGTTCAGACCATGATTAGAGAGTGAGCTATTTAATTCCTCAGCAACTTTTATCAGTAAGCATGTTTTCCTAACTGCACAGTATCTTTAGACTGTGACATTGGAAGTCTTGAGTATGCTCTGAATTTTTATTTTCTAATAGAAAACTGTCAGGAATAGGTAATTTTATAAAATACTGGATTAATGATAGAATCCTGAAATATTCTTGCTGACTACAGCCTCCTCTCTACCCCAACGCCTCCTCCAACCAGTTCAAACTTCACTCTGATACCTCAAATGAAAGGGAAATAAGAACATTAAAAAAAAAATCACTGCGTAAAATCTCCCCATTGTGTTGGGAATACAATCTTTCTTAGCATAAAATAAAAGTACTGGTCTTTGCCCACTCTTTCTTCCTTTCTATTACCTTGGTTATAGTAATGACAAATTGAGAACGCATCAAAATATTCCACATATGACCCAGTAATACCACTACTAGATATTTATCCAAGAGAAATAAAAACAACATTTATGTACACAAAAGCCTGTACATGAAGTTTATAGTCGCCCTATTCCTAATCTCCCAAAACTAGAAACAACCCAAATGACCATCAACTAAAATATAAATTAACGAGCAGGGTAGATGCACACAATGGAATACTATGCAGCCATAAAAAGAATGAACTACAGATACATGCAACAACATAGATGACTTTCAAATGCATTATATTAAATGAAAAAAAAGACATTTGAAATCTATACACTGTATTATGATATTCTGGAAAAGGCAAAATTATATATTCTGGAAAAGGCAAAATTATAGAGGCAGTGGTTACCAGGACTGAGGTAGGGGTAAGGAATTGACTACAACGGAGCCAAGAGAAATGTATGAGGTGATGGAAATGTTCTATATTTTGATTGTAGTTGTAGTTACATGACTATATACATCTGTCTAAATTCATAGAACTGAACACTTAAAAGGAAAGGACTTTACCGTACATAAATTATACCTTAATAAAGCTGACATTAAAAAATTACATATTTTCTTTCACGTTTGTCCAACTCTTCATTTACTTCTTGAATAACCTTTTCCGCATTTGGACAATTGTTACTCATCTTTTAAACCTAAGCCTTAAGTATCAATCTCTTTCAAGAAATTATCTAATTCCCATACTAGTCTATGGGCTCCTCCTCTGGGCTTTTCTATCCCTTGTGCATGTATCTGCCTCTTTTGATGCATAATAACATAGTACCAGTGTCTGACACTGCACCGTAAGCTCCTTAAGGGAAAAAGCAAAGTCTTATTCATCTTTATGTCCCCAGGAACACAATGTAATATAAGAACTCAACAAACGTTTGTTTCACGAACAAAAATTATGTTTGGACCTTTGCTGGCTTCTAAAATAGTTATAGAAATTGTAGAATGTGCTTGATTTAACTCAAGTTCACTTGACTATTGTATAAATTTTGTTTGCATACTAGAAATAGCGTAATAAAATTACTACCACACATTTTAATTATAATGCAATCCTTTAAAACATTTGTACAAATATAATTATAGGGTTGTTCTAATCTGATTTATTTTGCATATCTTTGCTGATAAAATATCTGTTCATTATGTGCTAAATACAGTAGAATAAAACATCTTAAAAGTTGTAAAAATATCTTATTTACGGTAGTGTTTTAATAGCTCTTTCGCTTTTATCATATTTTAAGCAACTTTTTAATCTCAATTTATGCAAGTGTGTACATATAAAATTATACTGCTCTCTGGACTAAAGTAACCAAGAACTCTCATTGGTCAATGAGGTATTTAGAGGATGAGGATGATCCATGCAAATTAAACTGCTCTACTGAGCCTATTTTGTAATATTCCAAATTGCTTACTCTATCTTCTTTCCTGAGACACAGAAAAACATTTTATGGCCTGATCGTGATGCAGTGCTGATGGGAAAATAGTTATTATGAGATAATTATATCCCAACAGAATTTGAGGTACTTGGCTGCTCTTTGTACAGAATGTCACCTGAGGGGTGAGATTTCTATAACTTTTATTCTAGCAGAGCTGTTATTCTGATTCATAGCCTGTTCTGTTTTCAGGCATTAGGGCACTGAAATGATGTTTATCAATCAAAAGAAAAATTGAAAGAAAAGTGGAAATTCATGTTGGACTAAGATTATGAATTTAACATTTAAAACTTACATTGACTCAGGTAAAAAATAAAAGAATTTATTTGTGACAAAACAGGCAGAATTTATTGAAATAATCTAAAGGAACAGATTCTGCAATGATTACACCATCATGATAGCCACTGACTCCAATCGTATCATTGTCAGTGCTTCCATTACAGAGTGGCGGATGGAGACCAAAACTATCATAGCATTTAAAGGGAATGTTCAGGTACCCCAACCCCATCACAGGAAATGATGTAACAGTTATATAATTTCATTTTCCAGACTATATAATCTCACCTTTATATAATAATCACTGACAAATTATAAAACCCATAACAAATAGTATGAACATTGACTCATCATGAAAATTGCCGAAAGCTAAAGCTTTGGAATGAAAATGAACTTTAAAATAAAAATAAACACTGAAAGGAAATAGGTTGAGTTACTTTGATAACCGAGTTTCGTTTCCTTTCCTTTCCTATTTCCTCTCTTCTCCCCTCCTTCCCTTCTTTCCTCCCTGCCTTCCTTCCTTCCTTTCACTTCAGTTACCAAAGACCCATGGATAGAGCCACAAATAGAATTCTCTTTAACCCAAATCCACTTCCAGCTAACAGTATTATAGTGAAATTTCATTTGTTTTAAAATAGATATAATAACATACACTTTTTAAAAGAATATTTGAATAAAATAGCCATGCCATGCTGAACATTTATGATAATCCTGCTTTGGAATTACATGGAAAAAAATTAAATAATAAATATTTAATTTACATTTGACCACTAGCTAATTCTTTCGTAATGTTTATCTAGTTTTTGTCTCAAACAATTTTAGGAATGTTTTTCAGTCTCTAAAGAATTGTGAGGAAATAAAATTCTATTGAGGTAAACATTTAGAGAAACATTTATTTTTGCACATAAATAGTCAACATTTAATCAGTAGGTGAAGTATCCAATTTCAGGGTTCAAATGCAAGCTGGCGCTACCAAAAAAAGTGAGCAATAAATAGTATGAGTGTTCTTTCATGCAGTCATAAATTGCTGACTATTATCACTAAGCTGTTGTGGACAAAACCTCAAAAAAGTTAAATTGGTCATAAACTTAAAAAATGAATGCATATGAAGTAGTCAGTTTTTCATGACTTATTTGAGGACGAAGGATAATACACCCACTGCAATGTGATTTCTTTTCTCCATGTGGTGTGTTGTTCTACTCTCAATATATTTCATGGAAGGGACATTTAATAATGCAATAAAAATACAAACATCTATCTAATTCTTTCTGCCAGTGGAAATAAATCATATCACACATGAAGCAAGCTAAGCAAGCAATTTGCTATGTAGTTAGTAATATTCAAAATTCTTTTATAATATACTTCTTATTTTGTTTCTTAGCCATTTCTTCAGCACAGAATATTTTTGCTCTAGTGATGAAAATATAGACATATTATCAATATACTTCTCTCTTTGATGTTTGTCTTTTTATTTTTGGTTAGAATAAACATTGAATTGTATACCAAATCTAAACTACAGCTCTCAACCACTAGCTTCCAGATCACTAGTAAATTAGTAAAAAGGTTTTGATCTCTTTTGGTTTTTAATAGAAAAAAATCAAATCCAAATTATTAAAAGTGTGATATTTAAAAAAAACCCACAAAGCTCTACAGGCTGAATAATAATTTTCCTTCTCACTCTTTACACTTCCTACCATATTTTCTTTTCTTCTAAAACTATTAGTCTGGTCACAGAAGGCTGTTTCACTCTATATGATACAACTATATCATATGTAAGGTCATTGGCACCACTGTAGTCAACAAGAATCTGCTTAATGTGGTATATCTATGCAAGTTGTGGCCTCTTTGTAGCAGTATTAAAAAAATACCTCTGGGATTATTCTGTTTTAGGAAATAAGAAAAAAGAATCAGTGTCAAGTATGTTTATGTACTATAAGTATCATTTTAATATCGCAAAAGTTACCCTGCATTTCTCAATAACCGTTAATTGTGAAATGTGCAAAAGGGTATTTTCTGTGCTATTTTAAGAGATAGAGCTAATAATAAATGTTCTCTTAGCCCTGTCTTGTGTGAAACTGGCCAATATGACACAAGCGCCTACTTGTAACAACGAAAATGGATTAAATGCAACAGAAGTCTAGCACATTGCAAACCACATTGTTATGATTTTTTGTAGCTGTTTCTTCAGGTGATACCTTATGGATTGACTTGATTTTCTGGCTTCTTTAAAGACAATAGAGTTAGTTAGAGATCGTTAGGTGGCCACATCAAGGTCTGAGAGGATACATTCCTATCTCCTATTCAGGCCATTCCGGATTAAGAATATGAGAAGAACACCAGATCCTTGGAGGACCCTTCATCGGTTCTGAGGATTTTAAGAGGAGGATTAGTGCCACTGTTTCATTCTTTGTCTACTTCACATGAGTAAACAGACCTCCGTTTAAAGCCTAGCCAGTAAATGCTAGTTTTATTAGTCCACATGGTTTAAGAAGAACTAGGATGAGTTATTACTACTTTTTGTTAGCTTTGGTCCAGATCTGAGCCAAGGCTTTATAGGGAGTATAGTACTATATTTTTAACTAAATATAAAACTTGAATCCTAGACAAGTAAATACAGGAAAAGTAAAGAGCAGAAAAGTCATTTATTGTTTGTTTTGCTTATCCACAGTTTTCTTTAGAAATGACTCTGCAGCCTGTTTCTGGCACTATATCTCATATATCTTGAAAGCCAAAGACTTTTTGTATTACTCATCTATTTCTCCTGAGTTATCTATAAAGCCCATACATGATCCCGAGAAAATAACAAAAGAAAGTAATTAGCAGTGAACAATAGAGTATAGCATTTGGCTCCACTATCTTTCCCCATAACCTACAAGGGGTCAGCATAGAAGGGAGAAAAACTGAGTTACACATATTTTTAAATTGGTTTCAACTGATGATCCAGAAAAAAATGAGAACCCTTTCTGATACTGTAACTATCCCAGAGCTTACAATAATGAGCACAGAAGAAAAGTATAATGAAAATTATATCTAAAATGCAAATTTCTGTTATCAAGAGAGTGATTCACATGAATCAGTGTTTAATATAATTGACTAAGAATCAGATTCTGTGCTGCAGTTTCAGAGATAGGTAACTAAATTTTTAAATATGCCTCTGTGCAGTTGTGGATCTGACTACTCTCAAAACTTCTTTGATTTAGAAAATTTTATTTGAAAAATATTCCAAGTCTTGTTATAATTACTAAAACACTTTTAGGTGAGACTTTGTTCATTTTGTTCACTGCCTATTTTCAGGTTCTCAGCAATACTAGGCACAAAACTTGTACTTGATAAAAAGTTGTTGAAAGAATGAAAAGTGCATTTTGATTTACTTTGAGAAATAGGAAAGTCCAATCACATCTTCAGTGTCTGTGTAGGAGGCTCTAGGTTTGCTACATTTGGGCATATGCTGTTACATACAGTGCTTATATTAAAAAAAGTTTAGCTTTGTACGTAGTGAGTCACTAAAATGAATTACACACAAAAAGCTTTCTTAGAAATATTTTTTATTATTTTGTGTCATTTATTATTTTGTAGCCATTAACAACTACCTTAAATAATAATTTAACTGTATAATTAAGGCAGTATGTCATCTGCTATAGACTGAATGTACCTCCCCTCCCCTAAATTCGTATGTTGAAATCCTAACCCCGCAATGTGATGGTGTTAGGAGATGAGGTCTTTGGAAAGTGATTAGGTCATGGAGCTCTCATGAATGGGATTAGTGCCCCCATAAAAGAGATGCAAAAAGCACCCTCATCTCTTCCAACCATGTGAAGATACAGCAAGAAGATGTCTATCTATGATCCACGAAGTGGGTTTTCACCAGACTCTAAATCTGCTAACACCTTGATTTGGGACTTCCCAGACTTTAAAACTGTGAGAAATAAAATTTGTTTGTAAGATATCCAGTCTACGGTACTCTGTTATAGCTGCCCGATCAGACTAGGACATTATATGGGAGAATTAACATGTTAACAAGCTAATAAACTATAAATGATTAGTTTATTTCCTACCCACCGTCATTTTAGAAGACATTAAGAGATGTGGGAAAGGATGTATCCATTAGCAGTAAATCTGCCAGACTCCAATGGAGAATCAGAGTAAGGTAGCCAAAGGTTTCAAATTGAAAACGATCTTTGCTTACTCACTAATTGTGTTTAGGGCCAGTTCTATGAAAAATAATTCAAGTATAATCATATACGGTTTGGAGGAAGTAGCACAGAGCAGTGTGACCAGAGTCAGGAAACCTGACCCACAGTCTCAGCGCGGCCAAAGAGCCACATTATGTCAGGCAAGACATTTAATATCTTTGGACATCATGTCCCAAGTCTATAAAACAAAAGTATCAAACTAGATGAACTCTAAAGTCAGTTCCTGCAAGAATATTTTATGTTAGGCTCCTCCACTTTTTATATTAGTGTGTACTACTCTCTTCACTTAACATGAACATTTTACCATGACACTAAATAATCTTTATAAACATGATTTTAATCATTTGAATTATAGTTTATCCTTGAATATGTCATAATGTATTTAAGTGCTTCTTTGCTGTTGGATTTTTGGCACTTTCTAATTTTTCACAATAACATTATATGAAATATCTTTATACGCATGTCTTTGATTGAGTTTCTATTTTCTTAGGATAGATTTATGGAAAATATTATGGAAAATGAAAGCTTATAGCTAAACCTGAAACTCTGTAATAATTCTGAAAGCTAAAACTAGCATATTTTTGGGAGTGTTAAATATATTTATATTTGTTACTTAATACCAGTGTGATTTGATTAATAGGTTAATGTGCATATACTTCCAGGTATATTGAAATTAATACATTTTCTGGAAATTAGGATTTTCATCTAAGTTTTATAAAAAGAATTACAAATCTAAGCATTTCATTAGATTTAATTGATAAGATACTGGCTTAACATATTCACATTTTATTTTCTTATTTTAAACTTTCAATTATTGCTTCTTATTTTTTGTTTTTTGGGGCTTTATTCTTTTACCTTTCTACTATTTCTGTTAAGATTATCTTAAGTTATTTTAAAAATTATTTTTGTCAAGACGGGAAAAAATGGCATAGATGATAGAGGCTTTGTTCATCCCTCTTGCGACCAAATCAAAGTTGTGACAAAAACATAGAGCAAACAGCAAGGAAAATCACCTGGGATCTGATGAACAGAAGCATACAACTAGGGAGAAATAATTAATAAACCTGCAACAGTAGAAGGTAGGAGGGGTGAAGACATGAGGCTGCCCAGTCTCAAGCAGCTGAGTGGGGCAGAGGCTGCTGCAGTGGCAGCAGCAAATGCCTCTTAAAGGGGCCATGTCCTCGAGTGGACTTTGGGATGGACCTGCACACTCTGAGCACCAGTGCCCAGTCGGCTGCATGGGGGTGGGGGAGACACCGGGGACTTACAGGGGGACACTGAGTTGTTGGAGTGAGAGCCGAAGGTGAAGCTTTCTCCCGGACTGAAGTGCTGGTGCACTTCTGTTCCCTTGTTGAGCCCTTCCCTCTGCCAGTGTGTGAACTCTGCGCTACCATAGCTGAGACTTCATCAAACTGGATAACAGAGGTTGCTCAGCCCAGAGGATTCCCTGAAAATCTGCCTTCCCCAACTCGTGGCCCCACCCAAGCCACATCCAGGTGTGTCTTCAGTGCGTCAGGTGATTCTTGCTGAGCAGTGCCAAGACTTGAGGCAACTATGAGCATAGCATCTGTAGATTGCTTGCTGAATTTTAACAGGTGGCCCCAGAGGGGCACAGGCTGGGTCCTCTCAGGAATGTGCCACTGGACACCTACTACACAGAGCCATGCCAATAAGACTGGGAGACTTAGGGGCTTTGTTTAGTACGTAGAAACAGATACAGCCAAAATGGGAAGAAAAAGAAGCAGAAAGCATACGAAAGAACAGAATAGAGATCCAGGAATAAGGGAGTCAAACAATCTAACAGATGCAGAGTTCAAAATACTGGTTTTAAAGATGCTCAGTGAACTTAGGAGAAGAGTAGGTGAATCCAGTGAGAACTTTAACAAAGAGATAAAAAACATAAAAACAGAAATGAAAATTATAAAAGAGAACCAGTTAGAAATGAAAAACACATTATCTGAGATGAAGAGTATATTAGAGGGAATCAACAGAGTGGATAAAGAAGAGGATCAGACCACCAATATAGAGGATGGGGAAGCCAAAGACACTCAATCAGAATAGCAAGAAACAAGAAGCCAAGACTATAATAATAATTTAAGGAGCCTACGGGACACTATTGTATAAATATCCATGTCATGGGGTACCCGAAGGAAAACAAGAAGTTGAGGAGCTATTTGAAGAAATAATGATGGAAAACTTCCTTAACTTGGCGAAAGAAATAGACATACAACCCCAGGAAGCTCAGAGAGTTCCAAGAAAGATGAAGCCAAAGAGGCCCACACCAAGACACATCATAATTAAAATTCTAAAGGTTAAATACAAAGAGAGAATCTTAAAAGCAGCAAGAGAAAAGCAGTTAGTTACCTACAAGGGAGCACCCATAAGACTGGCAGCTGATTTCTCGAAAGAAACTTTGCAGAACAGAAAGGCTTGGCACAAAATATTTAATATGATAGAAACCCAGGATCTACAACAAGAATACTTTATCCAGCAGTGCTATCATTTAGAGTGGAAAGACAGATAAGAGCTTCCCAGACAAAAATAAGCTAACAAAATTTATCAACACCAAGGTAGTATTACAGGAAATGTTGGAGGAACTTCTTTAAGAAAAAAAAAGCGTCAAAAACATGAATAAAGAATGCTAATAACCACATTCCTATCAACAAGTACCTCAGATGGAAAAAAATTAAGTTCTCCAATCAAAAGGTAGAGTTGTTGAATGGATAAGAAAACAAGACTCCTACATATGCTGCCTACAGGAGACTCACTTCCAATTAAAAGCCACACACAGACTAAAAGGAAGGGAATGGAAAAAAATATTGCCTTGATGAACCTAGAGGGTATTGTGCTGAATGAAATACGTCATATAAAGACAGATATCACATGATTTCACGTACGTGTGGAATCTAAAGAACGAAATAAACAACAACAACAATGAAAGTGGAAATAAACTCAGATACATGGAATATTTTGAGGGCTACTAGATGGAAAGGGGGTTGGGTGTCAGCAAAAAAAAGGCAAAGGGATTTAGAGGTACAAATGGATAGTTGCAGAATAGACTTGAAGATGTAGAGAGTAACATAGAGAAGATGGTTTATATGTTTTAATAAATATGTAAGGGGGAAGATTTAGTAGATTTAGTAGGATGATCACTTTGTGAGCTATGTGGATCTCTGATCGCTATGCTGTACAACTGAAATTGGTATATTATTGTATGCCAACTATAATTGAAAAAAAAACTCATTGAATTGTACAATGCAAATATAAACAACTAATTGTCTACTATATTTCAATAAAACCAGAAAAAATGGTTTAAAAAGTTTGTTATATTCCACTGCTCTCATCAAATATATCTTTCTCTCATAATTCTTTTCTTTCAGTCAGAATTCACACTTCTTATGTTTCTATTTCCTTATCTTCCAATGGCATCTTCTTTCTTTCCTGGGATTTTTTCCATTCAGTTCTCTGTGTTTTTTCTTCAATGAAATTTATTCGTAAACTAATATCTTGGCAGGGCCTATATGCTAAGGAAATTGAAAAAAAGAATAAATCATGTCCTATTAGATTAAACCTTTCACCAAAACTTTAGTTTTAACTTAATATCCCATATTGTATTAAGAGGTGTTTAGTCAGAACAATTCACTGGTAATTTGAAGAACTGGAATCAGCACATATGAAATATCTCTCATCATTGAGATCATCTAGTTACTATTCACTGAGTCTCTCTTAAATGTTATTTGAGAGGGCTAAACTGCTTTGGATAAATAATTTAGAAATATTACATAGGCATAACCTCTTTCCCTTAAAATTTATACTTTATTCCTTCAATAGGAGATGATAATTGATTACTCCCACTATTATCTTTTAAGATTATATATATGTGTGTGTGTGTGTATATATGTATATATACACACACACACACATATATATAGTATTAGATGATAAATGAAAGTATTAGAACTGATAATAGAAATTGAGGATCTAGCATAGACTCAGGGAGAAGAAACAACAGTTTCAGAACACATATAATAACATTCATTAGGAAATAATATTTTAAACGGTGAGACATACATCTTACATATACATTATGGCTATGCATTTGCACATTAGTTTTTTTTATATCGCTTTTGTATTTTACATTGGCAAAATAGTATTAATGAGTGAGTTTACTGGTAGTTACACCCTCTCCCACAGAATAGGAGCAAAGGTGACTAATGCATTCAGCAAAATTATAATTGATAATTACTAAACTCACCTTCACCTTTCAAATTGTATTTCTTTCTAATAGTGGACCATGGTGATATTTTCTATTTCTATTTCTTCAAAGTCTTCGGATTAATGGTTTCTAATGAAGACTGGAAAGGAGGTGTTGTATCATAAAAGACATTGATTGATGGTTTCAGTGACTCTTCTTTTCATTCATTTATCAAACCTTTACTGGGTATAATATGCCAGGCATTGGTTTGCTTAACATGTGATGTGATAATTGATTTAGTAAGGACACTGAAAAGAGCAGTGGAAGAATGGAATGTGTAACTTCTGAGAAAGGGGGAAAAAAAAAACAGCTCCTTCTCAAGAAGCTGGCCTGGCACTCACAAGAAAATCCTGTTATCCTTCTATCGAACATAAATAATTCTATAGAATATAAACTCCAGACAAGCTCAGTCTAATAGTATGATAAAGTGAGACCAAGAAAAGGCCACTTCATAGTTTGTCTAAGCACAGACAAAAATGAGGTCACCGTACTCCCATAAAATGATGAACTTCCTTTTATGCTGACTAAAGTGAATGAATGCTACTTTTCTATCATTTGAAGTTTTATCCTCAATCTAGTCTTCACTCCCTATAGGTAAAATTTATTGAGATACCCAGTCATAGAATTTCTCCTGCTTTCTGACAATATCTAGAGAAAAACTATGCTTTTTCAGACCCTCCCTCACATCACCCAACCAAAGGGAAATGCTTATAAGAGGTTCTTTTTAACATCCTCTTACTGAAATGCCCCACTTTCCCCTTGACAAGTGAATGTCATCTCTTGCTGCAAGGAATAATAAACCCAACCTGTTCAGCTGCAGGTGTGTTTCTGGGAGTCTGAGGCCTGAAGGCATTGCACTTCTCTAGACTGGCAGGAAGAAGGTGAAAACTTCATAGAGGAAGAGGCCCCAGGTCAAGTCTTGAAGAATGAGTAGAGTGAGAGTAGGGTAGAACAAGGGACTGTCTTCTTGGCTGAAGAAAAAGAATTTATAAAGGTCCAGATAATGAAGTGAAAGTTTGGTTTATTTGGAGTGAAAGACAGATAGGAGGACGTGGAGGTTTATGAGGGTAGAAAGAAAGGCAGAGATGAGAGATCATCAGGGCTCTTATATCACCTGCCTAATGAAAATTTATTCTCTAAGGAAAGGGGGGCATTGAAATATTTTACTCAGAAAATGAACAAATAAGATTCCCACTTTCAAGGAAGCAAATGGACAAAACAACAGAACACCACACACTGGTATGTGACTAGATGATTAAGGCGCTATTAGTACCATATGCTGAGATATAGACTACTAAAAGGAAGGAGATTTGAAGATGGGGAAAGGTGGTAATTTTATTTCATGAGATTGTAAATTAGAGAGTTCTTTGGAATATGTAGGTAGATATGGTTAAGTGGATATGTTAAATGCAAGTTTTGAAGCTTACAATAAATGTGCAATGCAAGGACACAGTGGTCCAGAAACCACGTGGATTATTTCTCCCATAATATGTAGGTCATTTCCACAAGCCATGAGTACCATAGCTGCCTTGTAAATCAACCAGGTAAAAAATGGTTTATTTAGTGGATAGAAATAGACCAACTGGAGATGTCAACCCTATACAATGGTCTGTATTAGAAATAAAGATTGAGTCATTTGTTCTCATATGCCATCAACATCCCTCCACTTTGCTACTCTTCTGCTAACATAAGCTTGTACTTCAAAGCCCAGAGAAAACTACCTCTTTTCTGTAAGTCATTCCAATTCCTTGGGTTCAAAATAAAATTGCTTCTTTGAATCTTCATGGGTATTTCATGGTGAGATTCTAATTAATTAAAAATAATTGCTGAACTTACAAACAAATTTGAATTACGTTAATTCATCTTCATGTATCCCTCAAAGCAGATCACCTCTAATTTGAATATGGTGTATTCAGAAGAGTATTTTTTATATAAATGTCCCCTTTGGGCTACATTATATCAATGACAAAAATACAATGTACAGTTGCTTTCAAGTATGAATTGTATTGTAAATACAGAAAAAATACCAAATGTTTTTCTGTATCTGTCAGAAAAAGGAAGTCCTGTCACATTAATATCTTCATAATAATTAAATGACACATACAGTTCAGCAGACTGATAGATGATGAAGCTTCCTGTGTCAAGCTGATTACCAAAGCTGAGTAGATAACCCCCCTCCTTAGAAATAGAAATTAGAAATAGAAATCACTTATTATTTCTATAGTAAATTATTTATAAA
Source organism: Pteropus medius (assembly GCF_902729225.1). Lineage (NCBI taxonomy): Eukaryota > Metazoa > Chordata > Mammalia > Chiroptera > Pteropodidae > Pteropus > Pteropus medius. Next base: position 8,257,728 of record NW_024352787.1, on the reverse strand, counting down.
GATGAGTTTCATGATTTAACTGGTTACTGTGAAAGAACCATTTACAAGCCACAAGCTAAAATAAGATATTTTTAATAAATTAAAAATACCACATCAACATCTCATATATCAAAATCACAAGCAACCAATCCCAAAGGGCTGAGAAACTCATTATCATTTTATATCAGAAGGTGCTTTTGCCAGAGAACTGTCTGCCTCCCCTATACTCCACCCAATCAACAGACTTTAATTTCACCAATGGCAGCAGTCCCAAACCTGGGTCACCTAAGCTCCGCTGTCACCAGAGTGAGAGCAGAATGAAGCAGCTGAGGCTTGTCCAATGTATCTCTTATGCTCCAGGATTTGCTACAAGGGCCTCTGATTCAGTTTTTTGTCTTATCCCACCCCTGGTATCTTTTGGTCTTGGACTGTTTGCCTGATTCTTTGACCACTTCATGAGCTGTGCAACTGCCTCCTCATCTTGCCCTCCTGATCTTTGTCTACTCATTTGCTTTTCAGCCTACTGTCCTGATCTGGCCTTTCCTATGGGACCTGCTCTCTAGTGCCCAGGTTTTGTGCCACCTCGCCATAACATATCAATCACATCACACTTAGACTTTAAGTGCTAAATATTTTTTGAATAATTTCACATCATTTATTTTAAGTATTCAAATATATTTAAGAAGTAAATGAGTATGAAGTTAGGCAAAGTACTGGTCAAAATAACTACTCTGCACAAATTTTGATACATAGTTTTCCTGTCTTAGTTTAATGATTTCTATTGTTTAACAGGTACATTTTTTGATGTTACTGAGACATGAGACAACTGAGTACAAAGTATCACATTCACTCTTATACTGTTTGATAGTACTCCTACTATTCATTATTACATTTATTGTGTTTTCTATATATCGAGCACTATAAGTACATTATCTCATTTATTTGCACAATGTCCAACTTTAATATGTTGCAATAAACCTGTTTTACATATGAGTAAGCTAAAGATTAGAGGACTTAGGTCCATGCCACTCAGGTAGAAAGTGGTGGAGGTGGGGTTCAGATCTAGGAATGTCTAACTCTACAACCTTCTTAATTACTATGCCTACTGCCTCACAATTTGAAGCTGTCTTTATAATGTGGATGTTTGATTCATCTTGTAAGTTTTGGTTTTACTTAGATTTAATATTTTTAAAAGGCAGATAATAAATAATAACAGGAAAAATAATTGGTTTGTACAGGTGGCTTTACTTTTATGAGCAAAAAAATTGATGTAAGCATACATTTCTAGGTGCTGTAGCACTTGAGGCTTTCTTTGGGATCATCCCCTTGTTCCTTCTCTGCTGTCCTCATCTCTTCTTTGATCTAAATTTGTTAAATTACAATTTTGACCCCCTTCGACTTATGATTTCAAGGAAGATTAGGAACAGCTGGTCAGCAGCTCTACTGAATAGCCCCTAATATACTTGAAGGGTATTATTAAATTGTCTCTGTGTTTTCTCTCCTACAATTGCATTTTCTTTGAATTTTTCCTCACAGCTCTATTTTTCCTATTTTTATTCATGTCTGTTATCTTAAGCAGTCTTGTCAAATTCTCTATGTCTCTTTTCATGTATGTACTCACAGCTCTCTTCTAGTGAGAAGATATCGGGTTAGCATATCTTACCCTGTTTGTTATATTTCTATGCCTTCTTTAAAAAGGTAAACTATTATAGGCTACCTAGTAGGCTTTGTATTATACAATTATATCTTTGATTTTGGAAATATTACACAAAGAACTAAGTCAATATCAATCTTCATAATTTGAAATTGTTTTTGTTTTTATTCTTGAGGAATTATGTTCAGTCATTGATGACTTAGTTGCTTATCCTCTCACCATTCTGTATGTATTATTCATTCCAGTTATGTGAGTACAAGGATGGAATGAACAGGATAGAGAATTGATCGTTCTGATAGCATCAAAGAACATTACTGTTCAAAAGCAAAACAGAACACAAAAAAATAACCAAATAGAATCAGGAGTCATCACTTTTTTCTAATTTGAAATTATTTCCTTTTTATAAAATCCTGAATATTGCTATCTTTAAGAAATTTGAAGTTTAATTTAACATTCTTTTTAGATTGTTTAGAGGCATAAACTAAGGTGATAGGCATATTCTTCTCTTTGATCATACCTTTTCCCAATCAACAAAATTAGTGAGAATGTTAAATATTATCTTATTTCAATTTCTAGAAAATTATTATAATTATCTTTAATTAAGGTAACTTTATACTTTATGGTTTCTACTACTAATATGTTTTATCTGTGGATAAATGCTTTTAGTTATCTAAGCACATTGTTATGCTACATGGATATTATAGAAATAAAAAGAATTTAGTCTACCTAAAGCCATAGCCTTTATTTTATTCTGTATACATTAGTCATGGTCTCAGTTTTGTTGAACTGTCTTCTTTTGTAGTTAATATGCATTTTTCTTTACTTTGATAATAAAAGTATAAAGCACTGCAGCTGGTTTTAAATTCTAATTATTTTCATTTCTTGAGTACATTCGTTTCAGAAAAAAATGTTTCTTTTAAGATTGAGAAGAATATTTTACTTCAAGTGCCATATATTCAGAACTGTTTTCCATTCTGCATCATGTTCCTTGGAAGCAAAATTCCAATAAAAATCTATACTTTGATTATTTTTTGTTTAAAAAGACAAGCGAGAATATAGTAAAGTATCAGACTGTTCTGAGAAGTCCCACACGTGATGAACTCACACATAGACACAGATACACATAGACACACACACAAACAAAGATATGCTCTAAACATGAAAAACAATAAGGCCATTTTACTTTCATAGTATTTCATAGTATTCAGCTTTCTAATAGGTCTTTCTAAAGTATGAGTTGCTTATGGCTAAAATGTTAATATCCAATCTAAAGTAGCTTGTTTTCAGAAGTGGTGTATGCTAGAAGCACACAAGAAGGAAGAGTATGGGTATGTTGACAAAAAGGGCCAGGTATACAGAGCCAAATCAAAAAAAGTTGGCTGTGAGTTAGCAAAATCACAGAATTAACTCAGTAGTAGGTTAAAAATATAATCTCCAGGGAAACTAGGGTTCAATCTTCTAGAATGTTGTAAAAGCAATTTTAAATCTGAATTAATTTTCATTTATGTAATTCTAGGCCTTTTGTTGTGGGGGTAAGGGAGTTTATGGTTTCTGACCTATTGCTGCTGGTTTTGAAATATTTTACCTTTATATAATTTTCCTATGATTTTGAGGTCTACAACTTAAAATAGTATCTTCTAAAATTTTTGTCATTTCCTGAATTTACATGTTTTAAAAACGTATGAACCACACCCCCCCAAAAAAACAGAAATAAAGTCTACATTAGAGAACAGAAAAGAATAACCTCATAGCTAAGACTTCAATTTTCATAACACTTCTTAAATCTGTTTCCTAAAACCAGTTTGAGGAAGATATAGAGATTCTTTCCATTGTGTCTGTTATAGTATCTCATACTATACTGTGCACACCAAACTTTCCATGGCCCTTAGTCAGCCTTGGGCAGAAGGAACAAAAGAAGAAAGCAAGCAACAAGCCTGTCTATTTAATGTTTCTTCTGACAACGATGTGTGTCTATGAACCTAGAAAATGTTTTCTACTATTAAAAAAATCTCATTACAAAAACATATGATTCGACTACCTGCTATTAAGAGATAAATTGATTTCGGAAAAATTACAAATTTACTTTTAAAAAGCTTATAAACCAGGTTTTCAATCACCAAGCAACAAACAAAACTTCAGTTACAAGTACTGTGGAAGTTTTCACACAGAGTTGGGAAAGCATATTAACAGCTCAGGGTTTGTGTAAATGATACTGTTTGTCATGCCCCTGTTAAAAGAACCAATGTATCTAACAGCACTTTATGTGTGAAAAAATTCATAAAATAAAAAGAATTGAGTTCTGCATGAAAGAATATAGAATATCAATCTCATTTTATCTTACACATAAAAATCCTTTAGGGTGTTGGTATAGTAAGTGAAGCATACAATTTGCAGAAACTCTAGAGACTGTTAGTTTTCTTATATGAGTTTGTACTATTTTATAAAGAATCACACATTCTACTATATTTTTTAACTACTGTTTTCAATTTAAGACAGAAGACAAATGAGTTTCCCTTAAGTATATTTTAGCTGTACTGTCATTCTTTCCACAACCTCTCTAAAAGTTATTTTAAGCCACCGTCATTCACTGTTAAATCTTAACGCTATTTCATTTACCCAAATATGGTAAAGATATAATTTGTGATAGAAGTTTAAAATAATATAACATAAAACAATTAAGTCCTCTCTATCTCCTTTTCCTCCCCAGAGGCAAGCACTACAAATAATTCCTTATGTTGTATTCCATATTTATTCTATAAATGTAAAACATTAATAAAAATATAAGTTTAATGACACAAATAGAATCATGTACAAATATAGTTTGGCAAGTTGACTTTAAGATAAATACCTTGAAATGATATTAAATCTGGAAGTATGTGCATTTAAAATTTCAGTAGTTATTGCTACATTGCCCTTCAAAAAAAGCTGCCATCAAAAGTATATGAGAATACATTTTCCTCCAATACTAGATCCTGTTAAACATTTCAACTTTTGCCAGTCGTCTGGATGAAAGTGGTATCTTGATTTTACTATATATGAGTAAGACTGAACAACTTGTCAAGTATGTATTTCTATTTTGTTCTTTCTTTGAACTGTTTGTTCATGTCCTTTGACCATTTTTCTCTTGGAATTTTCATCTTTTGCCATTGATTTGTAAGAACTCTTTGTATAAAAGAAATTAATTCTTTATCACGATTTTTGCAAATAACTTCCCTAGTTTATTGTCTTTTGATTTGTTCATGATATTTTCAACTCTATAGAAGTATTTATTTTGTATGTATAAGATGTATCCCTGTTTTCTTAACAGCCTCTGAATTTGTTGAGATATGTACAAAGGCTGTTACTGCAAACATTTTTTAAAGTTTTCTTGCCATTATTCTCTATCTGTTCCTTTCCTTCTTTCTCTTTTTTTTTATGTTGAAAACTTTAGTCCATTAATAATTCAATTTTATGTAAGGGATGAGGTAAGAATAGAGCTTTATGCCTCTATAAATGGCCAGGTGGTTGTTCCAAGACAACTTACTGTCTAGCCTATCTCGATTGACAAAAAGGACATCTTAATCACATATTTAACTCCCATAAGTCGATTCCTTGGGCCTCTACCCTTTGCCATAAATTGTCTTTACTTGTACCAGTGTCAGACTACTTTAATTATGACAGGTGTGTTGAATCATGTTTTAATATCTAGCAGAGCTGGGCTAGAGAACATTCAGTAAATACAATAGAGAGTCAACACTTGAAGAAACAGTAGAGAGCATCTAGTTTGTCTTTTAACTTACAGGTGAAGATAGTAAAGGCCCAGGAGTTTCCAAGACCTGTTCAACATTCCACAGCAGTTCATAGGAGAGTCCAGAACTGGAACAAGGATTCCTCAGCTAATATCCTAACAGAGATTCTTGAGAACCATGCTAATAACTATAAGCAAATATATTCCCATATCCTTTAATACTTGTCACATTATTCCTGATTTAAGTTTTCTTGTGGTAGTTTCTTTCTCTTCTACTATTTTGTTCCCTTGAAACTTCACTTTTCTATAAGCTTGTGAGATTTTCATTTATTATGCTTACCTATAAATACCTACATTCTATGACTACTAGTAGAAGACAAACCAAACCTGTCTTCCAATATTCTTTGCCATGGCTTATTTACTTTGCTCATTAGAATCTTGAAAGGAAGTATTCTGATGCTTAAAAAAATTCCCAAAGCAATGCACAATTGAACAGTAAAGTTTCCATTGACTAACTAGTCAGTTATTTGTCAGAGGGAATTTTCGGCATGTTAATGAGATTTATGGTATGGTGGGCACTATGTAAGGCATTTTAAGCATTACTGAATGCATGAACATAATACATGTGTAATTTCTATTAAATTTGAAAAGTCTCAAACAGTTATGTAAAACAATGTGGAAATGTATGAAGATGTTTCACACAATGATTCAGAGACAAAAATTTTGCCCTTTCCAAAATGAGAAAAAGAAGGCAAGCTTAAAAAAATAGAATTTTTAAAAACGTAACAGATTAAATCAATATAACAGGTCAACAACTCCTGGGCTCTGGCAGAGAAGCAAAAGCTGATGTGGAAGTTGAAGGATATTAATGTCCAATAAGTTACTGCCTGGGGTGGTTTCATATGAAGAAACTGCACTATTTATAGAACTACAAATCCATCATATTCTCATGCCAATTTAAAGGTTATAGTTCTACACAATTATACTATCACCTAGACATTTTAAACTAAATAAAGTTACTATATTTGATTTTCCAAAAGCGTTGTATTAAAATAATGAACTTGAGCATTTCCAGTTGAGTGGGATTAGCCACATGATATTAATGGAAGAAAGAATCCAATTTTCCCAAAGATAAAATATCCAAAACATCTCAATATACGCAGTATGGGGTGAGAGTTTAAACTAAAATGCATCACTTCTTATCTACAAGGCACAATGTAAAACAGTATGTTAAAAGGGTCATAAAGATCAAGACCTAAAAAGAATCATTTGAATTGATAGTTTCCACCCAAAGATAGAAGAAAAATAATACATGCCTCCCACTTGGACTACTCTTAGACAATTAAATTCAGATTCTTTGTAACACCACAGATGACCATTTTTGACTCAAAGATTTAAGTCATGAAGTTTTATTTTCCTTTCAAGATGGATTAGTATGTGAATTCGTTACTATAAATTGTTACTTTCAAAATTGTTACTTCCCTACTGTGAACCAATGCATCTAATAATAGTGTCTTCCTTCAATGACAGTCATCTGTTCATTAATCAAGTTTCCCATATGAATTCTTTAAGGAGCTAAAATTCCAAGGACATGCTCGCTTTCATATCCATATATTTTTCCATAGCTTTAAAGGATTCCTTAGTCTCATCTAAGCTTTAAAATATATCGGGGGTAAATGCATACATAGAAGAAAGTGTGATGACTAGAAAATGTCTTTAAAATGTATATAAGGCAAAATTTTTTTTTCTAAGATCTGTTAAAGTAAAATCCATGTGTTAAATACATTTACATATACAATATTCCCAAGCCTAAATCAGAAAAAGTGCAATTCAAAACACAAGTTATTCTTAAATGTATGCATTGTAATTTGCTTTTGTATAATAAAAAATAAATAATATAAATGATATTTATTTACTTAAGATTTGTCATTACAACAAAACAAACTACTTTATAAATATCTCAGTAATATTATTTTAAAAAGCAATTCGAGGGGAACAAATCCCCAAAATTTGTATCTTGATTTATCAAATCTAAACAGTAGAGTTCCCATTAAATTCCGCTTAGGATTTAGAGAAAATCAGTGTTAATCTTTGGCATATTGGATTTCTTTCCAGTACTTTTCTTAATTTTTTTTAGTGTTGATGTATGTATGTCCAAATGTATGTACACTTATACTAGAAATACATTTTTTACATCATCTACATGTTTATGAGTTTATGTAAATATGTATGTGTATGTTCGTATGTCCCAATAAAAATACTATCAGCTTGTGTGCTATTTTAAACATGCTTAATGTTATTTCATGTTATAGAAAAGTTTTAAATTAGATTTTTAAAAATTAAAGAATTTCTGATGGTGGGTTGTTGCCTAAAAGGTAGGTCATTAAGCACAGTATGATGGGGGAAGGCAGGCACTAAACTGGAGATAACTGCAAACTGAGAATTTAATTCACCTAAACTTCCCGAAATACTAATCTGAGATCTGTTAACAGCTACATTTATGCTTTTTCTTAATTTCATTCTGATTTGGATTTATTTTCTATTTTGTGCTGTTTTGTAAGCTATCTTAAATATTTTATGGCAATTTTACTTATTAATAACCCTAATGAGAATTTAACAAAGTAGAAAGTTAAGGAGAATTATTTTTATTTATTTGCAAATGTATATATTAACAAAAGTCTCTAACTCACTGCACATAATCTATGTAGGAACAAGATGATGCATTTTCAGAGCTGGCAGATGGAGTGACACAAATAAATGCTGTTGCTCCTACTTTGTTTTAGGAGCCAGGATCCTGACCCTGGATGCTGCCCACTGGAACAAGAGCGTGATAACTTAAATATCATATCTCTCTCTGCTCACCTTCCCCTCTAACTACCTCCCTTTTCTGATCACTTTGTCCAAAAGTCTTCATATACTTACAGGTGTGACTTCTTGTTAACATCAGACATTGTGGGAGCTAAATTTATCATGAGCTAAAGATATCTTGATTCTTCAAACCATCACAGTGTCATTTGTTCCCAAATTACTTTATAACCAACTTCTGATTACCCAGAGAACATTATCTGATTACTGAGCAGTTAAATGCGAGAACTTCCCTGTTCTCCACAGCTAATTTCCCCTCTGAGAGGAATGGGGAAAGGTTGGATTTGAATAGCTAAAATCAGCAGCTACCCAGGTGATATCATTTGAGATGACTGGAAAGCAAAACTTTCCAGTTTTGCATCTCAAACTTTAAAGTCATTGTCCTCCGTTATTAAAGAAGACTTCAATATGATATTGAAATATTTTTCTTTACAGTCTTTAAGGACTCCTTTTAAAATTTAACTACCCCATATTGGGGAAGCTCTTTAAATTATTGGGCAAGGTAACTATGACCAGGGTGACTGCCAGTCCATGAGGCCTCGGGCAAATTAGAGACTGGCTGTCTCAGCATGTGTGTGATAGGAAAAGGTGTTTTGGTATTTTTCTGATTAGCCCCTTGCCCACTCACAGAGTGCCTTTGTGCAGAACACACACTGAGGAATTGTACTCAACAGTGAAAAGCCTGGTTAGAAAGGGAGGCAAGGGAGTGCCAGTGTTCTGGCCCTGGGTTGCTCTTCTGGTTAGCCCAAACAACTTATAGTCGTGTTTGTCTATGTCGCCAGAGGTTTATAACACCATTTTAGTACCTGAGTTGAAGAAACCCTTTCATCTATACAGATAATACAAACTGACTATATCTGGAAATACCATGTAGAAAAACAAAACAAAGCAAAACAATAGGAAAATCTCAGGTTTACATGCCAATCAGAATCATAAATATAGTGTATAGCATTAGTACAATTTAATAGCCTTCTATTTTAAACAGCTGAGGGCATTGACAAGGTAATTATTGCCAATTTTTCTCCCACTATTTCTTAGTTGTCCTTTATAAATATGTGGCTTTCTGAACAACAAAAATATTAACCTTTAGCATCTTTCATAGTGAGTTAGCTCTCAAAGCCAGATTGCTCATGACAAGTGTCCCACACTCACAGTGATATGACACAAAAATGACTTTTAATTTGGGAATTTTTTAGTTTTCAAATCAAAATCCAAGAACTAGTGAATGGAAGAAACACTTCAGCTTCTTTAGGATTATCTCTGTGTTTTCCTTTAATCTCAATGGATTAGCTCAGCATTTGTAGCCTGTTTGGGCCTGTGAATTTCTGTATGGCGTGCTCCTGAGGTTATTTCTCGCAGGAGATTTTACACTGTCAACCCTTTTACAAACAGAGGAAAGAAATAACCTGCGAGCTAATTTCACAGGAGGTCTCTGCACTGGCCTCAGCTTCTACTCTGTGACACAGGCACAGGTTAGATAGTGACAGTGGAAAGTCTTGATTTCCTTTGTCAGCTCCCAGAGAGTTGCAATCATACATGAAATAGTGCCTTGTTTAAAAGGCACTTAGACATAGTTCACATTGGTTTCAAAATGCTCCACCCTCATCATTTCTACAATCCAGGGAAATGTTGGAGATAAGGGGAGGAAAAGTAAATTTCAATAACATTTTATTGGAAGCCTAATCCCCAGTTGGAAACTAAACTTACAATACAAGAAAGCAGAAGGTAAATATACCAAAGTGAGGCACTGTTAGCAGTTCCCTCTTCTTTTTCAAGATTGCTTAATTAAAGTCCTACCAAGATAGAAACAATCACTTAGCAATCCACATTTGAAAGGCATTTAATGGAGCAACTCATTTCCTAGCGGAACTAACTTTTAAAATAAAAGAGCAATAACTAAGAATTATTATGGATAGATAACAAAATTGGATTCTCAGCTGCCTGAGTTCCACGGGGGCAAGGTTCTCAGTTCCACGGGGGCAAGGTTCTCAGTTCTTGGTTTCCTCTTCTCTGTGACCCTAATGCTTGCAGACACACTAACACACAGTAAGTGCTTAATAATGGAAGTAATAATAATAATAATAAATAACAAAATACAAATATATTTCAAGATTATCCCCTTCTCAAAATGAAAATCAAATGGGGTAGAGTACAAAACTGATAACACATATACATGAAAATGCATTTGATGCTGCATATTTTGTCAATAATGCATAAATCTTGTTAGCTGATCAGTTTCCTAAATAAGAGAAGTCATTCAAGAGAATGAGACTGTTGGCAGATATGGAAATAATCTGTGATCAATTATGTTTATGACTTTTCTCAATCATCTAATATCTCACTACATATTGATTACCCATATCCCTTCTAAGCACCACAGGGATTCAAGGCTGAATAACACAAAATCCTGTAGAAAAAAATTTCAGAAGGGTGATATATGTGTATTCGTTTTTATTTGACACATGTCTGTGACTTATGCCAGGATCTCTGCCATTAACTAGATGGTCTAGAGAATCATAGATTATCTCTAAAGATTCGTTTTTAATTCTGAAAAAAAAAAAAATCATAGTCCACTTGGGCATTATTCTATATATTCTATATTATACTAAAATATTCTAACCTGTGACTTTTATTTCCTTCATCCTCTTTGCTCTTCATACCATTTTCCTTGTATTTCAGCTACCTTTGACATCATTGGTATGGCATTTTCCTTAAAATGCTCTTCCTTGGTTTAATTCCATCACACTGCCTTATCCTGGTGTTTGTTTTCTCCATCTTTTTCTAATGATTCCTCTTTTTCTTTTATTGCTTTTTCTGTCTTCACAGATCCTAACACCTAATGCCTGGCTCTCTGTGATCTGGTCTCTAGATTTTCTCCCTCAAAATGCTAATCAGTCTCACCTAACACTTCTTTGCTAATCACTTTTAACTTTCTTTTTAAGGCCCCATTGATTAAACTAGCCCTCACTGGTTGCCATCTATTGTTAACACCAACGGTACATATTGACAGTTCTACACATTGAAGATTTAATTATATAGCATTCTGTGCCGTTACATGTAAGTTCACCCCCCGCCCCCGCCCCCACACACACACTGTGGACTGTAAGATTCTTGAGTCTAAGGACCACATTTTATTTCACTATTTTATGTCTAGCATTCGGTGAATGAGACACCATAGAACTCCATTAGTAAATCATTCAGTGGGTAATGGACTTAAGCCTCTGAGGCTGTAAATTTGGCATTTGACACATACTAAATAATTGGAATCAGACTGCTTTGTGTTCTGCCTTTGTAAAGCATTAAATGGCAACCTTTCAACATCATAGTTAAGGTTTCGAGAAGCCAGTTTAAGTTTGCATAACCCTATATAAACAATTTAATTTTTTTATGACAAAGATTTTTAATGTGGGTGATTTATTTTCCTATGCTAAAGATTACAAAGAATGAAAATAATTCAGTAATGTGGATGTTATATCGTGAGTGATTTTTCCATGAAGACTATTGAATAACATAGGCAAAAGTGATTTTAAAGGTTGTCACTGCCCTTCTCCCATTTTATTGTTGAGAAACCATGTTTCTAAATTAAGTTGTTAGTTTCAAAGAATGATTCACAGCCTTGGATGCACGTTAGAATCATCTAGGGGACCTCCAAAAAATATCGATTGCACACCTCCCCCTTTATCTCATACATACACACACACGCCCACAAAAAATTATGATTTAATTAGTTAGGAGGAGTCATGGCACTGCAATATTTTTGTTGTTTTGTCTTTTAAGTTCTCCAGGACATTTAATGAGAACCACACTAGATTAAATTTCTAGACTTAATGCATGGTAATTTAACCAAAGATATTGAGTTCTGGTTTCAAACTACATGAATAAAAATCACTGTTATGAATTGTTATTCCTAGGTTTTAAGGTTAGAAGATATGTTAATAGTCATCTTACAAATCACTTGAAATATCTGTATTAAAATTTAAGTATAATTTAAACATTAAGGAATAGCTGATGCACCCATTTTATGAAACCTATTATTTCTATTGAAATTTCTGATTAGTATTGTTATTAAGCAGCTTTTGGAGTTCTACTCTTCACCAATAGGTGGCACTGGTAATTTCTGTATTAAACTATATGGTAACTAAATTGCACACTCTTTAATGAAATATATTTTATGTATAGCAGTATTAAGATGCCATTACAAGTTTCAGCTTGTGAAATTCGTTTTTAATTTATCTTCATGTGTTTCATTTAAGTGCTTTTTAATTACTAGAGCACTTAGCATAATGAATGCTGAAACTATGGATTGATTTAATGCCACAATAAAGATTTTCTGTTTTAATCCTTAATTAGTTCACTGAACTTGCATCTATTTAATATCAGTGACTAAGATTTTATTAATGATAATTTTGTTTTCAAAGCAATGCAAACCACTGAATTCCTTCTAACAACAATATGAAATTAAGGTTATAGTTTGTGAGAAATTAAAATACACTTTTATGTTCATGAATATATTTTAGGATTCCTATAAGTTTAAGTAAAGATCCGTTTTAATCTAATGCCACAATACACTATTACTTAAACAAAATATTCACTTTTAGTTGAAACAGATAATCTGGCTAATTAAGAGTTAATTTGAATAGGAATTTTTCACTCAAATGGTTAACCTTGTAATCAACTCTTTGTTCTGCTTCTGTAGACAAGCTTGCCACATAGGCTGAAGGACAGGGTGATCTCGAGATCAATTGAAGACTCACCCTCCTCTTTGCTTGTTCTGTCTAGATAACAGATGTATTGCCTTTGCTTGATAACTGATGTATTGCCTAAATTCCTGTCTAAGAATCTCATGAGCCAATCAGCCCATGCCAGCTGTAACTGTGCAGATAAGCCCTATAAAAATAAGGTTACCCCTGAGCTCGGGGCCCACATCTTCAGAGCGCTAGCTAGCTCTTCTGGGACCACTGGCATAATAAACCTGAGTTCTCCAACTTTCTGAGTGGTGCTTGGTTTCTCACTGATCTGATTTTTCTGTAACAAATTCACAGTCTCTTCTTCCTCTCTCTAATAGACTTCTCTGAAAATCACCACTTGAATATACTAGTAATGATAAAATACACCAGGAGATATCTATCAATGTGATTTTCCTTCACCAAACAGCAAAAAATATATTAACTAGTACTAATTCTGGTCTAGCTCTATTTCCACAGAGTGCTGGTCTCTAGATTAAAGTTGATTTTCCAAATTTCTAGAGTTTCCTTTGTTGATAAAATACTAGGTAACAGCTTTTACCGTGATACTTAGCTCAGGCAAGCCAATTCAGCAAATATACTTTTGGCTAATTCAGTTTAAAAAAAATCTCTCATTTTCTAGAAAAAAATTAAAAAGTCATACCAAGATAATAAGAGTCCTAAATAGGGATGCCTTTCTTTCTTTGTTTTATCATTGTTTTTTTTTTAAATATTGGTTTGAGATGGTATACTAAAAAGGAAGTTTTGAGCCCTGAAATACCTCTTTTAGAGACATTTAAGCAAGTAGCCAATATATATATATATATACATATATATATGTATATATATATATATTATTACTGAATCACTAATTTAGATTGTGGAGCTAGCCTTATTGTCTTTTAGCTTCCCTAAATGCTGGAAACGTTTACTATAAAATAATCGAGCATGTTGATTTTCCCAAGGCTTAAATATACTAATTAAGAAAGTGAAACTCTAAGGGAGGCATTTTCCTAACTTATCTGACTCTAGAACAACATCCCCTTTCACACAAAGAAGTAATTTAAAAACATATTTTTCCATGATAAACCAGCTTAGGATACATTGCCACATCTAAATGCAAAATGAGACAATTACAGATAGGGATTGCTTTTGCTACATAGAAAAAAATATTTATTTTAATTATTGTTGGTATCCAGCAGAATTTAGATGAAACCATAACGCATTCATTCTTTCATTTATTCAACACATTCATTGAACATTTAAAATGTGTATAGAGAACAGTGTGCCATAATAATACAAGGAAGTTAGAAAAGAAATACTGCCTTTAAGTAGCTCACAAACTGGTACATAAAAAAATTAATTTAACAACGGGTCTTTACCAAGACTGCCTTATCATTCTTCCCACTTTGACTAAACTGACTATAAATCCCTGACCTCCCTTTTCTTAGAGCATTTACTTTCAAAAACTTGAAATTGTCAATTCTTTCTCTTCCCCTTTGAGACGTAAATCTTCTACAACCCAGAAATGTCCTTCTCAAGGACCCGGATTCATCCCTTTGAAATATAACTGTAGAAGTAAAGAAGTGAACGTCACCTTTATCTCCCAGTGGGAGAGTAGAAGTCTAACTTTAATAAGTGACAATGAGCAAACACAATGAGCAAACAAAGTACTAGAGAATTTTAGAGGGGAAGCTGGTCAGTGTGATTAGGTGGCCTAATCACACTGACCAGCTTCCCCTCTAAAATTCTCTAGTACTTTGCCATTAGTTTACTCCAGCATTTAAAAATCCTTCCACCTTTTGTTTCAGGACAATTGAATTCAATCTCTCTCTCCTATAGCAATAGTCTTGAATAAAGACTTCTCCGCCTGTTTAACTGGTCTGGGGCAATTTTTCTTTTACAGTACTAACCATATTTACCCTGTATATTGTGAATCTTGTATAGTCCAGTATATTGTTAATGAATCAGATTAACAACAAACAAGGTTGAACTTGGTGCCTAATTTTGCATATTTTAAATACCACTCCTGCTTACAGATAGTGTGCTTACAAGGAAAGAGCACTGCTTTAAGAGTCAGATGGAACTTCCTTGAATCTCACTCCTACTTCCTAATACTTATGTTGCCTTGGAAAAAAAATATCTGACTTCTCTGAATCGTTTTTTTTTTTCTCATCTATAAATTAGGGATAACAAAAGCCTACTTTCCAGACAAGGTTTGATTGAAGGAAAAGATAAACACAGTGAGAGAAAATGAGCTAGTCTGCACTGAGCAAACAGAAGAGCAGCATGCAGAGAGTAGCTGAGCTAAGTTATTTGTGGGCAGTCAGCAAGTCTCCAGCATCATTTACTAAAATCCTTAACACCCCCTTATGTTGCTCTCTGTTCATTCTTAAAGAACAAGACCTTTTAAAGTTCTAGCTCCTCTTTAAAATGTTCTCTACTACTATTCCTCCTCTTTCAGAGGCCTGGTTCTTTATAGCTTCTCCTGAGCTTCAAAACAGATCTCCTTACAAAAAAAAAAAAAAGTCTCTTTCTTTCTATATTCTTCTAAACCAGTCACATTGTGTTTTAAATGTCTTCCTCAAAGTGGACTATTTTGATTTGGTTTATACTCTACCTCTGCCAAGCCATTTATTTCTGAAGGAACCAAATTCTGAAGGAATCAAGAAAGGAAACTTTATTTTCTTGATTTTTATCCATTTCCTGAAATGACAGTCATACTCCATATTGTCATTGCTGAGCAAGAAAACACATTTATAACCTGGCCAGAGCCCCTGGAGGGATTTTGTACTGATGTTTGTCACTGCAAAACAAGCCATCCTTCCCTGGAAGGAACAGAATCCTTTGTCGAAAGTGGATTGATTTGGAACATTATTGTGATCCACCAGAGGGCATCTTCTTTCCTCCGTGAGTAAATCAATAGCCTTCTCAAGTCAAAAAGCACATTTGATTTAACCTCTTCGGTTTGAATTACATGAAATTGACATTTGCTATAACACAAAATTTACAATGGTCATGGCTTAATTTAATAAGTCTTAGCACTGAATTTTAATGAGGAAGTTTTAGAAGTCACTGATTTGAACTTTACTAAAGAGCACCAGACATGTACCCATTGTACCAAATAAAAACTACTGGAATCACAATAAAAATGATGACATTGAATACATTTCTACCAGGAATCTTAAATATATATAAAAAAAATTAATAAGAGGTTACAGCCTTTTTTTTTCTTTTTTTTCTTTCTTTTTTTTTTTTAGCATGGCCTTAATTTTTAAACAGTACTGAGCAATTTCTATAGACTTAGTACCTGGCTATGTGATGTAGGATGTTCAAAAATAGAATAATCCTTAGTCTTTGCTTTCAAAGCACAGTTAGTAAAATAAATATACACCTATGAACATTTAAATACTGACCTAGGAGAGAAGACCTGGAAGAGACTTCCTGAGATCACTGGGAATAAATCTAGTCTTTGTAGAACCGTGATCAAATATTTGTAAAGGAGAACAAAGTGACAAAGCAAACATAAATGTGAGAAGAAGAAAGTATGTTGGTTGGAAGAGAAGTTGAAAACCAGGTCATGGGGTTGAGATTGTCTTGGGAGTGCTATAGAAGATATAAAGATGATCAATGGAATCTAGCTTGTAAGAGGCATCAGAATGTCCCTATAAAGGAGAGTAACAGATGAGAGACATGTTTTGGTAAGATTTTCCATATGGAATGGGTTAGAATAAGAGGGTAAGGGAGTGGAAAGACTTGTTGGGAAGCTGATGTAATAATAATTTTCTTTAACATTTTCAATGGTGCTAAAAGGTGATTAAAGAACACAGAAAGAAGAATGAAAATAAGGTTTGGATGCAGAATGAATTTCCAAGAAAACATACCCTAAATGATTTCTGTTTAGAAATGTACACTTGGGAGATATCCACATAGAGATGATGAAGCAGGCAATGAAATGCATGGGCTCAAGAAGGTAATGTGTGCTGACCAAGAATATTATGGTAGCTGAGAACTAGGCACAGATTACAGTTCAAAAAGTTAAATGATCAGGGACTATACACATATTCTAAAATAATGTTTCTTAAAATTTGGTGTGTATGAGAATCATTTGAAGGCTACTTGTTCTTGATTCAGAGACAACAGATGTAGAGTTAGAAATTAAAGCTAGAAATTTGAATATTGAACAGTATAGCCCCAGGTGAGGTTGCTACAGAATGATCCTGAGACTACATAGGGGCATACATTGAAAGAGACTTGTAAGAAGATAAAAATCTGTCTTTAATGCTACAACTTGAGGTTGCTTTGACATCTGCAAAGTGATCTTGATATTTTTCCTTTCATTCTGCTTTATGCTGGTCTACACATTAAAAAAACAAACAAACAAAAACCACTGAAATATAAAAGAGGGCAAAGAGTTTGCAATACCAAAATATGGAGCATAAAAATAACTGCTAAGTCAGCACTGCAGATTAAAAAGTATCCTCGGTAAAATGTGCTTTTAGAGAAAACAGGTTTGCTTTTATTGCTACACTGTATCAGAATGTCTAATATGTTCCCAATGTATCCTCAATAGATTCATAGCAGTATCACTTAAGCTAGTCACATTCTTGGCAAGTTTTATATACTCTATAACATATTCACTGTATAATATAAAATGGAGCTATAGAGCTGTCTACTTAAATCTTGAATGAATATTTTAAAAATTAATCAGTTTTCTACTTTCAATTTAAGATTATACTATATATAAAAAATGTTTATTATTCCTGTATTTTTTCATGATTTTTCCCAATTATTTCCACTATAAATCTTTTGATGGATGAATTTTATCATTGCAGAAATTTAGGAATCTGTGTGAATATAAAGAGATATCTTTCTTTAGAATAAAACGAATAATAATAGTTTTAGATATATTTAACACAATCAATTCCTCAGAAAAATTTGTGTGAAAATTTCAAGTTTAATGGCATTGGTCTCATTAAGTAACTTGTAATTTATTAGGAATACACAGCACCCATGAGGCATTGTAAAGTCTTATAACTTCAGTTCCCTCTGGTGGCAGAACATTCAAAGTGCAACTGTCAGCAACTTCGGAGAGGGCTGTGGGCTGCCTGTACTGGAAATCTCAAGATGAGATTTGTTTCAAGATGTGTTTCTTCTGAAACACAAAGGGCTTATTCCTGTGTATTGAGATGTCTTTGGAAATAGCTTCTCACCTACATCGTTGGGGCAAATAACTACTGCTCAAGATGGAGAAGAGAGGATGTGATTTTATAATGTTATGTATATATTTCAACATAACAAATAAGTTAAAGGGTTACTTCACTGAAGCTTAACAATGTATTCTGGAGGCTGATTTAGACCGTAAGTTTTAAATTAATATCCACTACATTTCTTAGGTGAAGACATAACAAAAGAGCAAAGAAAAGAATAAAAGAAGATAATGCAAGAGAAAGAAGATAAAGAAGAGAACCCTCTACCCTGCTCATCAAGAGAGTCTCAGGCATACGGGAATCATTGGGCAAGGTGGCCTAAAGACCGAGGGCATTCAGAAAGATGATTTTATATAGATAAAGGTTTTATTTTAACTTTCTTTCAAAATCAGAGATATTTTAGGTAATTTGAGGCAATTGAAAGTCCAAAAATCTAAGCAAATTATAGAAGTTTAACAGCTAGTTCAGCAGGTGAACTAAGATTTAAGCCCACATTTCTGACTTTAAATTTATTTTTTGATATATCACACATTATAAATTCAGAGTTTAAAGTCGCAAAAGACAAAAGGGAATCATAACTTACTGCGTGATAAGAAGCGTATGCTTGAAAGAATACCAGATATGATCAAACAACTGAACATGTACTATTTTCTGTAACGTGAAACCAAAATATGCTACTGATTCCTAGTGCAATGCAGCCTCTGAAATATAGCCATGTGTGTTTTTGCTTCTTGAAGCCAAGAAATCTGAAGGATTATATATCCCTCAAGGTTCAAAAATTTTAATAAGCCAATAGGATGGATTATGAGGTGTAAATATCAAGGAGATACACAAAAATGTATCAAACATTATGCTAATATATATGTACACACACATATATATTAGCACAATATGTACGCGCGCACGCGCGCGCGTGTGTGTGTATGTGTGTGTGTGTGTGTGTGTAGCCATAGATCCTCAAATTTCAACTTTCCCCAACAACAATAAAGCAGAAAACATCCTTGGAGTGACCAAGCAGTGACTATAATTTTTATTTATTTGTTGATATAATATTTATTGCTGTTTAGCTACCCAGCAGCCATTACTTACTTTTTACTCTTTATTGATAATAGATTCTAGATTTTGTTTATATTCCTCTAAGGGGCATTATCCTTCATGGTAGGTAGGCCTCAGCACCAGTCATAATTGGCAAAATCTAATCATGGTGGTCAAATTCCTTTTATTGGTGATTAGTTCAGTAGAGTGTGTGATTTAATAATGGCTAATAAGACAAAATAGAAAGTCTGCTAGGAGGCTCTGGGAAAGTTTCTTGCTCTTAAAGAGATACATAAAGAATTTGAGTTCTTAATGGAACTACCTACTTCTGGACTTCTTACCATGTTTAGACCACTATTCATTGGCTCTTCTGTTATTTGCAGTCAAAAAACATGGTGATATAATTTGTCTCTGATCATTTATAATAGGGTCCACTTCGTAGAAAATATTAGATTGAAGCAGGTCAGCTTAGTTTTTACCAACCTCCTATATGGTTGATAGACTCTTCAGAGCCCAACTTATTCCCATCTATCAATCTGTAGCCCTTTACTGAACATTTGCAAATAGATATATATATAGCCTCTGCCCTTAGGTAGTTTCTAATATGGGACTGAAATGGTTTGGCATGGCCTTGGACGCTCCACGAGATCACACACTTTTAATAATGGTTCCATACTCATTCCTTTTCCAATTTCTCACCCTCTAACTCATGACCTAATTCCTTAGATCTCGATCTCTGTGCATCTGTCTGTCTGTCTCTCTTTTCCTCTCTCTCTCTCAATCTCTCCCTCCTTCCCTCTCTCCTAATAGAAAAATGGTGATTGATGCAATGAGTTAAGTCACAATAAAAATATTATTCTTATTAAAATAGTTTAAATTATTTTATTTCAATAGGTCATATTTTAGAACTTAGTTCTGATTTAAGAAAATCAGTAGATTATATTAGTTTATCAGTTGTATTTTGTGGCATTTTCCCATGTAATAAATGTTCACAAAAGACAACTAAATCATTTGCATACAGAAAAATACGTGCTTGTCCTCTAAACAAAGACTCTATTTTGAATTAAAAGTACTGTAAATATCTGGAAGATAAAGGGTGTTATCATGGGCAGGAGAAAAAATTCTTTTAGCATCTGCACTTAGGTCTTAAATCTTCATAGAAGATTTTTATATATGGCCTGAAGGTTTATGAACATATATTTATATACCATTTATATATTTTTAAATAATAACAATATAAAATCTGACCAGGGATTGGAATGGGAGAGAAAAGCTGGGAAAGAAGTCATATTCTGGCAAGAATCTATAATAGAACTTTCCAGCATATTGTAAGAGACATTGGCCATGAGATCTAAATGTATATGTAAAACACAAATAGAATAATACAAAATATATCCCTTTTCTCTATTTTTATTAAGTTGTATTTTAGCATTAAACATATGCACTTGCCAAAGTTTAAATGACAAAAACAATCCTTATTTAAATTAACCTCTACATTACAGAAAAGCAAAGAGAACTAGAATAAATTCAACCCCAAATTTCTTGACTTTCATGTTAATTGACCTTTGCATATTGTAATATTCATTTTTTCTTTACAATTCACATTTAATGAAGAAAAACTTTTAATGTGAGTAGTAAAATAACAAAGAAAAAATATTCTATAAATCAGCCAGAGGAATATTACTCTTATAGCATAAAAGTAAATCTCTGCATCCTTTAACTCTGTCATCGTTGAGCTGATAGAGAAGGGAAGGTTCCAGTTGGAAGAATGCACAAGAGGCCGACATTAGAATGAAAAGGCAGGCACCAACTTTATTGCGGGGAGCTCACTTCTATTGGGGGAAGTGCAGTCTATTGCCGGGAGTGGGCTTCTGCTTCTGCTCTTCTTCTGCTCCATTTCTTGTGCTCCCTTTTTGCTCCTGAGGGTACCTCATGGCTCCACACATATCAGAGTACAATAGTGGCATTCAGCCACACGTGTGTGATACAATAAGCTGAATTATGTTTACATATTTTAGACGCAGGTGCCCTACTATACTAATGTAACATTCTAAATCTGGGGTCCTATTGCTAGCTGTGAGTCTGAATCACAGCCAGACCTAGGACCAGCCAGGCCTGGGACCCACAAACGCACACCTGAGGAATGAACTATGTCCAAATGCATCTTGCCATTCTCCTTACAACCTTCAATGATTTTAACAACTCTATCTTTCAAGGCACACATTGACATTTTTATATGTTTAAAAGACTTCTCTGTTTAGGACTTCATATTTTAAATTGCCTAATCTATAGGATTAGTAATAATTTGTTAAGACCAAGAAGGTGAAAATACAATGATGCAAATGCTGTGAAAGTAGTAAAAGAATATGTCTTAATAAGATGAATTCTATCCATGTAAGAAAAATTACATTGTTTTTAAAGTATCTGTATGCTGAATTGCTTTCAGTTGTAATTTTTATAAGGTAAACTATTTTTAATTGCATTAAAAAATCAAGTGCCCAGTTTAAACATTATTAAAACTGCAGCATTTTTATTGTTAAAATAAAAAATAACATCGTTTGATTTTAACATGGCAACCAAAGATTTTTTAAAATGTTTTTTCTCCCAAGTTTTTAAATCTCATTTTCATTCAGGAGTGCTCATACTGATTGTACATGTCTGCTGTTATTACACACAGCCAATTTTTAAAGACGTTTTATCAGAATCCAATATACCTGAGAAAAAGCTACTCAGTTCACAGTCTGATGTTTATCTCTGATTTAAAATAGTCTTCAAAGGCCTTGAAAGAAACTCACAGTTTATAGCTTTAGGCAACAGGTTCCTAACAATGCCCCAGGGGCTACAGGAGAGAGTGTTTTCTATCAAATGAAGCACCTTCCCTTTTTTCTTATCTTCAGACAGTAGAGCACTAATACCTTGAGTCCATGGCTTCATGTTAATAGCACTACATTTTACTGACTGCAAAGAGTACACTTACAAACTGGCTTTTGTAGAATTTTCTTTTATAATTAAGAGCAGAAATAATATCATAGAAGAATGATCAATGATACTCTGAGAACTACTTTCTCCCCAAGTGAGGTTATCTTTTGAAAGGGTTCTTTAAACTTCTTAACTTGGGTTTTATAACCACAGAAGTTATACAAAGAGCCATAGAATAGAGCTAAATTAAATTACTTGATGTATTTATTGAATCAATCAAAAGTATCTACTGCACATCTGCTGTATGTCAGGCAGTAGGAATTAAAAAATGACAAGGATGGTCAGAGTCTACTGACCTAAAGGGATCTAGTAGGGAAGATAGTCAATAAAACAGAAACCACAGAAGTGATCTTGAAGCAGATGTTGACAATAGCTAACTTAACTGGGATGAGAGGTAGAGGAGTAAGGAAAGGTTTCCAGAAGGAAATGGCACGCATTTAATCTGACAACCCAGATGAAGCCAGGAAAAGAGGAAGTGTTTTCAGTTGTTTTTTTTTCAGATGTGGACTGTGTCAGGGCATAATTATATGGAAGAAGAAATGGAACTAGAACACATAAAGTACTTAGTACATGCTAGCAGTTTTATATTTATTATCCAACTCAATTCTTACAACCAACCATCAGTGAATTGGATAGTATCCCCATTTAACAGAAGAGATTTAGATTCAGAGAGGCTTGATAAAGAGCCCAAGTTCATTTGGCTGTTAAACAGCAAAGCTACTGGTTTAACTCTGGTACCTCTTACCCTGAGGTCCTTGCTCTCCTCACCAAGCACAACCCCTGCTATTCCTAGAAAAAAAGAAGGAAGGAGGATATATAGAAAAAAAAATCAATCAATGATATATAGAAAAAAAAATCAATCAATGATATATAGAAAAAAAAATCAATAGCATAGAAATTGTCCTCCAGACCACACAACCATTGTCATTTTCTTTAACTGCATAATTTCTTCATGTTCAAGGCTGGAATAGAATTATGCTGAGCCTTTTCTCAGAGCTACAAAAAGCCTTTGGGTTATGTGCTCTCACTAGGACTTCAGCTGTTCTTCAGGTGTGAGGTAAACCAGTCCAGCGATCCCTGTCCCAAAGGTCCCTATTCCCTCCTTCAGCTTCACAGACCAAATCTTCAAACCAAACCAGCCCTAGATTCCTGGATTCCTGGATATCTTGGATTCCTCCTATCTTGAGATTAATTAAGGAGAAACTGATAATGGTCTCCTTGAAATTGGCAACTTGCCTGGTGGCATTTTCTTATATGTATTCTTTAGAATCTTGCTCCTCAAAGTGTGGTCCTTGAACCAGTTGCATCAACCTCACCCGGGAGTTTACCACAAAAAAGAATTTCTGATTCCATCCCGAATCAGAATCTACATTTTAAACAAAATCCCCATGTAATTCTTAAGCACTTTAACGTTTAGGAAGTCCCGGTTTAGAACAGCAATGTTGCTCTATGTTAGTAGATGTGTTTTTATGTTAGTAGATGGGCTTCTACATTCCTTAACCTGTTAAGTTTCACTGAAATCCCTTTCCAGCAGCTGCATACTATCTGCAGAAATGGAAAGCAGAAGAATAGAGGAAATTAGAGACTATGAACCTGAAAAATCACTTTTAAAAAAAAATTTACTATTTTACCATATTTAACACAGGCTGGATTTGTTAGAATAAATATATTTAATTTTAAGGCTGTTTAATCCTATTACATATGGATTTCTGTACATACATTTCAATGTTAGTAACATACATTCTTCGAATTGGACTCTTATAGTTAAAGAAATTATCATTTTACCAGTTGTTAAGTATTGGTAAGGTTTGATGATGGGACCAAGGACATAATTCCAATGTCCTGGAGAGCTTAAAAAAGTTATGGGAAATGGACTCCTTAGAGTAGTATGTCCAAAGATAGAAAAGGTAAAGAGGCAATGGACAGAGGAAAGGACAATGCCTTTGTGCTTTAGCTAGGCACCAAATATAGGCACAAAGAGAAATGATTTGAAAAACTAGCTTTTTTTTTTTTAATTCTGGTGCAGCTCTGATACCATATGAGCTGCTAGACGGGCTTCTCTCTCTGGCACGGGGCCCTTTACCAAACAGCAAAGTCACGGCTTTTGGAGCCAACTGAAACTAGAATAAAATTTACAGACACTTGGCAAATCAAATACCACGCATGTGTCACTTTCATATCCTAATATACTGATTCCAAACTGGCCAAGCCCATGTGCTCATGCAGCCTTCTGTTATTCTGCAGAGCTGAAAGCTGCACATCCACCTGCCCATCCATTTCGTACAGACTCCTGAGCATTTGGGCACTTCTTCCCTATCCCCACGCAAGGTTCTGCCTAGATACATCATAAGCTCCTCATTAAGCCCTAGCACGCTCTTTATCTCTCTCTCTCTCTCTCTCTCTCTGCATCCTCTCCTCCTCCCCCAGTCCCCCTCCCTCACTCTCTCCACTCGTACTCCACTCACTCCTCCTGCTGCTACTACTACTACTACTACTACTACTACTACTACTACTACTATTAAATGTGAAATAATAACACCACTAAAAATTACATGACAGGGCAGCAACCGTTAATAACACTGATGGCTTATAGAAGTATAAAATTTGCTATACTGGGAAATCATGGCTCAATATATAGGTGCTTAATATTTGCAACACCTTTGGGACAAGGTTATGAGATTTAATATGTATTTCACATATTGGAATAGAGAAATCAATTAAGTAATAGATCGGATACCCATACAATCTTCTCTGATGAACTGTTATTAATTACTGGTAATATAAGAAATAATAGTTATCTGTGCATATAGATCACCTGGTTTTATTAGACAAAGATACAAAGACATTCTTTTGTAGTAAAAGAAAAATAAAAATGTAGATTAATCTCTTGAACTAAGTCACTGCTGGACTAGGACAGGGAGACCATCCAGTTTTCAAGATAATGTCACTTGGAAGTTGATTTAATTAGCCCGTAGCATTTAGAATATGACATATAATTTCTATTTCTACAGTGTATTTTCTGGAAACCTTAAAACATTTTTACAAGTCTTAGTTCACTCTTATTTCTGCCTTTGCACCAAGTAATTGCTGTCTTAGAGTTGAGAAAACAAGAACTTAAGAAATAGAAAATAATTTGAACCCAATTTGGGTTGTAGTTTCTCTTCATTTAATCATTGCTTAAATATTTCACAAAATACCACCTCTACCTATTTTTTCCTAAGTGATCTATCTTCTCTCAAGAGTTCTGGCTATTACTTTTATGATGACATTACAAAGTCTGTACCTCTACCCTCACCTCAACTCTACAGCTATAAAATCATATGTTAGCTACCTACTGCATGCTCTCAAAAGGTTTTATTAATTTAACAAATACTTTAGTAGCGTTTAAGAATACTATTATTATTGCTATTATTGGTTACAATGGTAAGCAAAACACACATACTTCCTGTCTATGGAACTCATATTCTAGTACCAAATAAAAACCTCAAAAGCTAATATATATAACGCAATATATCAAAAGCTAAATTCACCACCTTCCTTTTAAACCAACTTCAATCATTTTTATTATCTTAATAGGTTAATGCAATTGTGTATTGTATATAAACAGTCTTTCTGTTTTTGAATGACCAGATTATAAAAATGAGTCTGTAATTATTAAGCCCTGTTTTCTCTTTTTTGCTACCAATAGGAATTTTTCCAATGCCTATGGAACACATCCACCTATATGTTCATTGGTTCTAAAAATGTAACATTCCTCCATGTTCACCCCAAATTTCAATTTCCTTATTTTTTTTCTAGCTAAATTAACAATGTCATCATCTACTTAGTTAAATGCACTCATTATCAAAAACATCTATTCATGTATTAACTCCTCAAATATTTAATGACCAATACTTTGTCCAATATTTTGTGCATAGATGAATAAAATAAAATACACTTTAAACTCCTACATTTAAACAACCATTAAATTCTCATGAAATTTCTGTAAAATTCTTAGGAATCTTCTGGAAAACAGCTTTCCAATATGTGTGCTCTCTCTTCCTCTCTCTCCTCTTCTCTCTCTCTCCCTCCTCCCTCTTTTAAATAACCACGCACCATTAAGATATAATGCACGCACCATAAAAATTAACTGTTTTAAAACATACATTTCAGTGACTTTTAGTTATTCACATAGCTGTGCAACCACCATCATCATTCATTTCAAAATATTTCCATCACCCTAGAAAGAAACCCTATACCCATGTTCCCCTTTCCCCAGCCCCTGGCAACTACTTATTTACTTTCTGTTTCTGTGGATTTGCTTATTCTGGACAAGTCATATAAATGGAATCATACAATATGTGGCCTTTCATAGTTTTTAAGTTAATCCATGTTGCAGCCGATATCAGCACTTAATTCCATTTTATGGATGAATAATATTACCATGTATGTATAGACTACAATGTATTTATCCACTTATCCACTGATGTACATTTAGGTCGTTTCCAACTTTTAGCAATAATAAGTAATGCTGCTGTAAATATTCATACAAGTTTCTGCATGATCATGTTTTCAATTCGTTTTGGTGTATACCTAGGAGTGGAATCACTGGGTCATATGGTAACACTATGAACACATTGAAAAAATGTCAAATGGTTTTTCCAGAATGGCTCTGCTATTTTAAAATTACATCATCAAGGTATCAAGGGTTTAGATTTCTTCACATCCTCATCAACACTTATTTTCTTTTTTCTAAAATTATGTAAAGTGGTATCACATTGCAGTTTTGATTTACATTTCCACAGGTGTTGAACATATTTTCATGTGCTTAGTGCCCATTTGCATGTTGTATTTGGAAAAATGTCTATTTAGACCCATTTTTAAGATCATTTGTATTTTTATTGTAGAATTATGAGAGGTCTTTATATACTGTGAGTACAAATCCCTTATTAGATACATTACTGCTAATTTTACCCATTCTTTGGGGTATTTTTCATTTTCTTGATGGTGTCCTATTTGTCTATGATCCATTTTTAGTTATATTTGTACATGGTGTGAAGCACATGTCAACTTCATTCTTTTACATGTGGATACTTAGTTATTTAGAAAATGTTTGTTGAAAAGACAGTTCTTTGAATTATCTTGCCACCTTAGTCAAAAGTTAACTGATCACAAGTGTAAGGGTTTATTTCTTGACTCTCTGTTACAATGCACTGATCTATATGTGTATCCTTTTGCACTATTTTCATAACTGTTGACTGGTGGTGAGTTTTGAAATTGAAAAATGTATCCTCTAACTTTGTTCTTTACAAGATCATTCTGGCTTCCATATAAATTGCCCTTGACTTCCATATAAATTTAAATCGCCTTATAAATTTCTGTTAAAAAACAAACAAACAAAAAAGGCAGCTGAAATTTTGATAGAAATAGCATTGAATTTGAGAATCAGTTTCAGTATTGCCACCTCAACAATATTAAGTCATCTGCTTCCTCTTTTTGTTTCTTCTGCCACTGATATATTTGGCTTGTCATTACCTCCAAACTAGTTTGCTGTTTAAAATGCTTTCCACTGCACTCTGGATAAATTTCAAATTCTCTACGAAGGCCAACAATGCTTTCTGTGGGTGGTAACCTGCTCTTCTCTTTGACCTTATCTTATAGCTCTCCTACATTTTTACTGCTTCAGTGGTTTTCTCTCTGGTCCCGAATAGACTATGTTTGTTCTTATATCATATCCTTTGTTCTTTCTGTTCCCTCTGTCTAAGGTCCTCTTCCCTGGAATCTTTGCAAGCCTGCCCTCTTTTTATCATTTAAGTCTTAGTTACTTGCCACGTTCCCAAGAGGCCTTTGCTAATTACACCATCTGGTAAGTTGCAAAAAAAAAAAACCCTATCCCCTCTATCCTTTAGCTGTACTCTGTCATATTACTCTTATTTCCTTCATAGTACTTATGAGTATTGAGAATATTTATTGTTTACTTCTTTATTGTCTAACTTCTTACCTGAAACATAAACTCCAGCATCTTAATAATGCTTGGCACAATTTTATTCAATAAGTATGCTGTTGCATGGATTCCTACAATTATCTTCTATATAGTTTCTTAAGTAATAAAAATAGTGATAAGTATAATAACTATAGAAGGTAACACTTGTCCAGCACTTATACGTTAGGCTTTGCAACTAAATACATGTGAACTTATGCATGATCTAGTTTAACCTTTAATATAACATTATAAGTAAGTGATATAGAAGGATAAGTAACTTATTCAAGGTCATTGGTCAAGTGACAGAGCCATTCCTCAAATCTGTGTAATTTGGATCCAAAGACTATACCCATGAGCCCTCTAAGGCCTCTTAGTGACTAAGTAAGTATTTGTTCAAAGATCTTTTACGCTCTAGACTCTATGCTGGGTGCTATGCATGCAAAGACCGCTGCCTATTTAAAGAATTCTACACATAAAAAATGATGAAGAAAATGTATGGTGAATTTACTTAGTAGACATCCTTGGGTACTTTGTTGATGAGTTTATTCACTATTGTCTTTGAATACAGTAGGTAATACCAGACTTATCAAGTCATATAATTTAATCGTTCTATATTTCTAAATACTCAAAAACTCAATTATGCTAGATTTTTTAAGTGAGTAAAATTAATAAACTTCTCTGTAGAATGAAAATATCTCTTTTTGATGGAGTTTTATGTGCCATAAAATCTAATGTGAATTCCAACTTTCTCAGAAAATTTTAACATTTAAAATATTAAAAAACAGAAAAAGATAAACAACAAGATTAATTGGAAATCCATTAGTTAGAAACTTAAGTAGTAATTTCTTATATCCTAATGTTAAAAGAAGAGTTAATATATTTTAAGAATAGAGTTCTGATAAGAAAGGAAGACAAAGATTGCAGAATACATTATTTCACATAAGTATAAAACCAAGCCAAGAAGTTATTTAAAGATGAAATAATCAGTGCTATCCTGTGAAATAAATCCAAAAGAAAAAATAAAAAGCAACACAAGTTTGGGATTTTCTTGTTATAACTATTTACAATATTTATAGCACATATTTGCTATATATATAATCACTTTTAAATTATTCCCTTAAAAACTACTTTAGGCAAGATAAAGCCAATGGAAAATGATTAATAAACATCCTATTTTTACCAATATTATTTAATTTTCCTGTCTTGACAAATTCGAATGACTTATAACATCACTTTATTTACCTCTGGTCTAGGAAAGGTTAGAGAGTAGTGTGGCTAGTGAAGCTGTGCTAGCTTTAGGAAAGCAGGGCCTGAATTCCTGTTTTCACTCTTATACCTTCAGTGCCTATCACAGTGCTTGGTACTTGGTAGGTACTCAGTACCAAATTTCACTAATGCTAGTATGCTATCAGTTATTAGAAATATAATTTTAAATGTGATCAAGAAGAAAACATACTGCCAACTAAATTATCACAATTTATTTCTTAATTTGAATTTTAATACCATACTTATACAAAGCATTAATTTATACTTCTTTGATATTAATTTATCATATAACACTTTAGTGAAAATAAAAATATATAAACAAGATAAATTATTCCTAAAAATCTTCATGTTTAGAGTCTAGCTTTTCTGATTGGGTTTTAACTCAGTTGTTGATGTCCATGTTTTCTAGTATATTATTGTCCTTTGTGCAACAAGAGCATCAGTAATGTGACATTTCTAAAAACAATGCTCTTCTCTACTCTCTGTGATGTTCTTTGGAGACATTGCCACTCATTTTATAATTTTGCTGCTGGTGGTTCTTTGACCTGTCAGAAGGTTCAATGGAAAATTTTCAGACTACAATATCAGAACTTATATCCCCTGCTCCTATAGTCCTTAAATAGTTCATTGCTGAACCTCAAGAGAATAAAGTTATCCAGTCATGCCAATAGAAGCAACAATCAAGTCTGCACATATTCCGGCAATGATATACTTTACAGTTACTATCTGGCCAAATATGTCTGTAATTTTCTATCAATTGGGAGATACATCCCAATTTTAGAAATGTGAAAATGTGATTTTTCAACTTGATGAAATATATTAAAATAGCAGAGGTGTCAGGAGAGACAAGCAAGGTAAATGAGGATGACATGCTTTGCATGAAATAAACTAGACTAGTGCAGGGTCTTCTCCTTGTAGGCCCTTTCTAGTGACAGAGGCTGGAAGGATTCACAGGGTCACCATAGGCTCTGCTCATGTAAGAACTATCACAGGGAAGGCAGTTGGCTAACAGCCTCAGTTAAACTTAATTAGTCTAAAAAGTGAAATACTATTCATGCACTCATTAATATTTATTAACAACCTACAGCGAATCCAGTATTCTTCTGAGTGATAGGAATACAATCATAAATCAAGAGGCTTATTGAGTTTACCTTCTAATGGGAGAAGCCTATATATTTAATAAGAAAAAATAAAAAGACAAATCTAGAGTAATAAGTTTTTTAATATTATAGAAAGAGAATAATTGGGTTGGGTGAAGTATCTTTTAGACAGGTGGTCAGGGAAGGAGTCTTTGAGGGGTGATATTTATTGACCGAAGGCACAAATGGATGGATGGCTGAATGAGTTGAAAGAACAGTTTAGAAATACTATTCAGTGCGCAGCTTTCTCTTAAATTTCCTCAGGTGGGGGTGGGCCAGTTTATTATAACAGTTAATATTTCTGCTACATTCCAACTCCAAAGTTAAGGGAAAATTTCAACCCTTTCTCTCTATTCGAAAAGCTGTGAATTCTTTTTCTCCTTCTTTGAGCTGATTAAATAATAAAACCTAAACAAACTAGGGAATATCACCATGAATGGACTCAAGATAAGCTGGTGGTCAAAACTAAAGCTGGACACAAGTTATAATTTGTTTTTGAAATCTAACGTGAGCAGTTTATCAGAGAACTATGAATACAATTTTACCTTTAAACTATTTGCTTTATATAATTACCTGTCAGTGTTTTCTCAAACATTGATGTTTTGCTTTAGTAAGGGCAACTGACTTTTTAAATGTAAAATTGTAAAACTATGAGTTTTTGATATTTCTTAATCTCAGTTTTCAGTCTTAGCAAAAGCTTACACCCTGCAGAACATATAGAGACCGTTTCATTTAAGTGTCACTTGGTGGCAGCATAACAAAATTGCTATGAAATGTCCTGACTGGGAAACGAAGTTCTCTAAGGAATAGACTGGTGAAAAACAGTATGTATGAATGTTTTGTGATATCCAAAAACAATGCTAGTGTTTTTATAAATTATTGAAAAAATATTTTTAAACACCATGTAATAAATAGTAGAAATTATACTTTTATTAATATATCATTCATTAACAAATATTTATTGTTTATATTACATGTCAGGAATATCTGGACTAGAACATTAAAAATTAAATGTGGTCCCAGTTATGGGCTGAATTGTGTCCCCACCAGATTCATATGTTGAAGTCCTAACCCTCAGTACCTCAGAATGTGCCTATATTTAGAGATAGGTCTTTAAAGGGGTCATTAAGTTAAAATGAGATAATTAGGGTGGGTGGAACCTAATCCAATATAACTAGTCCCTTGTAAAAAGAGGAAATTTGGATATAGGCACACACAGAGGGAGACTATCTGAAGACAGTGGAAGAAGATAGCCATATACATTTCAAGAAGAAAGGCCTCTGAAGAAATCATCCTTCTAACATCTTGATCTCAGACTTCTAGCCTCCAAAATTGTGAGAAAATAAATTTCCGTTTTATCAGCCATTCCATCTGTGGTACTTTGTTATTGCAACCCTAGCAAACTAATACAGGCTCTAACCTCATGGGACTAACATCCTAATAAAAGAAGCAGAGACAAGTAATTATAAGGCAATGTGATCGGTTTTGTAATAGATGCTCAAAATACAATGGGTTCTTGACAGGGAGGATGTATTTTTTTTGGATGACAGTAGTAGACCTCATATAAGATTTATTTTGGGTCTGTAATAGTAAACAAGAATTTCCCAGTCAGAGAAATGGGAATGGGAAGGAATGGCACATAGGAAAAAGAGGATGTTATAATTAGAGATAGGCAGGAAGGGAACCTATGGGGTGTGATGATAGCCTTTGGTTGTTCTGAGTTGCTCATGTCATGAGACAACCCTGGGAAATTAAATTGGAAATAGGTTTTGAAAAACCTGTAAGCCACGTAGAAGTAGATATTTATTATACAAACTACTGCGTTCTTAAAAAGATTTGAAATGGCTTATAATCCATCAAAGATGGTTAACCAACTAGGTTAAAATAGTTTGGTAAAAAATGAAGGGGAAAAAAAAGATAACAGGGGCAGTATAATATGATAATCTTAAGAAATAGCCTGTTTGCAGTGACAGAGATTAATTTTAACCTTTTTGGAGCCAGGATGCAAAAAGAAAACAGTTCTTGGAAGGTCATTTTCTTAGCATATCATTTTCTTAGGGCCAACAGAGTATCTTATGCATTAAATAAAAAGGATAATTTTCACATTATATTTTATATAGGGGAAATTAAGTAATATAATGACTATCTTCAGCAGCATTTTGCAGCTAACACAGCAAGAATTTGACCTCTCTCTCCCTATTATTATTCCATTCTGCACAAGCTGAGAGTTTAAATTTATAGTGAAATTCTCTAGAGATTCCAGGAGGAGAAAAGCAGTTGGGTTCAAGCAGCCTTACAGGGATCTGACTGGAGCCAAGGGAAGGTTTGAAGTACATTAAAAGTTGATAGATAACACTTGTATTCAATAAGCTTCCCTAAACATTGCTTCTCAGCTGAGTTTTGTTTTTGCTTTTTTTTTTTTTTTTTTTTAATAGGAGACGCTGCAGAATGTAGAATTTATCTTGTAAGCATTAGGAAGACATTAGAGATTAGTAATCCAAGAACCAAGACAATCAGATAAGGCTTTTGGAAAGAGAACTCTGGTCTTTGGTAGAGGACTGGATCAGAGGGTTAGAGATTCTTTTAGAGTAGCAGTGCTTGGCTGTGGAAGCAGCATGAACATATGATAAAAACAATCACATTGCTTTCAAATCTCCCAACATCAAATACTGCATTGCAGCCGAAGTATGCTATACTAATTTCCCTGGCAAAATAGATTTATCTTTGTTATAATTCATATTTGATAAAGATATTGGAAAATGAAGTGGTAGTCCTTAACCAACATCATTTTAATTATACATGAGTAATTCTGTTTAAACATTAATGAACTTATAGAAACAGTTCTAATATTTCTTCAGAGTTCATCAAACCTCAAACTTAGTGAAGGGTCCCACAGAAAACACAGTTCATGATATCCATTTATAATTATCTCCTTAACTGTTGTTTTATACTTCAAATTCTGCAATCCTAAATATAAATATTTTAAATGATTTCATTTAAATACCTTTCCTCTAGAAAACATACATTTGATAATATTAAAATCTTATTTTTAAGCACTTTAATACCTTTGGTAATAAACATAACAGTTTAAAATAGTGATACCACTTACTTAAGCTTTAATTCATTAGGAGCTTTATAGAAAATAATTTGTGCCAAAATATTTTCATTAATTCTAAGAGTATTTTAAAACATGTGCCTATAACACCTGCTTCTAATGGTGAATTTTGGTAAATAAGAATGTATGTCTTAAAGCTCAAATTAGCAATGATGTGCAGAATAATTTAAAGGGTGATTTGTTTGAATTGGTTTTTTGATTTTATGATCAGATGATTTAGATGGATGAAAATCTATAATCGAACTCTGTCAATGTTTCCTAAATGACTTAATCATCCTAAAATTAGTTAATCTGAGTAACTACCACTGGCAAATATGTCACATCATGAATTGATAGCCCAGAGACAAGACCTTATGTTATTTATAGATGAATATAATTAGGAATGACATTAAGGTCAGCTTGTTCTGCCTTTCATCTAAAATATCTCTGAAACATGTGGATAATATATATATGTGTATGTATATCATATATGTAACTAACAAAATTGGCCATGAATATTAGTCCTCTTGGTAGATGAGGAGACTGAGAGAGGCACAGAATCTCCATTCACCCAAGGTGAACTGATAAAATTATAGAATATAATAAGATCTTTAAAAATATTTAACTGGCAGGTGCATGTTTGAAGCACTGTTTTTCATTTGGGGTGTGAGTGTGTGTGTGTGTGTGTGTGTGTGTGTGTGTGTGTGTGTGTGTGTGTGTGTGTGTGGTGTTCTAGAGGGTATAGCTGTCACCTGTGAGGTTTTATTTGCAATTTCTCAAAGTATTAAGCATCAAATTACCAAATCATACACAAACTGGGAACTGGGAAGGATGGGGGAAGAGTGTCAGGTTCATATTGCTAATCCTGGAGTGCGTGAACACTGTTACTTGTGTTATAGCTTTATTCCTTGGGCATTTTGTTGAGGGAAATGGAAAGACTGAAATCTACTGGACTAAAACTGGTAGGAAATACAGTTTATCTGTTATTCTTGGAAAAATTCCAACAACAAATAGCATTTTATTTTTTATACTTCATTCTAGTGTTCTAAAACTTGGACAGTGATGGTGTATATAGCTGAAAAATTCCATGACTTAATTTGATCCCAGCTCTTCCTTCCAATTTTCTAAGGCTTAAAAGAAATCCCTAGATTTAGACTATCAAGATGCTTCTACTGAGTGTTGAGTGTTACGCTAAGAAGATGTCATGAAAAAGCATCAGTACTGATGCTCTTCTCAGCTTCTCAAGCCCTGTGGCTATCATCTTGTAGTGAGAGAAAACACCAAATAGCCAATATGAGCTCCTACACAGTGTCCAAATACTAGAACACACCCGACATTGCAGATAAATTCATTAAATAGTCACACTCTTTCTGTACACCTGAGTCATGTGGTCAGGGAATGTTTTATTGATGTTGTCGGGGAAAGATCAAGGTGCTCATGTGACTAGGTAATGGAGAACTCCACTGCATAATCAGGCTCTGACCAGGAAGTGATCCTTAACTCCAAAGAGTACTTAAAAATGCCTCCACTTCACTATGACGTAGATGATGCAGGTCACTGAGGGAAAATATAGATCAGGGAATGTCAATAGAGAAAAGGCAAACATAGAGTACTAAATGAGAGAGACTACATTACCTTGCATCATAATTTCTTTTTTGGCTTACTGGTTAAGAGGTATCAGCTATCAAAGAAAGAATGTGGAGACTAATGTCAACATGTGGAATAGATTTTTCAAAGTAACTGCATTTAAGTATTTACAATAAATCATATATCTATCTATCTATCTATCTATATATATATAGATATATATATATATTTGTTTTGTTTTGTTTTTGTTTTTGTTTTTGTTTTTCCAGAGAACGAGTTCAGTCACTTCAACAAAATCTCTCCCTCTCTTATTTTTCTAAACGAAGACTTGGATTAAGGAACACATGCTTCTCTGGATTCTGTCCAGTTTCTAACAGAATTTTCTTTAAATTAGGGTAAATATTGATGAATTCATACCTCATTCCTTCACATCTTTTATTCATATTATTTCCTTGATATAAACTACTATATCAATCATAGAACTAGTTTGAGTATGGAACTATCATCTTGTTTTGATTTTTAACCATTTCATGTCTTGGTTTTCACTCTAAAATAATTATCTTCAAAGGGATCTAATATTACTTTATGAGTCATATGAAACTCCTCAGAAATAGACATAAAATATTCCCATACTATAATGTGCCATTTTCTATTTGATATGAAACCATAGACCTACATTTTTACTTTAAAATTTCTTTCTTCAATGTATGCTTAGATGGGCACTTGACCTTAATTGTGTCAACTTAAGTTTGTCCCTGTTGAAGTTTATCATATAATAATATAGTATTATATTTTTTTCCTTATCCCCTAAACCTTATGTAGCAGTCTGGGTTAGAAACTTTAGATATTAAGTGTGAATGTAAACTGAACCATGACACTTCAGGCATATTCTAAGCACTTAGTTTACATACCTTCCCTAGGATGCTATGCGTTATCCAAAGCTGTTACGAGAATCTAATATACATGCCAGCCTTTGAACATTTCGATTTATGAAGAAGAATTTTGAGTTTATAGCTCTATGTTTGAATTTTAAGGCTGCCAGGATAGATTTACCCTGAAAATTCCTTATAAGGGTACCCCAAAACAGAAGGACTTATATTGAGCAGTGGGAGTGTTAAAGAACTTACAATCTGCCTTAGAACAAAATGGAAAATTACCGAGGAGTTAGTGAGGAGTATGGTATCATGGGGTGCTTTACTAAATATAATTTTTGAACAAATGTTTTATTAAATAAACGGTATAAAAACAGCATTATAAAAAATCAGTTATAACTAGTGAGCCCAGATAGACATACTTTTAAGATCCATTCTAAAGAAGAGTCATAGAATAATTGAAGTCCTTAATTGCTAACTGGACCTAGAAGCTATTTCCAGAGTTAGTGATACTGAGGAGTCTAGGTAAAGAGCTGGGATCTAAATTTGGCAATAGAGTTCACCAAAAGCTGTCCCTGGAAATGTAATTGTGTCAGGCTATGGAGGAATTAACGTTTAGGCGACTCTCTCCATCCCTGCATGGTGTCACCTATGGGAAAAGAGTTTTCCTCTATCGTCACCTTCATGGAAGGAAAAGGTAAATACAATTGGGTTTCTTTATGCTCATTATCAGCAAAACAAGTGACAAGAATGTGATATGAACCCTGGCGATCAGGAGCTTCAGATGAGAGTTTAAGATAATTGTTGGAATCCTAGATTCTTAACAAGACACAGCTATTTGGTTAAAAAAACATGGTCTGGAGTGGTAAATTACATTATAAGAGATTTGAAAGACAAAATTTCTTGTTGGAATTCTTTTAAAGGATTGAACCATTGGTACGTTCACTATCTGGATAGATACTTTATTTTTTTGAAACAGTTTTTGAATATTACCATCTTAAATTGAGGATCAGAAGCTGCCTTACTCTAAAACATAAAAACAAATATGGCTGTAATACTGAGTCCATCATTCCTTCTTCAACTGCCATTGAAATTTCTGAGTTAGATCTCACATTTCTATAGAAAAATATGGCTAAGCATTTTGTTTTATAATTATGCATACTATCTTTGGGTAGTTGAGATTGGAAACTGATTATGGGTCAAAGTTTTTAAAAAAACTGATTCACTTCAGGATGGCAAGTGAAATAAAAATATATTACTGTATTTATGTACAAAAACGTTTAGCATTGCAAAATATTAAGATGATTTTAATACTAAGTAGATAAGATGTCATATTTCATGTATACATTGTCATACAAATGTTGAAGTTACCAGTCCATGTAGCTAAATCTTCCCACTGCTCTTACAGAGCAGATTCAGCTCTTCTCTCTGAATACCAACATGTGTTCTCAGTACAGGGAAAAGTCACTCAAAACAGAAGGTGTATATCTTCTCTTGGACTACTTCCCAGTACAGTGGCTTCTGGCACAGCCTTTGGCTATAGAAGCATGAGCTAGTTCAATAATGCAATAAACATTCTTCCCTTCTTCCACATTAGTGGCCCAAATAGCAATTTGTCCAAGAAATTGCCTGCTGGTGCTGTAATCTCAAATCCCACTTTGACTAGCAGAAAAGTGTTCTTTCCACAAACAAAAGAGCAGAAATACATCTATTGAGACAGCTGAACACTAAGCCACTAATCGTATAAAATAATTTGAAAACTTATTTTAGAAATCATAATACAAAGAACATAACTTAAAGAAATTAAATGCATAAGAACAATTTGAATTTTTTCGACCTGATCTCATTTCTGTTGAGCATTTACTAAGTTTATGTAGCATTACTCTCAGAGGCTAAGCAAGACAGCTATAAAGAAATACTCATTTCTTAAGAAAATAGGGGTTATATTAAAATCAGAAAATAGTAGCAATAGCACTATAAGAATAAAATTTGCTACAATTATCTAAGAGAATTGGCCAGAATACTAATAACTCTAGAAATAATGCAACGTTGAGCACTTTTTTAAACTTTACCCTGATTAAAAAAAATATTCAACAAAAAGAGCCTTAGTTAAAATTGATTCATTCTGACCCACCCTTTTTTTTCCCTTCTCTACATTCTTTCACTCTTAAATATACTTGAAGTCATGACCTCCGATATATATCATATTATTTGTCACACAATTTTCTTGTGAGAACCACCTCCATGCTGTAGGTATTTGTCTATGTCCTGTCTTTCTTGATTTAATTCTAATGCACTTTTTTCTTTTACCTCATAATCTCAATATGTATGCTATAAACTTTGATTATTCAAAGATTATAACATGTAGGATGAAAGAAGAATAAAAGGGAATACATGTAGACAAACCTTTTAAGATCTGTATTATAAGAAGGAACCGTTTTAGAGTTTTCTGTCTGCCTGTCCACCTGTCTGCCTGCCTGTCTATCTGTCCGTGTGTCTGTCTGTCTCTGTCTCTGTCTCTGTGTGTGTGTGTGTGTGTGTGTCTCGCCTGCATTTTCTTTAAATTTGCTATGGTTATGTTTTAAAATATATGTACTTACAGTTTGTTTTTAAATTAAAATATGTAGTTTTTTTTTTAATTCACTTTCCTGCTATTAAACATTCAGTAAGGACTCAGCATATAAAGTAGCATGAAACATAATCTTTTTTATTATAGAACTTCATTGTTCTAAACTAGTTTTACTAGAGATAGTGCATAATTTGCTGATGCCATGATTTAACTGTGACATAAAATTTATCAGGTACTTCATTGTTTATGATGTTTATCTAGAATCTGACAAAAAAAATCTGTGTTTCAGATTCTAAAATATACTGTATTTATAACATATGGGAACAATTTTTCTTCAGTCTCTGAATATGATCAGGAAAGACTATGGTTAGAAAAATATCTCCATCAGTGTTAGATATTCAAATATATTCAATGTGTGCAAAATTCTCTACTAAATACAGATGAAAGCATTCTTCTGAAGATATAGTAATTCACAGGGGAATGAAAAAGGATAAGGCATTCATTATTGAAGCAACCAAAAGAGGGAAAGGGTAGTGTTCTTCACAATTTACTGTGCGTAAGAATTGCCAGTAGAATTTGCTAAAGATTCAAATTCATGGATCCATGTCCCAGAGACAATTTATTAGATCTCCAGTGGTGCCCAGGGATGTGCATTTTAACAAATACTCCAGGAAATTCTGACGCATTTTATTTTGAGATCTAACAAGGGTAAGGAGCTAATTATTGGGTAAGGATTAAAGAGGGAGGTAGTTAAGTAGAGGACAGATTGGAAGGGGGTCATTAGCAAATAAAGCTAATGATCTTGCTTTCTATTTCATTAGAAAAAGAGAAACAACCAGAAAATAATTCTCAAAACATCCCACAGAACTTTTCTCCATTCAGTCGCATATGTGACCCTATATAAAATCA
This sequence comes from Pteropus medius, assembly GCF_902729225.1. NCBI lineage: Eukaryota > Metazoa > Chordata > Mammalia > Chiroptera > Pteropodidae > Pteropus > Pteropus medius. The sequence goes on along the minus strand of NW_024352787.1, from coordinate 8,218,157 downwards.
AATGTGTTAGTATGCACAAACTGGGGCAATCACTCCACTTGACCAGCAGGTCCCATCCTCTCTCAGTTACTAAAGAGTCTAGAAAGTCTTGCCTTTCTACTGTACCATCCACATTTACTGTTTTGTTCTCTGATTATTATCAAGAGCATGAAGTATTCTCATACATCTTGATACTTAACCACCGCCCAATTGATTCTCTGTTCCACTTTCCCCTTCAGCTACTGTCCTGATTCCATATTTTCTTGACCCTTCTCTAATTAGGATTTTCTCTCTTCATCAAAGCTGTTCATAAAAAAATCTCTACTGACCCTTATTTACTAAAATCAACAGTCAATTCACATATCCCAATAACAAACTTTAACCTAGCCCATGCCTCTAGATTCAATACCCTCATCACTTGCCTTCCAGTACATAAAAATAGTCATTCTTTCTCAGGCTCCTTCGCTTCCTTTCTTCAACCTCTTCCTTTCCCCTCTTTCCCCTATTTGTACTTATCTACACTCACTGTTCAATTGGAGATTTCAATCTCACAACTTTATATACCATATACATACAGATGCTTCCAAATATATAGCTCCAGCCCAGATCATCTCCCATGAACTCCAGACTCACATTCCTTGCAGTTCTTCTTGAGATTAATAGATACCGCAAATTTAACATTTCCAGAAAAAATGTCCTGATTATTTACATTCTTCTCTCCTAATCTAGTATTCCACTCCTGTCCCACCTCAATGACTTTTTACTTCAAGTTGCTCAGGCCAAAATCTTGAAGTCATCCTTGCCTTCTCTCTTTTTGTCACACCCTATATCTGATTTATTAGCAATCCTTTTTGCTCTAATATTTAAAAACTAATTAATTAATTTATTTTTATGGTGACATTGGTTTAAGAAATCCAATAACTAGATTGGATTAAACATGACAGAGTGAGAGACATTCCCAGATCTCTCCCTTGAAACAACAATAAACTGAACATCTAAAACTCAACAAAAAACACCCATACTGCACATCAGCACTTTTGTGCGTGGGATCTGCACATAAGATATCATAGCCGAGGTTGCAAAACAGAGACTGAGCCGCAGCCCCAACCCCCAACCCAGAGGCCCCTCCCCCCATACCCTAGGAGACTTAATGCCGCAGAGCCCCAGGGGAATCTGAACAAACGCTATCGAAACTGTCACTAACACTGACAGGAACTGAGACTGAGTGTAGCAAGTGTGATTAAACATCTATAAGAAAAAAAAAAGACATTATTAAGACTTTATATAAAACAGAGATCCAAGAGGCTTAGATGCCACCTACTGGAAACCAAAAGAAAAACACCTTTTTTGCAACAGGCTGGGGACCATTACATAATAAATCTTCTTTCTAGAAAAAAAAATAAAAAGCAGAACACACTTCCATTAATGCCCAGGGAGAGAAATAGTCCATTAAACACCATGAACAACCAAGGTGACAAGGCATCTCAGAAAGAAAGAGAAAAACTCCAGAAAATAAGCTTACAGACATAGAAATATGTGACTTAAATGACAGAGAATTCAGGATGGTACTTCTGAAAAAACTCAATGAGATCCAAAACAAATCATACCAACAATTTCAGGAATTGAAAAAACAACTAGATGAGCAGAATGAGTTCTTTAGTAAGGAGATTGAAACCCCCCAATAGAACCAAATAGACCTTCTGGAGATAAAGAACACCCTGTCAGAGTTGAAAAATGAAATAACAAGCTTGGGAAATAGAGTCGACCAAATGGAAGAAAGGTTCAGTGATATCGAAGACAGAAATCTAGAAATAAATCAGAAGGAAGAAGAGTGAAACCAAAGAATGAAAAATAATGAAAGAGAAATACAAGAACTAGCTGATACCATCGGGAGAGGAAACATGAGAATAATGGGAATTCTCGAAGGGGAGGAAAAGGAGCAGGGATTAGAAAGCAATTTCAGACAAATACTGGACAAGAATTTCTCAAATCTAAGGAATGAGCTGGAGCTTGGAATTCAAGAAGTCAATGGAACACCCAATTATCTCAACCCAAAAAGGCTTTCACCAAGACACACTCTATTAAAATTATCAAAAATCAATGACAAAGACAGAATTCTCAGGGCAGCCAGAGAAAAGAAGACAGTAACCCAAAAAGGAAAACCCATTAGATTATCGTCAGACTTTTCAGCACAAACCTTACAAGCCAGAAAGGAGTGGAATCAAATATTCAAACTATTAAATGAAAGGAACTACCAGCCAAGTATAATGTATCCAGCTAAGCTCTCCTTTAGATATGAAAGAGAAATTGATACCCTTCCAGGCATAGAAAAGTTGAGGGAATTCTCCACTTCGAGGCCTGCACTACAGGAAATACTGAAAGGGGTCAGCTCATCTAAAACAAAATGACAAATAAAAAAAAAATACATAATTGGGAGTAAGGTGACTAGCAGGCAAATAAAAGCAGAGGAGTGCAACCCTTACTATGAATAGGGCATTGTAACCTTAAAAATAAGAAGAGATTTGCTATAGCAAAATAGTAATGAATGTTCAGCATACATAGGGACAAATCGAGACAACAATAACTGAAAAAGGGAGAATTCAAAGATCCAAATTCACAAATGAGAATGGAGATAAAGCATGTCCAGAAGAAAATGGACAACTGTATATATATAACTATCCTTTTCATATTCGTAATGGTAACCACATGTCAAAAATTCAGAACCAAAGTATATAACATAAAACAAGAAGGACCAGAGGAAAACCCACAAAAGCCAACCAAAATAAAGAAAACAGAAACATAAGGACAAGGAAGCAATGGAAACACCAAGCTACCAGAAAGCAAAAGATAAAATGGCTACGAGAAGACCTTATATTTCAATAATCACCCTAAATGTGAATGGAATGAACTCACCAATAAAAAGGCACAGAGCTGCAGATGGGATCAAAAAACAAAACCCAACTATATATTGCCTCCAGGAGACACATCTCAGTTCCAAAGACAAATATAGACTCAAAGTGAAAGGATGGAATATGGTATTTCAAGCAAATGGCATTCAGTGAAAAGCGAGAGTAGCAGTACTAATATCGAATGAAATAGACTTCGAAATCAAAAAGGTAAAGGAAGATACTGAGGGACACTTCATAATGATAAAGGGAATTATGCATCAAGAAGATATAACAATTATTAAAATCTATGCTCCCAATCAGGGAGCATTGAAATATGTAAAACAATTACTAACAGAACTAAAGAGAGAATAGACCAAAACATTATCGTAGTAGGGGACCTAAATACCCCACTGTCAGATATGGACAGATCATCCAAACAGAAAATCAATAAGGAAATAACATTCTTAAATGACGCATTAGACCAACTGGACATAATTGACATTTACAGAGCCTTTCATTCCAAAAAAGCTGCTTACACATTCTTGTCTAGTGCATTTGAAACAGTCTCAAGGATTGACCACGTACTGGGACACAGAGATAGCCTCAAAAAGTATAAAAGGATTTAAACCATACCAACCCTATTCTCTCTCTGATCATAATATTTTGAAACTAGAGATCAACTGTAAAAAGAAAGCAGAAAGAACCACAAATAAGTGGCAATGAAACAACATACTACTGAAGAATAACTGGGTCAAGGAAGAAATAAAAACGGAGATGAAGAGATACATAGAAAGGAATGATAATGATAGTACAATATATCAAAACTTTTGGGACATGGCAAAAGCGATCATAAGAGGAAAGTTCATATCATTATAGGCCTATCTCCAAAAATAAGAATGAGCCCAAATAAACAACCTAATGCTTCATCTTAAAAAACTAGAAAAAAAAAAAAACAAAGCCTAAAATCAGCAGATGGAAAGAAATAATCAAAATTAGAGCAGAAATAAATGAAATTGAAAACAAAAAACAATAGAAAAAATAAATGCTACAAATAGCTAGGTCTTTGAAAAGGTTAATAAAATTGACAAGTCCCTGGCTAGACATATTAAAGGAAAAAGAGAAAGGACACAAATAAACAAAATCAGGAAAGAAAGAGGGGAAATTACAACAGACACTGCAGAAATACAAAGGATCATACAAGAACACTATGAAAAAGTATATAACATCAAATTTAATTACCTAGAAGAAATGGACCAGTACTTAAAAAGATATAATCTTCCTAGACTGAATCAAGAAGAACTGAAAAATCTAAATAGAACTATCAGCAGTATGGACATTGAAATAACCATCAAAAACGTACCAAAAAGTAAAAGTCCAAGACCAGGAGATGGCTTTACCAGTGAATACTACCAAACATTCGAAGAAGATTTAATACCTATTCTCCTCAAACTCTTCCAAAAAAATTGAAGAGGAGGCAATACTTTCCAACTCATTTTATGAGGCCAATATACTGTGATACCAAACCCTGGGAAAGACAACACAGAAAAAGAAAACTACAGACCAATATCTCTCATGAACACAGATGCAAAAATCCTAAATAAGATACTAGTGAACCGGATACAGCAACATATTAAAAAGATTATACACCATAATCAAGTGGGCTTCATCCCAGGGGCACAGGGATGGTTCATCATATGCAAATAGGTTAATGTGATACACCACATAAACAAATTAAAAAATAAGAATCATATGAACATATCAATAGAGGCAGAAAAAGCCTTCAACAAGATACAACACTCATTTATGATCAACACTCTTAACAAAATCGATAAAGAAGGAAAATACCTTACCATAATAAAGGCCATATGTGAGAAGTCCTCAGCCAACGTTATACTTAATGGTAAAAAACTAAAAACCTTCCCTCTAAGATCAGGAACAAGGCAAGGCTGTCCATTATCGCCACTGTTAGTCCATATAACATTGGAAGTCTTAGTGAGTGCCATCAGGCAAGAGAAAGATATAAAAGGCATCCAAATAGAAAATGAAGAGGTCAAACCGTCACTATTTGTAGATGACACGATTGTCTATATAGAAAACCATAAAGACTCCACAAGAACACTACTAGAAACAATAAGCAAATACAGTAAGTTTCTGGATACAAAATCAATGTTCAAAAATCCTTAGAGTTTCTATACTCTAATAACGAAGTGTCAGAAAAAGATGTAGAAAAAATAATTCCTTTTGCAATTGCAACAACAACAAAATACCTAGGAATAAATCTAATGAAACATGTGAAGGTCTTATATCATGAAAAGTACAAGATCTTATTAAAAGAAATCGAAGAAGATACAAAGAAATGGAAAGATATTCCGTGTTCCTGGATTGGAAGAATCAACATAGTTGACCTTATTACCTAAAGCATTATATAGATTTAATGCAATCTCTATCAAAATCCCTTTGTCATTTTTTAAAGAAATAGAACAAAAAATCATTAGATATATATGGAAGCACAAAAGGCCCTGGATTGCCAAAACTATTCTGAGAAAAAAGAACAAGGCTGGAGGCATCACTCTGCCCGACTTCTGATTATACTACGAAGCGACAGTAATCAAAATGGCATGGTATTTGCAGCCAAACATACACACGGACCAGTGGAACAGAATCGAGAGCCCAGAAGTAAACCTACATTTATAGAGGCAAATAATTTTTGACAAAAAAGCCAAAAACATACAGTGGAGAATGGAAAGCCTCTTCAATAAATGATACTGGAAAAACTGGAAAGCCACCTGCAAAAGAATGAAACTAGACTGTTGTTTATCACCACACACTAAAATTAACTCAAAATGGATTAAGGACCTGAATATAAGACCTAAAACAATAAAATGCATAGAAGAAAACATAGAAACTAAACTCAAGGACCTTGGGTTTAAAGGAGATTTTATGAATATGACATCAAAAGCAAGGGAAATAAAAGCTACAATAAATGAATGGGACTACATCAAACTAAAAAGCTTCTGCTCAGCAAAATAAACCATTAACAAGGTAAAGAGATGGCCATCCGAATGTGAAAATATATTTACAAGCAATGCCTCCAATAAGAGCCTAATATCCAAAATATACAAAGAACTCATACAACTCAATAACAACAAAAAAACAAACGATCCAATCAAAAAGTGGGCACAGGACCTGAACAGACACTTCTCCCTAGAGGCCATACAAATAGCCAACAAATATATGAAAAGATGCTCAACATTGCTAGCTATTAGGGAAATGCAAATCAAAACCACAATGAGATATCTTCTCATACCTGTTAGAATGGCTATAATGAACAGGACAAGTAATAACACATTTTGGAGAGGATGCGGAGAAAAAGGAATCCTCATATACTGCTAGTAGGACTGCAAATTTGTACAGCCACTGTGGAAAACAGTATGGAGGTCCCTTAAAACGGTAAGAATTGATCTACCATATAATCCAGCAATCCCTCTATTGGGTAATTACTCCAAAGACTTAAAAACTCATATCTGAAAAGATATTTGCACACCAATGTTCAAAGCAGCATTATTCATAGTGGCCAGGACATGGAAATAACTGAAGTGTCCTGCGATAGATGATTGGCTAAAGAAGCTGTGATACATACATACAATGAAATATTACTCAGCCATAAGAAGAGATGATATACTGCCATTTGCGACAACCTAGATGGGCCCCTAGATAATCATGCTAAGTGAAATAAGCCAGATAGAAAAAGTTGAAAATCACATGATATCACTTATATGTGGGATACAAACCTAAAAACAACAGAGTGTCATGGACATGGACAATAGACTCGTGACTACCACAGGGTAGGGAGTAGGAGAGAAGAGGGTGGTAGATTGGGTAAAAGGGGTCAAAAATATGGTGACAGAAAGAAATCTAACTATGGGAGATAAACATACAATGTAAATATATTTATGCCTTACTGTTAAATATATTTATGCCTTAATTACCGGATTTCATTAACCAATGTCACCATAAAAATTTCATTAAAAACAAACAAACAAACAAATAAATTCAATGATTGAATTTAAGGTAAAATTCATGAAGCATTCAACATAATAACCAGAAGGATGACACATTTTAACATTTATGTGTAAAAATTATAAATATAATCCACATTCAAAATTTTTAGAGCAATATGTAAAGTACATACAATTTAAAGTGTTTATAAACATTGCAGGGCTCTCCAGAAAATTCCAAATCCTGGAGATTAAATTGTCAGGGTAATCAAGGTTAAACTACCATAGGAAAGAGAACAAACATGGTCCTGGTAGCCCAGGTAACAATTTGAATTCTCTGAGTCTTTATGCATGTACGTGTTTCACATCTTTCTTTCAGACGGCAGCTAGACCAATTCTATTTAACAGAAGTTAAGATCATGTCACTCTTCAGTTTAAAATTCTAAAGTCACCATCTCACTCAGAGCAAAAGCCAAACCCTTAAAAGACATTCAATAGCAAAGTTAATTCAAGTATGTTCAAGTCCAGTTAAGTCAAGTCAAGGCAAGGCAAGTCAAGGTAGGTTAATCAAAGTTGAAACACTTCTAGTCATGTCAAGTTGGGACATAGCAAGATAGGTTATTTGAAGTCTTATATGATCTCCTCACCCAGCCTTTACTTGGTGACGTCATGCCTTCCTACTAATCCTATCACTAGGCTCCAGCCACATTAGACCCCCAATAATCCAAAATCCCAAATTATGATCTATGCTCCTACCGCTATCTGAAATGCTTCCCTCCAGAAGCCTATATGACTTGCTCACTTACTGTTTTTCCATTTTATCCAAATGTCACCCTTTCAGTAAGCCTTGATAGTACATCTTATCTAATTCTGTATCCTTCCCCCATCAACATATTCTAGCCTCCTTCTTTGATTTTTTTGGCTTTGAAATAACTAACATGTGTTTTAATTATTTCTTTTGTCTACTGTCTACCATTCCCCTGTTTCCATCAAAATACAAATTTTAGGGGGAAAGGCCTTTTTACTACACATAATAATCACGGTACTGTGCACTTGAACAGTGTGGAGGGGTTATTTGGGACCATTCCATGGTGGAATATGAAGGCTGAGAAAGAAAACTATGGACAGTGTATGCTAGTTAGATATATATTTCCTATTTTGACTTTTGGAAAATTCTTTGTATCTTCTCTATGTCTTTCTTTTTCTTCTTTCATCATCATCTCAATCTTATATTTTTCCTGCCAGAGCTACTCATTCTTTCCTCCATTTATCATTTTTTAATGGATGTAATTTTATGAATGGTAATAACAAACCACTATTCATATTTGAATAGATGCAGAATATTTGAGTTTATAAAGAATTATATATATACTGTTTCATATAGGTCACTGAAAATACACATATATAAACACATATGTGTATATATTTCCATATTTGAAAACAATTTATTGCTTTGTCCTTCCAAAAAAGCTAAGGCTGTCAGTTATTTTATAATCTTGAAAGATTTGGGGTCAATAACCTTTATTTTTATTCTTATCCTGTCTCCCATCATGCTCTGATTTTTAGGCTTACAGTATTTCAGATCAATTCTGTCTCTTTTAACAGAGTTATAGGTCACACAGAAAGGAAAGAATATAACTTATATTAAATGCAGATTATGTAGCATGGACTCCATAAAGCCCTTTACATTCACGTTTAATCCTCACAATTACCCTGTGTGGTGAGTTTCATGATTCTCATTTTATGGATGAGGAAATCAAGGCTCACAAAAGTTAAATAACTTGCCTAGGGCTATAAAGCTAGTTAGTAGCAGAGCTGGATCCAGCGGCTCATGTTTTTTCTACTATAACAAATTACACTTTTAAGTAAATGTAGGAAAAAGATTGTAGTTTTTAGAATGGTTTCTGATTTTCCCTCACATGTATTGTGGCAAATTGGAATCAGATTATAGACCAGCAATGCCTGTCCAATAGAACATAATATAAGCCACAAATGTTAAGCCACGTATATAATTTTAAAAAATGTAGTAACCACATTAAAAAGTAAAAGAGAGACAGGTGAAATTAATATTAACAATATATATTTCATCACATAACAAATTATTTAAATATGTAATCAATATAAAAATTTCAGTGAGATATTTTGTAATTTTTTTCATACCAATGCTTTGAAATCTAGTATAGATTTTACGCTCACAGCCCATATCAATTCAGACTAGCCACACTGCAAGTGCTCAATAGCCACATGTAGCTGGTGACTCCTATATTGGACAACATAGGTATGCACTAATCTTTAATAAGCCTAATTGCTGCCTCATCTTCTTCCTTTGGCATGGGACTTCTTGGAGAGTCACATTTACTCATCGATTCCATCTCCTTTGCATTTTTTTACTCACTGAAATGAGCCTGATTTTAACTACCAGCATTCCAAACCAGTTAAGATGACAAATTATGTTCTGGTTTCCTAATTCTCCAGCATCTACTTTACTTAACCTCTGCTGCATCTTTGACCAGTATTGATCACTCCCTCCTGTCTTACAACTCTTTTCTCTGACATTCTGTGAATACACTCCTAACTGGTTCTCCTGCTATATCTTTGATTCTACTCAAGCTCTTCTCCTTTACATACAAATATTAATCTACAGCCCTCTTTTTATACTCTTCTTTGTTTGCAATTGCTAAGCCATACAGAGCTTCAGCTGTCATTTATACATTAAGAATACCTAAAAGTAATCCTCATTCACAATTTCATTATGAAATCAGACCTGTATATTCAGCTACCAAAAGTTCATTTTCACGTACATTTAAAATATCATTTATATTTTATATCACACTCACACATACATATATACATACACAAACACACACATGTGCATATCACTTCCTTCTGATCATCAGTAGGTTGGAGAATATATTTTTCTCTCAAAAAATGTATGTAGTTGCTGGCCAAGTGAGTTCTATTTTATATGTCTAATTAAGTAAATTGAAGGAATTAAGGAAAGGAAAGCCATAAATATGAAATGTTATATAAATTCTCTTTTTTTAATAGGGCAAAATTCCTTTGGTGGAACTGTATCTATCTCAGAGAGAAATAATGATCATCCTATTGAATTCTGTAATTTCTGTCATTTTGACTGCTATCAGTAGTGCTGCCATCCAAAGAATGTGACCATAAATTCTGAATAATAGTTATACTTATCAAATTCTTACTCAGATACAATCTATTAGTCATGTGTTATAAACTGCAAAGCAAAGAAAACAAAAACGCCAGAGTATTAATGGACTCTGTTGTAATACGTGTTTATTTTCAGACTTCTTTAGCGCAATGCAAAGAAAACAAAGATCATTTTTCACATGAAATTAAAAAAATAATTAAACAAATTTGCTATAGTTTGGCTCTTTGTCAGTTAGCTTTCTTTCCATCATTAACTCCACCTGTCTGTCCCAACCCAAACATGCCACTGCTATGCAGTACCCTCTCCTGTACATAAGTGTGAATAGCAATCTCCTCACCCTTAAATACATGCAAATATGCTTCTTTGATTGGGAGCTGCTGTTTGCAACCTCTCTGTTTTTGCAACTCTATCTCAGATTTATTATCTAACAGGGCTATTTCTATTTTATTTTTGTCTTCGATCAGTCTCTGAATTTTGAGGCTATGTTCAGAACATCTATTCAAATTTTTTTCTGGTTTTCCTATACTTGACCATCTACCTTCAGTTTATACTCAGATAAGTTTGGGATGGCTGCCACAATCTAAGGGGAACACTAAAAATATGACTGCTTGTGTAAATATAGTGTTATTGTAATGCAGTAAACAGCCTTCAGTTTCTTTGATATATATTTTGGATACTTGCTTTTCATGCTAATTGTCTTCCGATACCCATTTCCTCTTCTTCAGTAATAGAAATCTGGAATAATGTGCTCAGCTGAAAGGCTCTCAGGCTTACACGCACAGCTGGGTATGGTCATGTAACTAGGTCTGGACAATGAAATATAAGTAGGAGTATGTATGTGCCCATGGGAAATTGTCCTTAAAGGGGGAAGTAGCACAGGCTTGAATGTTGACACAATAGCTGGAACTCTAATAAGCATCTCAACCTTTAAATTTGAAAACCCTAAGCTGAGAAGGAAAAAATAAAAAATATGAGCCATGATAACACTGTGGAATTGCCATAGGAGCCCTGAAAAACCTACTTACAAATCCCTTTTATGTATGGGAGAAATAAACCTCTACCATATTTAAGCTATTTTTATTTATTTATGTTTTTTCGTTAAATGTAGTCAAACCTAAATCTAATGTATATACATACCATAGAATATTTCCTGGAATCCAAAGGTGCCAAGTTTTAGGCACATAGATATGATTAGCCCATGTTTCCCAGGAAGATTGACAATCATATTCTCAAGACTTAAAATTTAATTTCGAGTGTGATTTGTTAGTATTATATTTTCTTGTCTACTTTGTAGAGGGCCTGACTACTTAATTACATTTTCAAATGTGTAGATTAAGTAATAGAATTGATTTTTCTTTTTTCTCCATGTTAGGAAATTCACAGGTATGTCATGGATACTCCTGATGTAGACTTATGTATTTTGAATGATCAGGCTACAATCCATTCATGCCTGCCTGCAGTGATTCTTTAACAGTTCTGTATTGCTTATTGTCTTAAGGAATAAAATAATGTTACTTTATAGTGATATGATTTCCTATATGTATAAAAAAACCTGATATATGAAGAGCGCACACGTACATATATACAAAAGTCCTTTACTCTTCATAAAATAAGTGAGATCAAGTAATATTTGAGAACAATTCTAAAATTAAAGTCACTAAAAAAGTAATATTTTAAAAACACATGTAATGTTATTTATCTTGGTTTCCGGGATCATAGATTTTAACATAATTTTATATAGCATGACTATTTCTCCAATTCATCTTTCATAGGTCTAAGATATCAATTTTTAAAAGATGTTTTATATTGTATTGAAGGTTGTGAATAGATTGCTTGTGAATTTTAAATAATTAAGTTCCTTAAATCAAGGACATAATGATTATTCTTTAATGTTAAATAAAAACAATTCAGTTCACAGAACAAGAGTGGATATAATGCTATTTTAAAACAGCAGCAATTTTTGCAAAGATATTTAGGGAGCCGACTTGACTGAGTTGCTTTCTTTATTTTTGTTTTTTAAATATTACCGGGCAAACATTGTACAGTCATATATTGAGGACTCCTTACATACCATAAAATAAGAAACTATGCATAACAAAATCAGTTTCTAGTGTATTCAGGTAATGAATTACCATAAACCTAAAGTATTCAAAATTAAAGAAAACCCACTAAACATGCTTTCTTGTGGCTTTTAAAGTTCTCACAACAAAGGCTGCTTTGAAACATGCTGGGAGAAAGACTAAAATATCACACACATAACCTATTCAGAATCTTACACTGTGGGCAGATTACCAACTGCTGTGGGTATATTTTCTGTGTGTCATTATTGAATCTTGATCATTAGATGGACATAATTTGGATAATGACATGCAATATTATGGTAGTTCTTACATTTTCATTACTAAAACTGTTCATTTATTTGCAATAAGTGAGATGTTCTACATTCAATTAAACATTTAGTACTGTTAGTAAGTGAAAATTAATTTACATTTAAAAAATACATTTGAATTTCCCTAATCTTTCATTTCATAGCAAGAACCCAATTTCAGAGTTTGACCACCAGGACATTGGTCATTAAAAGGAAATTACAAAAAGAAATGTGACGTGAATATGTTAACATTCTTTTATGCTTTGACATCATTTAATATTTGACCTTTAGATGTGGCCATGTATCCATATTCTTTAAAAATGAAAGATGAGGTTGTCTGACATTTATTAAAGCTTGCTGATTCTTTCAAAGTAGGCCCAACCACACTTATTTTTGAGTGGAACTCATTCAGTATCTACTGAAGAAAGACAAAGTAAGACTAAGAGGTAGTGCTTCCATAGAGCACACCTTCAGTGAGAAAGCAAGAGTTTTTTCTCCTATAAATTTATTTGCTCTCAATTAACAGCCTGGCTACCATGGTGATTATATAATAGGAACATGTACCAAATTAGCTAGGATGCTTATTAATTCTCCTTTATGATGAATGTTCTTAGAGACAGGGGGAAAAAAAAAAGGCAATATAACTGAACTGAAAACTCACAGAAAAAGTGAAAACCGTAAGTGAACTTACAGGAAAAATAAAATCCATAAAGAACTAATATTTACTGAATGCCTACTATGTGTTAGCGACTGGACTAGGCAATGACTTACCTTTCTTTTTAAAATTATTATTACTAATCATTTGCCAAATTAACTATAACAATGGAAACTCACTTCATTTTCTTAGGTGGTTTTAGGTTATTTAGTTTATCCGCCTGACAGTTTTATTTAAGTCCAATTCTTTGATCAGAGAGTTAGGATGGGATTATGAATTTCTCAAACAGTGGAGATAAGAAAGTGCAGAAGTCTGTAGATGGGACATAGATTACCTATTTTAGCTCACGGTCCTTAAGTAATTTATTTTCAATACTCGATCTTCCCCACAGTAACATAAATATAAGTTGTTGATTTAAATCATTGTTATTTAGAGAACAAAAACTTTTGGGATCATTCTATCCACAGTTTCTAAATTTTGCAGATAATTAAACTAAAGCAGAGGAAGATCACAAAAATCACAAAATTGTGGCAGAGAAGAGAGCAATAACCAGGTTTCATGTTTTCTCTCTTGTGAATGTCCTGAGGTACCAACTGTGACCCAGAAATACTAATCTATTGATGCTATTGATCTTCAAGGGTCCAGACTCTGAAGCCAGACTATCTCGTTCTAAATCCTAATATTGCCACCTATTAACTGTGTGACCTTGGGCAAGTTACTTAAACTCTTGTGTAGCAAGTACCCCATTTCAATGCGTACAATCATAGTATGTAACTTATGGGAATTGTGTGGATTAAATAAAGTTTTATTTATTGAACTCTTAAAACCACACTTTATGTTTTACCAATTCATGTACACAACAAAAAATTGAACTACTATTGGGGATTCAAGAATAAAGAAAATAAGCACATCTTTTCTCTTCCCAGCGAATTTAACATCCCGTAGGAGGTAAAAATTAGTAATCAGACACTCAGATAGCATGATGTTTTATGAAAGGAAGGTGAAGAAGGCTGCTAGAACACCTAGGAGAACTACTTAACCCAAATTTGGGACTTCAGGAGCAAGTTCCTACAGAAGTTCCTAGAAGTACAAGCAGCTTGCGGGGCAGGAGGGGAGGGGAGGGGAGGTGCAGGAGAAAAGTGTTCTAGTTAGGGGAAGCAGTAGGTACAAAAGCCCAGCTGAAATGAACTTGCATCTGAAGAGGCCAGCTGTGGAGTGTGAGAGTGGAAGTAAGAAAGACAAGAGTGTCAAGTAGAGTTGAGAAAGGAGTTTAGAAGCCACATTAAAGAGTTTAAAATATTCAGAAAGTAATGGGCGTCACTGAATGATTAAAGCAGGGAACTGATATGCTTGGATTTGCATTTTAGAAAACTCACTTTGGATATAAAGTGAATGAGATGGAATCAAGGGAACTCAGGAGTCCATTGATATAGTTTCATGTGAGAAAGATGAGTGATCTCAATAGCTTGAAGGTTTATGAGAGCCATGTTTTCTAATGGAGCACACATAATAATCCCTGGAGAGCTAGAGGTTAACTGGGGCCGACCTACACCTCCTTTCATAAAGAGAACTGTGCTCAGTACCACAATGTAATCAATTTTAAACATAGGAACAGGGTTTCTGGCCCCCTAGGGATGTTTTTGGAAAACAAGAGACAGTGTCTGGAGATAAAAACTGTGGAGTTAAACTTTAGCTCCACTAGTTCCTCGGTATGTATTTTGAGGTAAATACTATTAAAGCAAAACATTATTATTATTTTTCAAATGTATAAAACTGGGATAAGAGTACCTACTTTATAGTGTTCCATGAGACACACATAAATATCTTAATAACTGTGCCTGGCATGTATCAAGCACTCAATAACATTTAGGTTTTACATTAATTATTTCATTTTTTTAATAGTTTTCAAGCCAAGTTTCGAAAGCAATGATCTTCGTTTTTAAAGACATTGAAAATCTTAGTATTTTCAAGTTACAAGTCTACTAGTCCTTCAGGGTATAACAAAATTCCTTCGCAGTATACAAGGAAATAAAAGAAACGCCAATCTATATAATTCTTATAAAACAAGACAATTTGCATGTTTCAGCTCTTCACACACTATTCTATAAAAATTCCTTAAATATCCCCTTGTGTCTAAGGGATAGCTTTGTCTTTAATAGGAGAGTCAAAGAATTAAATTGGTTATTATTCCTATTTTTCCTTCCTGATTACAAAACAAAAATTAATATGTAAATTTTCAGCAACTTCAGGTACTAACTACTCTTACTACCTCCAATAACCTCCAACAGATTTCTATGCATCCATCACCTTTGACCAGAGATGTTTTCACAGCAGACCTAAAAGCCTGTCGCTATCTGTCAGCTCCTAACCCTCAACTTCTACTACCATATCGTTCTCTGAACATAAAATGTGTGGTATTAGAATCTTCTCTTTGCTTATATTCATTCATGAAATGCCTTTCTAAAAGTGTAAAATTTCTCGAGAAACTGTGGAGAAACAAGTTGTCATGAACATCATACCAGGAAACCAGCCACACTTTTATTAGTATTTCCAAAATCATAATTAACAACAGACTACATATCATTATAAGCCCAACAGATGTGTCAGTTACTGTGCTAAGTATAAGGGATAGAGATAAATAAGAGCGGCTGTTGTCTTCGAGTAGTCCATATTCTAGTGTAGGAGGCAGATGTATAGAGCTGCATTTACTACAATGTGAAAAGTGCTACAGTAGCAGAATGCACTACACACTGTGAGAAAACAAATGAAATGTTATGATACCCTTAGAGTGGGTAACGAAAGCCTCAAAGACAAAGTCAATTTTGATACAGGTATATCATTTTTTAAAATTCATTTACCTGAGTGGGTGGTGTGTGTATGTGTATGTATAAAATGTGGATCTTCTGAATACGCATTAACAGGGAAGGCATCATTCACAGGACAGCACTCTTTTTATAAAATTAATTAATTAATTAATTAATTTATGGTGACATTAGTTAACAAAATTCAATAAGTTTTAGCTGTATCCTTTAACAGTAAGGCATATGTGTGTGTGTGTGTATGTACATATATGTGTGTGTGTGTGTATATATATATATATACTTACACTATGTGTTCACTTTCCATAGTTAGATTTCTTTCTGTCACCACGTATTTGACCCCCTTACCCCGTCTACCTCCCCACTCCTCTCCCTACCCTCTGGTAACCACTAGTCTATTGTCCATGTCCATCAGTCTCTATTTGTCCTGTTTGTTTGTTGCTTATATCCTACATATAAGTGATATCATGTGATTTTCAACTTTTTCTGTCTGGCTTATTTTACCCAACATGATTATCTCGAGATCTATCCATGTTGTCGCAAATGGCAGTATTTCATCTCTTCTTATGGCTGAGTAATATTCCATTGTATATATGTACCACAGCTTCTTTAGCCAATCATCTATGGTAAGACATTTCAGTAGCATTCTTTTCTAAAGGCCATTAAAGTCTGTGTTTTGGAGAAAAGGCTAGCCTAGCTATCTAGTACTATCATCAATACTACAATTATCATTATTTTGAAAATTCCACTACATAATAATTTATCAACATCCACTGCTGGGGAATAGAGTAGTTACTTTAACTCACATTGAGCATCTGACAATCTCCCCAAACTGTTATTCACTCCAATTGTGAAATCAAATGAATAGTCACTGATTAAGAAATTTAACTCAAAATGTTCAAGTGCACAGAAAATACATACACATACACACATTTGAAATTTCATTTTTAAAATGTTGAAAGTCTCACTGCATACAGCACTTTTACTAGGCACTGTGAAACCAAGCCATGCCCTTTCTTCAAAGAGAGGGAACAAAGTATATAGACCAAAAGAAATAAAATATTGATCATAAATTAATAAAGCACTGAATCTAGATTTTTATATAAGAAGCTTGCATGGCAACCCCTAAGGATTTTCAAATAATCATTATCTTTGTTGTTATAATCATGTAGTAACCCATCCTCTTAAGAAAAACTGGAAAATACAGACTACAGAAGGATTTTAATTTAGCTCAAGTTACACTGTTACATTAATGGATTTTATTTTAGGCTATTTTCCTCTATGGTTGAAATTATGTAAGAAAAAAGAAAGAAAATAAACCTATATTTTGAAGTTTTTAAACTTCATTAATTGCTATGTGCTGTCTCATGATGGAAGAAAAATATTTTTAAGAAGCTTATGAAAGGTATACTCCCATAAGCATGTTATGTTGTACTGTTAATATGCCTTGGAAACCATCTCCTAAAAATATTAGCCATCCAAAGCAAATTGAGTTCAGTGTCAGTGACACATTTTCAGATATTATACATCCTGTTTTTCTTTAATTACTAAAAATTACAGGGCCGCTTTTAAAAGCAAAGACTCCCATGACATCATAACATCTAATAATGAAATGGAGCAGCTGGGAATTAAGCTGCTCTGACAGATGTGTAAAACCAGGATGGCGATTCCCTCACCCACCAAGTCCTAGTTTAGGTACAGTGATGATGGTAGCAGGGTCTTAACTATGCAGGGAGCCCAGTGAATTTACACTCATGTGCTGAACTTCTGACGGGAGTGAAAACATCTTTTCATTCTAAAACCACAATCATGAGTTGAGAGTCTTATCTTTACACATTGTCAAAAGTTAGAAGTAGAAAGGACAATCTGTGAAAGGACAATCTTTTGGCAAGATATTAAGAAACACTGCAGACTCTGGAGCCATGCTGACTGGGTTTGAATCCTGGCCTGTCCTTTTCCTAGCTGCATGACCTGGGACAAACCAACCAGCTGCAGGTCTCAGGTTTTCTATCCATACAATGAGAAAAATAAGAGTACCTACGTCAAATACAGTGGTGAGGATTAACATTTAGACAGTTCCTACACATGTGGCAAACACCATAAGTTTTTAAATTAGTATTATAGGTATTTAGTAATGGATATAAGTGTGGGTAGCATACTTTTGGAAATATTTCTCTTAGAAATATTTTCTCACAGTGTCTTTGTGAGAAATACATAATAGAGACAAAAGATGCTGTGCTTTTGAAGAGAGACAGTGCGATTTTTCAGAATTTATGAAACTTTCAGGACACAGATTCCACTCCGACATCTAATCTCTATTTTCTTTTCATCTGACAAATGAAAACACTGACACTTAAAGAACAAGTTATGACCTACTTAGGAACATGGGCAATTGTAAGTACGGCAAAGCAGAATAATGGCACGATTATGGTTACATGAGAAATTAAAGCCAAACCATGACTGTCAAAGTCACTTAAAGAGTTTAAAATCCTGGAGCATCTACATAGGGTACCAAAGAAAATTCTCCATGGATGATGTCTTCCATACATACATGTACACCCCTACACACTTGTTTATTTTATATAATAAAAATAACACATTCTTTACATATAATTTATAAAATACGTTTCAGGTCAGAGAGAAAAAAGTAATGATTTAGTACAGTCCAAAATGTCCATGGAGAAATTTGGTCAATGATTCATTAAATAATATGAATATTTAACTTCCAAATGTCTCAGTGGATGTTTTGGACAGGACCAAATGTAAAGCAAGGGAAATAATTTATAATCCAGAAAGATCTACTATCATTATGTGGTATATGTCTCTCTAATCATTTTCCTATGCCTATTTAGTATTAGAAAATTGAAAAAAAAATTGTGTTTAAACCTGTATCAAAAATATTTACTTATATCATTATGTGAAAAATTATAATTTTAATGGTTACCTGGTATGAAATTTTGGAAATATACCATAATTTATGTAAGTAGCTGTCCTTCGAAACATTTAAACTACAATTTCACTATTTTGGTATATAAACCAATATTATGATCAAAATAAATATGTAACTAGTGTGCACATCTCTATTTAAATTTCTGTAAACGAATTATACAGAAATGGTTCAAAAGTGTGAAGGTGTTTTTAAGGATCTTTTTGCACATTGTCCAACTGTATCTCAATAACATTCTGGTAATGAGTGTATTAAAGTTGCTATTTTGATACAAATGTACCACCATCAATTATTATAAGAAAATATTTTTCCAGTATTGTGGGTAAGATACAATTTCTACATTATTAATCAAATACATGCAAATTAAAACAATAAATTTGAATACTCTTTTTCATAGGTTTCACACAGTTTTCCATGATTTAATTTCACTGAAATACCTGTGCCATACTTGTCTTTCCTTTTGTATTAAGGAATGTCTTTCAGTCCAAGGACACAGGACTATCAGTGACCCGGCCTTAGTTCCATGAACTATCGGAAACATCTTTATCACCCTCTTTAGACTGATATAGGAGAAACACAAATGGGAAAATACTGATAACTGGCCATTCTGTGCTGATATTAGAGAAGAGAAAGAAGACTGACTGTGAAAATAAAGACAAAGTCAAAATAAATATCTAATAAAATTAAAGACATAGTAATTACATTAACACAAAGTAATATCAAGTGCAAATTCATCTTCACAGAAACATAATCAGTAATTTTATCTGTTGCATGGAGGTCTCTATTTCACAATAAGTGATCAATAGATACTTATTAAATGAATATTAAAATGGAATGCAAAGAAAGAGCCTAGGCTGCTTATAACTTTAGAATTGGTATGAATTTTTAACCAGAATTTAGTATTTTCTGTTTTAATAGAGACAGCTTAGTTTTCTCTTTCTCAGTAACTGTTTCACACTTGAATCTTCTAAGTTGGCATGTAATTTCTATCTGGTCATAATTATTTCTTTCTCCATGAAAGGTAAAAGCAGAAGCCTAATTGGCTGTACCATTGGTTCCCAAATGGTGGTTCACATACCAAATCATTAGTATAACTAGGAATTTGTAGAACACACGTTCTTGGGTCCTACTCCAGACGTGCTAAATCAGAATGACTGGGGTTATGGCCTAGCAATCTATATTTCTAAAAAATCCTCAAGATGATTCTGGTACATGTTAAGGTTTGAGAACCACTAATACAATATGGGGCTACGTATTTAACATAAACCACACACACACACACCACTAGTTTAATCCATTTTCTAGGATCCATGACTTGTAGGGAAGGTAGAGGAAGAAAATTCACAGTTCTAGAATTGCCATCGCATGGTCAACGTTTCTCACTTTAAAAAGGTGGTGACCACACATTTAAAAAATTTCAGTTCACAACACAGTTATTTTATAGTGCTTGCTTTTTCACATTATAAAACAACTATCTTTTACAGAAAAAAATTATAACATTTTATTCAATATTTTATTGCCTTAGAATATACTTAGAATTACAGTTCCATTGGCACATTACTTTTGGCAACAGTTATTTCTTTTAAAGTGTATGTGTATAACATCCCAACATTGCCAAGGCAAAGTGAAACAATAAAAAATATTGTATTACTCCAATAACTAGTATAATATTGAGTCCTCAGAATATTGTTTTGTTATTCATTTTGTCTCTATAAGCAAAAAATAAATAATGCTATGTATTCTTTCTCAGTATGGTCACTATTGATCATTAGTATGGCTGGAAGAAGTCCTTTTCATTTTGACTGCATAATATTCACATTAGTACCTACATATGGACTCAGTGTCAGTTTCAATACCTGCAAAATAATTATGGTAATATTAGTTTCTTGTTCTCGCTGACAAAGCCATTTTTAGACTCTGTCAACCAAATCCTGTGGGCTCCATGGAGACGTGTGTTACATAAATATAAAGCATTATTTTTACTCTTTTCATATTATTGTGGAGATTATTAAATGGAGAAGCAATGTAATAAATATTAATAGCTCTTATGCAGTGAAAGCCATTTTATATCTTAGTTAACAATACACCAAATTGAAAAATGTGACATAAGGGAATCTCTCACTTAATTGTTTTGAGTTCCTACCCAGTCATTCTACAGCTAGAAGCCTCTCTTTTTAAAAGACCAAATTTATGTATATATCTAAAATTGCTAAATTTGAGATTAATTACAAAAATACCAAAAACTAATGAAATACCACCTGATAAGTAGGCTTTACTAAATTACTTAAGGATAATTTATATTATCCTTTCTAAATAAGAAGAACACCTCTTGCCTCATTTTTGTGGCACATTTGCTGCACGTCAGCAACAAATCACCTGCATATGCTGCTTTTAAAATTGAGAGTCATTTTAGAGTGAGGATTGTTTTCTTCGTTGATGTCAATATCTTTCTGGCTTTTAGCAAACAGTGGTAGGTCGATGTTATGTGCATGGGTGTTGAGGAAAGATTTTTAGACCATAGGCTTCACTTACCAGTTGTATTAATTTGGATGAGTTACTTGACTTCTTTGAGTCTCAGTTTCTCATATAAAGAGGGAATTATATTTCCTTTAAAGAATATTGTAAACTTTGAATTATATATAATGATACATATATACATATGAAGTATAAAAAATGATACATATTAAAAATAAAACAATAATTTTAGCAGGATATCTGGTACATAGTAAACGTAATAAAGATTGCTATTGTAATAAAGATTTCTTAATTAAAATGCATCATAAATATATATTTCAAGAAAATTCCTTAAGCTTACTAATACTTTACTTTATATGATATTGTTATTTAGACATTCTTTTGTGCCAATTTATGAGGTGAATATAATTCTGACAATAATATATACTTTATTTTTCAATTATACTATTTGTTTTGTTGTCTGTTAAAGGCTACTACTCAGACAAATTGGGAAGTTTGGCAGTAAGTTTAGAGGATACGAATGTATGCACTTGTGCCTGAGGGCATTTCAGAACAAAAGATAATTCCACTTACTAGAAGTTACTATTTTTTTCCATTTCCAGCCTTTGGCAGAGAAAATCAAGAGCTATTGCATTTAAAAGTTTTGTCGTTCAATCAAAGCTGTTTACATCCCCCAATGTATTGTTAATGATCCTATGATATACGGTAATATAATACGATATATAATATAAATAAGAAATAATGTAAGGTCCAATTGTAAAAATAATTTTATACTTATATATATTTTTATGTATTATATGTATTATTTTCAGGAAAATTGATAACCTCAGACACTAGTGAAACTTAGAAATGTGAATTTAAATGATAACAGAAGCACTTCGTCATGTTTAAATAAAATAAAACAAATTTGGGGATGTATAGTTACGTGAGGACTATATTTATTAACTTACTTTATATAGATTACTTCCCACACATTGACTCTTATATATAAATTAGTATGTTAGGGGTTTATTTATGGACCAGAAAGACCAAAATGTTTGCTTCAGAGTATTCATAATCATGATAAAAGTATACTTAAGAAAATTATAAGTAGTGTAATTATTGTCCTTATAATGTTTGAGTCATGGAACTGTAGATTCCACCATTTGGAAGCCATCCTAGAGTTGTCTAATTCCATTTCTATATGATTAGGATGCCTTAAGATGCCTTCTGAACAGTACTCTCTTTGGAAACTGGTCATCTAGTAATGAAAATAGGTTACATTCCTGAGAACTTTATATGTATCTGGGACTGTATAAAGCCCTTAGCACACAGTATTTCCTTTAATCCTCACAAGCACTCCACGAGTTAAGTACCATTATCATTCCCATTGAGGCTTAGAGAGTTTTAGTTGCATGATTAGAGCTACAAGCACTAATTCATGCAAAGTCAGGCCCTAACACAAACATTTCAGGTGATGGAAAGCTAAACACTACAGGAAATAAAGATTTAATTCTTGTTAATGAGGTCTTCCTGAAATTGAGATACAATCCAGCTCTCTAGCACTTTCACGCTTCAATGTTTTGAACTCTGGAATCATATAGACAGTTATAATAAACTAAACTATCTCCCTTCTCTCTGCTAACTCCTCAAACATGTAATAGGTAGATAACATGTTTTACTTGCTTTTTCAGGCAAACTACTCTCAATTTCTTTAATGGTTTTGCAGCACTCGATTTCCAGACCATTCACTACCTTTGCTTTTTTCTAAATGGACTCCAGATATTTGATGATCTTCTTAAATGTAGAATAATAAACAACCACAGGATCCTGAGTAGGGTTTAGTAAGTACAGAGTACATCAGAAATATTAACTCTTTTCTTTCAAACAAGACTTTTCAGATAAAGCAGCAAATCACTACTTTTAGGGAGACATATATCAATATACTGCTTTGTATTGTGCTTGCAATCAGTAACAATTTTAGGTATTTTATTTACATAACACCTCTTGAAAAGTCCATTATCTTTTATCTTACATCTAAGCAGTTACCTTTTGAATCTAAATTTGAATTTTATATTCATCAATTTCAAATCTCTTCCTTTTGGGGTCAACTCATTCATTGTCTCTTGAGAATCCCGCGTGAAGTAAAATAGGAATTAACTCTTTCCCAGTGTTTGACACACATAACTATAAAAACCTTACTGACATCCACATCCTCATACAAATAATTTGATCTGAGAAAAGTAACAATGTTGACAAGCACAAGCCCACAAACAGTTCTGTGATTTGCCACTATTGCTCTCATTCAGTCCCTCAATTCCTACCAGTCTACTAATCGATTTATTTTAAATACAGCTTAATCACATCTTCATTTGGCATGTATTTTTTTCTAATAAATGATACCAACTGATCATATAACTCCATAATTAGTGTAGCTATAGCATTCCCCTTATCTACCAATCTATCTTAAAGCATTTGAACTTATGCTTAGTGATTATTTTCTAACTTCTTATTAAGTGACTGCTTAATAAGGGTTAAGAATTTTGTTGGGTATTGAAGTCAAGCTCTGAAACCCACTACTTTTTTTTCTTTAGACGTTAGGACTGATGTTTTAGAGCCACACAGGGCAAAGAGCATGAATTTGATGTTGGAATTTATGTGCATGTGAACCATGGTTAAATCTCTTATGTCTGTTTCAATTTAGAGCAAATATTTAACCTCTCATGCTTCAGTTTCCTTACTTGTAAATGGCAACATTAATGGCACACATCCTTAAAAGTAGTAATGAAAATAAAATGTAATAAATTTAAATATTTAGCACAAGATCTTGTTCAACATATTAGCAAATGTTCCTTAAATAAATCTGCCAATTCTTTCAATTCCTTGAATTGTAATTTATGTAGACCTGGTGACCTAAACTCATCTAACATGGCAAAGCCTTCACCTAGTGTCTTTATATTACTTTAGATCAACATTTCAAATCTTCAACCACTGTAGCCACATATAATTTATATATTTTTTTCCTTTTCTTAACTAAAATTTTCCATTTATTGTGGCAAGTCTTCCTAATATATCTTTTAAAATCTAATCTCTTTAGATCTCTGTTATATTTTTTTCCAAGCACCTTCCTCTTTTCAGCTTGCATCATAACCATTTCTTTGGAAACATCACTTGTGTTTCTGAAGCCATACTCATCTTACTGTTTTTTGCCATGAATCATATCTATATGTCTTTTAAAATTTTTAAATCTCCTTTATAAGCTCTTGAGCATTAATATGACTATAGCCAGTGTGTTTGGGGGAAGAATATTATAAATTTTAAAATAATCTATATTTTCCATCAGTTAATGTTAACACTTCTAACAGAAGTTAATCATATATCAGAATTAAGCCCCAAACATCTAGTCATCCTTTAGTGGTTGAGAATATAGGTTATACAGCTGTACTTTCTAGGGCCAAGCCCTACTCATTCATTTACTAGTTGTTTGCCTCTGGACAACCTACTTTAGCTCCATATGCTTCGGTTTATCTATAAAATGTAAAAAGTTGTAACTGCCTCATAAAATCATTGTGAAGATTAAATAAGTAAGTTCTTTTATCTCTCAAAGTGGTTTTCAATAGATAGTAACTGTTATTTATTATTTGTCATGTAGATTTAAAATCATCAATAAGTCAGGGCATAATACGTAAGAAAATTTTTTTGGCAGAGCTAAAAGACAATTTACAATAGATTGAAATCCCTAAGATGTAATACAGAATCTCTATATATAGACTCTGTATTAAATCTTACTGAGATTGGTGTTTATTAAGAGATATTGATACTGTCTACTTGGACCAGAAAATACTCCATTCTTCTCTTCTTTATGTTAATGATACACTATGCTAAACATGGCTTCCAGTCCCATAGATTTCAATGCAGGTGTTTATTTTCTTAATGTACAGATAACAATTCTCTGCCATTTTACTTCTTTTGGATAAATCAAATTTTGATCTATCCTCTGGTTAGACCTAAAGGGTCTTCCTTTGGAGGCTTACATAGCTTGACTTCTAAACCACAATTAGATCACAAAATAAGATGCTTTATGGCCCTATACTTCTCTCCAGTTACATATTAATCAGGTTGTTGCCTCATACTGCAAAGTCTACAACTATAAAATTACTCTACTGGGAATATTTGTTTTGTTTGTTTTATATCATACTTTTGGATCGTAGTAGTCTCTCAGGCTTCAGTATCTCTTACTCACAAAACCTAATTTAAAAGAAAAACAAACTAACAAAACAAACAAACTCAAATAAATACAGACAACAGAATGGTAGTTACCAGAGGGGAAGGGGGTATGGGGAGGGCAGAGTCAGTGAAAGGGATCAAATATATGGTAACAGAAGGAAACTAGACTTTGAGTTGTGAGGACGCAATGCAGTATACAGTTGAATTATATATAATGTTGTATACCTGAAAATTATATAATATTATTAACCAATGTTACCCCAATAAGTGTAGTAATAATAATAAAAATAAAGTTTAAAGGACATTTACAATTATAATTTTATTCTATTTTTTTAGCAGTTCATTAGAAATATTGCCGATATTTCCAAGTTATCCATAGTGAATGCTCCCGTCCCATGTTCAAGAGCACCATATATGAATATCATTCTGTGTAAACTCAGTTACATCATGGGACTTGCAAGGGTAGTTTTTAGAACGTGGTGCCAGAGGGAACATTAACTCAACTAAAACTGTGATAAAAATTCTGCTTTATGTAACTTTATAGAAATGAAGTTCTTTTATTCTCACAAATAGAATTGTCCTTTCTTCCTTTTTGAAAATTTGGAGCTACAGGGATTTAGAATAATTGAAATTTTTTTTGTTTGTTTGTTTTAAATATGAAATATTTTAAACAAAGAAATATACATTTGAGAATTATGTACAGATTATTAAATAATGCATATTATTTCCTTGAGTTAATAAACAAGAGTCTTAAATCACGATACTATAATACATTTAAATTATTTATGTAGACATAAAGGTGATTTAATTGGATGTTCAATTAATTTATTAACCAAAGTCATTTTCAAAATATTTTCACTTGATATAAAAGACAATAAAGTTAAAATGTACAAATATCAATTAATTAAAAAAAAATAACATTAACAGCTCAAGTGGAAAAATAATTGGCTTTAAAAAAATAGCAGCAAGTCAACATCATCTTCTAACAATTTTAAAGTAATCATTTTTCTTTTTAAAATACTTTTCTAGTATCCTCTGAGTGGTAATTGTTTTCTTTCTTGGAGTAGGAGATTTTTGCATCCAAAAGAAATTCAATAATTTAAAATTAAAGAAAATAATATATTGAGTGAATAATGAAATAGATTTGCTATCTAATTACCCATCTACCTATCTATTTCATCCATACATAATCTACAAGACTTTTGAGGGTCATTTATGACACTGGACAGAGAAAAGGACTTAAAGTCAGGAGACCAATATTCACATTCTAGTTCTGCTACTTCTTTTGCAATTTTAATGTCCCTTTCCTTATATATAAAACGGCTAATATTTCCAATCTCACTGGAGTGTGAATATTATGTACAATAATGAACATCCAAGTATCTAGAAAAATACTTATATGTTAATACATGTTAGCAAACATGATTAAGAATCATAAAATAAATGGTTATTTCAGTTCACAACAACATGAAAAATATCATTTGGAATTTTAATTTTGCTTAATTTAGGACTTTTTCATATATTATCTCTCACAAAATCTTACACAGAACAATGCTTTCAAATGCAAATTTTATTTTTGTCAAGTGATATATTAACTGATATAACAATTGGCATTATACACTTTTTTTGAATCTCATCAAACATTTAGCTTTTTGTTAGGTATATTGAGATGTTCGATAAGTGCTATAAATCATCTAGGAAAATATACAAAAATCAATGTAAAATGAAAAAAATGTAAAATTAAGATTTGAATGAATTGGTTAGGAAAATTTGAAAAGGGAGAAGAATTTTAAATTCTTTGTTCAAACCTATATGTCTGGCTAGTTTCTTAGTAGTAGGACCATTGTACCTCTGTTTTTTTAATGTGAAAAGTGACCTCAGGTATTGAGGTAAAATTTAATAGAGAAACACAAACAAAACAATTAAAAGGAACACTATTTTAAAAAAACATTCATGTTGATTTTATGGGATAGCTCTTCTTCCAAACTCTGACTTTCTGATCCAGAAGAATTTCTGAGACATTTCTTTAACTTAATCACCCAGCACAAAAACTAAACAAAATAAAAACCTCTTTTCTCACAGAGAAAGCTACTCTCTAAAAGTAATTATTTCAGCCGTTGTCCAATTTGAGCTCCATTTATCTATTCCATTCTAGAAGTGAAAATTTCTAAGACAAGTATTCCATAAATAAGAAAATCCAGAATGAGTTAGTTTAGGATTTGAGGAATTTCTTTATGGACATATAGCTCTACATTCCATTCTATAAAGCAGGACTGAATCTTACACAGTACTCTGTTTCATCGACAATAATTTATTGGCAGATCACATAGCAAAAAATGCAATGATTTTGTTGGAAACAAATCTCAGGATGGCCTCATAGACTGATACAAGCGGTCTAGATATAGATGATCTTCTTCAATTCTCAGTTCACTATATGAACCATGAACTGTAACCTGGGCAGGGAGACCTCATGGGTGAGCCAAGAAATGGTATAGTAAATGTTCCCTTCAATTAATTTTTCTCTACCACTTTCACTCTGAGAGCTTTATAGAGGTTACAGTTGGAGACTTGCCTCAAGAACTGGAGAATTTCCCCCTCATGACTCTAGTTCTTCAGATGCACTGTTTGTAGGTCTTGTCCAAATATATGGGTATCATGATAAAACCAGAGAGTAACTTTGTGTATTGAGAAACTTTGTGGACAACATAACATAACTTAATCCATTGGTCAGATCAAGATGTACATATTCGTACCTGTGTGCCCAGGCATGGCTAAACTGGTTATTAAAATATCGAGACAGCTCCATATCAAGTGATAAATAGATAATACCTGAACTATCTCAGTCCTTCTCTTGATCTCTGCACAATTTGGTCACCACAAAAGTAACATCTAGTACTGCAGGAAGCCTTGGTTGTGTACTAGTATTGGTTGTTAAAAAATATGAATTTTATTCTGAGTCAGACCATCAAGTGACCTTCTAGTAAACCACACCTATGTATGCCCAGGGAGTATGGTTTCTGTTGAAAAAAAAATATGGCATCATTTTAGAAAGAGTAATATTATATTATAATCTCTGCCTCCAGCTATATTACTCCTGAAATTTTAGAAAGCTTAGTTGAAAATTTTCAACACAGGAGATTTATCACTGGGAAACTGCAATGATGACATAGTCTGGCTTCAAGAATGACTAAATTCTAGTACCCTATCCATTTTTATATATTAAAGTGCAATTTTCATGGGCTGCTTTAAGAATATTCAAATGTGGTCAAAAGAAATGATTTTAAATATTAAGAAAAAGTCTGTAAGTTAACATTCATGTTAAAATTTATCAAGCTTAAGTGATTTGTTTCTTGGTTTACATTGGTGGTCTATGAACTGATGAATCATCCTTGTAAAAGAGCAACATAATAATAAATATACATTGTGAAGGTCACTTTTAATTTCAGAGATGTTCCCCGCAAATGTACGCAGATATTCTGAAGACCTTACAGAATTAACAACATGAATCACTCTCTTAACCAAAGTTAAGGAATGATCTACAATAATTTTAGCACAGTTTATTTTTATCAGAGTAGAGTTTTCAGGTTGTTTTTCAACCTGCATGTTGTTTCTTGCACAGTGCTTGAGTGAACATTGGTAACCATGGTTTATGTATAGAAAATAAAAAACGCCTGCTGTGATATCAGTGGCTCTGGATATAGCTAGAGAACTCTCAATGTCAAGAAAAAAAAAAAAACACGGAAAATGCACAGTATAAATATTGAAGCAATGGAAGAAATTATAAAGGCAAAATACATGTGATATACAATTGCAAAACTTTGGTACAATAACAAGAAAACTTCATATCAGAAAAATAGTAAAAACTATAATAAATAGATAAAGGAAACTCAAAATATATCCAAAAGTAATTGTTTTATCTTTAGGGAACTACTACTCCTTAGTGGACAAATAATGAGTATATCTTTTTTGATAAATTTTAAAGTCTAGAATCATAAGATATATAAATACAGTTCAAATGAAGAATTTTACAAAATGCTAATTTAAAAAGAAGTAATACTTTTCAGCTATTAAGTTAGAAATAAAAAATTGCTACAGTCTATTAAGGATTTTGGTAACTAGGCACATTACTCTCATAAACTATTTAAAATGTAAAATATTCAATAGTTACAAGTTAATCAGGCATATATATCTCCTTAATCTACTTTTCTTTAACACCCTTCTCCACTTTCTCTTATGCAACACTCTATTTAAGTATAATTATCTAATATAACGTCTGTCTTTTCTTTCAAATTGCAAACACTTTTTATTCCAGGACCACTTTGTTCAACACCTTCAAATATATTATTCATACATAAATAAGTCTCCACAACATTTAATCAGTATACTCATTCTTGGGAAATCAATTCAATAATTCGGAAGAGCATAAAAAGGTTATAATAATAGCTAATAATTATTAAGCATTTATAATGTGTTGGTTTACATGGATTATCTCATTTAATTCTCAGGACAGATGTATAAGAAAGGCATTATTTTGTACCCATTTAGGACATGGGTAAACTGAGGCTCGGGGAGGTTAAATAACATGCCCAAAGTCACCTAGCTTTTAACAGCTTTGCCAAGATCTGAGGCTTAATCTTCCCAAATTCAAAGTCCAAGTTTTTAAAATCAATATATAATACAGTACTATAAAATGTCTATGGGAAGAGTTATTTATATAGTCAAAAACTAACTATCAGATTAGTTAAATATTGTTATAATTTACATAGTTTAAAGAATGACCAATCTGAAAGTAAAAACAAATTATGATTTTACTATGATAAGAAGGAAGGGGCTACCCAGTATTTCATTTATAATGTATATACTCACAAAAAAGAGGAATGGAGAAATTTTAAATAGTGGGTTGAGCTGAAACAGTTAATGGTATATTTGATTGTGATGCTAATAGTGACTCTGAATAATTAAATCTGAAAATGATAACAAATAAAAATCTATTTTTCCCAGTATTTAAAATATTTATTAGAGAAATGCCAAATATCCATTTAGAATTCACAGAATTAATTAATTAATTTATTTATTAATTAATTTATTTATTTATTTAATGGTGACATTGGTGAATGAAACTCAATACATTTACGGTAAGGCATATATATATTTACACTGTGTGTTCACCTCCCATAGTTAGATTTCTTTCTGTCACCACATCTTTGATCCCCCTTTACACAATCTACCTCCCCCATGCCCCCTCCCCTCTACCCTCGGGTAACCACTAGTCTATTGTGTACGTCCATGAGTCTCATATTTATATGGGCAAATGATTTTCAACAAAAAAAGCTAAAAATATAGAGTGGAGAAAGAAAAACCTCTTCAATAAATGGTGCTGGAAAAACTGGAAAGCCACCTGCAAAAGAATGAAACTAGACTGTTGTCTATCACCGCATGCCAAAATTAACTCAAAATGGATTAAGGACCTGAATATAAGACCTGAAACAATAAAATGCATAGAAGAAAACATAGGAACTAAACTCAAAGACCTTGGACTTAAAGAGGATTTTATGAATTTGACCTCAAAGGCAAGAGAAGTAAAAGCTACAATAAATGAATGGGACTACATCAAACTAAAAAGCTGCATAGCAAAAGAAACTGTCAACATGGTAAAGAGACAACCATCTGAATGGGAAAATATATTTGAAAGAATTTACAGAATTTTTAAGTGATCATTATACCTTCAAAGATGTGTGAAATCAAGGGGATTTTTATATTGCGCATTCCACTCTGACATTCGTTGTAAATTCTATAGAAGTGCAATAACAAATTGGAGCATTTAAGACCATGCTGCATTGTCCTTACAGGGTGCAGAGTACCGAATTAAATATTTTGAACACACTCCTATACATGTCTAGAGTTTCACTTCACATAAAGATAAAGAAAATCGTAAACAGAAAGACCTACAGCATAAATCAGCAGTACAGAAAGAGATTGATCTAGTTTTGAATAAAACGAGGAGCAGGTTCAAATTTGAGTCAAGTTTATGTGTCTTTCTTGATATAATGAAAGTGATGCCTTTAATCTGTAAAGCTTGACAACATTTACCTTAGGTATCAATGAGATCACCTCTTGAAAGTGGACAATAATGAAAATCTTCTGGGCAAAAGCGCCATCTGTTCTCCAAACTGAATGACTTGGTCCTGCCTACTTGCCACATGGGTAATTGAACCCTTAACTGTGATGTGCTGTGTGCCTACTAGTCAGACATCCCTGGTGTGCTCACTTCAGCATCACCACCATGCTGAGCTGCATGCAAGAGAGTGAAGCTAATGACCCAGGGACATCTTCCTACCTATATTTAGGACAAGCAATGACTGAGCTGCGATGAACATAAATCTTCCTTTTGTGATAGTGGTAAGTGTTCTCTAACGTTAGTCATTTTAAAATAGAAAATAAAAAGTTTGCATTCATAATGATTAATTATTTCCTTTGGCAACCTATTACTGTAGCACTGGAGTGATTCATTATAGGGGACAATGGGAATAGGCTGAGGCTGTTCAGTTGCTGCTGCTCTACATAGAGTTTAGAGAAGCATGGGGCCCATCTTTGATGCTAAAGTTGCTTCTGCCTCTTCTAGTCTGGCTTGCAGTTTAAAAATGAGAACCGAACTCCATTTTTTAATGAGAACTTGGCTGTTTCTGATTTAAGTGGTCTGAGGATCAGACTTGAGGACTGCCACTCTTGCACTTTGGAATAAATAAAAGAGATGGCTTAGGTGGATTGAATGCTGTTTTACCAGCCCTCTTTCTATCAGAGAATTCAGTAACACATATGGTTCTAACAAGAAAGATCAACTGTAGAGATGATGTTAAGCCCAAAAAACTTCTAAACCAAGGTCTTTACCTGGGGACTATAAACTAACAGTGTATCTTTGGATGCACTTCAGGCACTCTATAAAATTATAGGCAAAATGAGACATGTTTATTTCAGGGAGAAAGGTCCTATAACAACTATCAGATTCTCAGAAATGTCTGTGACCTCCAAATACGTCATATCACATGTTCCAGGTTGTCATTTATTTTGCTCCCTTGAGGTCGAAGAGCCAGGAGTTCCGCAAACCAACTTAAATGATGGGAGAGCTTTATAATTGCTCCTTGAGGGAACTTCTCTGTCAACCCATGGGTATACCCCCACCTCTTGTTAAGGGACACTGCTTTCCTGACTCTTCTAAGCATTTGGAGCTGAACCAAAGATAGTCATATTCCACAAATAGTTAAGTGTGTATTGGCCACCAAAAGTCAATAGACATTGTACTACTTATTATTTGCATTAGGCTTATAGCCTTTGGCTTCACCATGATTCCATGCAATGTACTAAATTTTCTCAACAATAAGTAAGTACAGGGAAGAGCAGTAATATTTTATGGGTAGGTTTTCCCATAAATTATCTTAAGAGTATCTTTCAGAAGAAAAAATATGTTCATCTTGTTAGTTTATTTAAAGGACCACTCAATTTTAACATGCACATTTTTTAAAGTCAATATTGTCATTTCAAATTGTTCAGTATTTCTAATTTTAGATATCTAGAAATTGTGTACATTTTAAATAATGCTTATCACCATCTTTGTACTGTTCAGTTATATAACCAATCCAAACTATAATTCTGTTACTTGATTTTTTTAGCTTGAAATGATATCCTTTGACTCCACTATTACAGATGAAGCAATCAGTAAATATTGTACCTATGGCATTCTATATATAGTAGGTACATGTTTAATACCTACTACAAGAAAGTGACAAAATACTGATGCTCCTGAGGGCGGAAAAATGGCGTAAAGATAGAGACTCTGTTCAGCCCTCTGGCAACCAAATCAAAGTTGTGACAGAAACAAGAAGCAGCAGCAAGGAAAAATTGCCTGGAATCTAGATGAACAAGCCATTTAACCAGGGAGAAATCCAATGGCAGAAGGTAAGATGGGGTGAGGACGCGGGGCTGCCCGGTCCCCAGGGGCTGAGTCAGACGGAGGCTGTGGAGGTAGACACCTCTTAAAGAGGCCACGTCTGCGAGCAGATTTTCGCAGTGACAGACACGCTCGCTCTGAGTACCAGTGCCCATTTCAGCTGCGCAGGGAGCACCAGGAATTTACAGGAAAACATTGTCAGAGTGAGGACCGAGGTGAGATTCGCTCTATACAGAAGTGCTGTTGGTATCCATTGTTCCCTGTTGAGCCCTCCCCACTCCCAGTCCAGGGACACAGTGCAGCCATAGATGTGACATCATCAAACTAGATAACCGAGGTCGCTCCACCAGAGGAGTCCCTGAAACCTCGCCTCCCCCAACTTGCACCTCACCCAAGCCACATCCAGGTATATCCTCAGCAAGTCAGGTGCTCCTTGCTGAGCAGCACCCAGACTCACACTGGAGGCAGCTGGCCTCAGTTTCAGTTGTGGCCTTTTGAGGCAACTATAAGCACAGCATCTGTGGATTGCTTGCTGAATCTTAACTGGTGGCCCCAGGGAGGGTAGAGGCTTGAGCTAAATTTGGCCTGCAGATGAATCCCTCTCAGAACTGTGCCACTGGACACCTACTTCACAAAGCCACACTAATAAGACCAGGAGACTTAGGAGCTTTGCTTAGTACATAGAAACAGACAAAGAAAGGCAGCCAAAATGGGAAGACAAAGAAGCGGAAACCATATGAGAGAACAGAACAGAGATCCAGATGTAATGAAGTCAAGTAATCTAACAGATGCAGAGTTCAAAACACTGGTTATAAAGATCCTCAATGAACTTATGGGAAGTGTAGATAAATTCAGTGAGAACTTCAACAAAAAGATAAAAACATAAAAATGAAAATGGAAATTATAAAAGGGAAACAGTTTGAAATGAAGAACACATTATCTGAGATGAGAAATATATTAAATGGAATAAACAAAGGAATAAACAAAGTGAATAAAGAAGAGGATCAAATGCCCTATCAAGAAGACAAAAAGCCAAGGACATTCAATCAGAATGGCAAGAGATAAGATGCCAAGACTATAAAAATAATTTAAGGAGCATATAGGATACTATTAAGGGTCAAAATATCTGTCTGATCGGCATATTTGAAGGAAAACAAGATGTTGGAACAGCTGTTTGAAAAATAATGATGGAAAACTTCCATAGCCTGGTGAAGGAAATGGACATAAAACCAGGAAGCTCAGAGAATTCCAAAAACAGGGATCCAAAGAGGCCCAAACCAAGACACATCATAATTAAAATGCCAAAGGTTAAATAGAAAGGAAGAACATTAAAAGCGGCAAGAGAAAAGCAGAGAGTTACCTACAAGGGAGCATCCATAAGATTGGCAGTTGATTTCTCAAAAGAAACTATGTGCGACAGAAAGGTTTGGCACAAAATATTCAACATGATGAAAATCCAGGATCTACAACCAAGGATACTTTATCCAGCAAAGCTATCATTTAGAGTGGAAGGACAGATAAGGAGCTTCCCAAACAAAAATAAGCTAAAGGAATTTATCACCACCAAGCCAGTATTACAGGAAATATTGGAGGGACTTCTTTAAGAAGAAAAGACATGTATCAAAAACAGGAATAAAGAATGGTAACAACTACATTCCTATCAATAAATACCTCAAATGGAAAAGAATTAAGTGTTCTAACTAAAAGATAGAGTGAATGAATAGAAGGGAAACAACAAGACCCCTACATGTTACCTAAAAGAGACGCAATTCAGATTAAAAGACACACACAGACTAAAAGGAAGGGGACGAAAAAAATATTGCTTTGATGGACTTAGAAGGTATTTAAGTCAGACAGAGAAAGATAAACACTATATGATTTCACTTATATGCAGGATCTAAGGAATAAAAAGAACAAACTAATCAAAAACAAACTCACAAATATAGTGGACAATTTGGTGATGGACAGAGAGGAGAGAGGGTTGGGGGAATGGGAGAACAGGGTGAATGGTTAAAGAAGTACAAATTAGTAGCTGAAGGATGGTCACGGGGATGGGGAGCACAGCATAGTGAATGCAGTTAGCATCAATATTTTGGCTAGAGGAGGGAGAGAACAATTGGGGGGATCATTTTATGAACTATATAGATGTCTTATCTATGTACTGTATACTTGACACTAACTAAAATAAATAAATATAAAAAATATTGATGCTCCTACTTGCCTGATTTTTATTTATATATTTCTAAATTGCCAAGACATATAAAATGTATGTTCTATTTTGTCATCTAACCCACATATTTGTTTTTGTCTTAGTTCTGTTAAACATATAAAACGCTTACCACCAAACATTTTGCTAAATTTTTCTGTTATCCTTTGATTGGCTAAAGCTCAGCTCTGGCAGGTGAACAGTATTTCTTGAGTTGTAGCACATTCAGTATTTTTTGTAGCCTTTAAACTTAATAAAAATCTTGGTTAGACATAAAATCTTTGGGTTACACTTTCTTTTGTTGAGTACCCCAGAGCTTTTGGTCTATTGACTTCTAGTGCTGAATGTACCGAAGAGAAATCTAAGACCAGTCTGACTTTTTAAACCTTGTAAGTAAAGTGATCATTTTGCCTGGCTATTTAAAATCTGCTTTCTGTATCATTAAAGGTTAATATATTTACTAGAATAAATTAGAAGGACGTATGTCTTGGGTTCATAGCAGAAGGATATGTCTCAGTGTTGACTGGTTTTAGGCAATTTTCACTGGAACACGATACTCAAATCCATTTAAATTTTTGATATAGGAATAAAGGTGATTTTATTGGCTGTTCAATTAATTTATTAATTACAGTCATTTTCAAAATATTTCCACTCAATATAAAAGACAATGAAGTTAAAATACACCAAAATCACTTAATTTAAAAAATAATAGTAACATTAACAGTTTTAGTGGGGAAAAAATTGGCTTAAAAAAACAGCAAGTCAATATCATCTTCCAAGAATTTTAAAATAATCAACTTTATTATTATTTTTTTAAATTTAAATACTTTTCTAGTATCCTCTGAGTGGTAATTTGTTACCTCTTGGGGTAGGAGATTTTTGCATCCAAAAGAAATACAATAACTTAGAATAAAGGTGATAACATATTATAAAGGAGTAATGAATTACATTTGCTATCCAATTACTCACCTATCTACCCATCCATGTCATCTGGACATAAATCTAGTAGACATTTTTGAGAGTCAGCTCTGACACTGGACAGAGGAAAGGATTTGTAGTTAGGACACCTGGATTCATATTCTGATTCTGCCACTTACCTCTTATGTAACTTTAATGCCTATTTTCTTATCCATACAAGAAAGCTAATATTACCAACCCCACTGAAGTATGAATATTACATAAGATAATGGATATCTAAGTGTCTAGCATAATACTTATATAGTGATAAATGTCAGTGACATGGTTAAGAATCGCAATAAATAGATATGGATATTCTTTTCACAACCTTTTTTACCCTCAAATTATATTTTTAAATATTTGTTCTGTTCAAATATTTTGGCTTTACTATTCAGGGACTCCAATTACGCATACATGGTCTTCTTTGCCTGGCTCAGATAACTGTCCTTTTTGGAACTCCAAAATACATTGCATCCGATCTTTTTTATCTTCTATTTTTACTTTACTTTCTTGTATCTGTCTTCTCATTTACATCCTCTATGTCCTTGCTATGTATTCTACAGTGTCTATTTTCATGTGTGCTTCTTCCAATTCTTTTATATTTCTGTGATGGTTTTGATTTGTTTCTTTCACTTCACTAAACTCTAATAATTGACACTCCATTTCCTCCCACTGTCTCATTATCTCTTTTACAAGTTCCTGTATTTATGGTTCACCCATTTTGTTCAGAGAAGTAAGAACTAATTAAAATTATTTTAAAGACTTTATTTTTAGAAAAGTTCTAGGTTTACAATAACATTAAGAAGGTACAGAGATTCCCATAAACCCCATATCCCAAACATGTACACCCTCCCCAATTATCAA
Organism: Pteropus medius; assembly: GCF_902729225.1. NCBI lineage: Eukaryota > Metazoa > Chordata > Mammalia > Chiroptera > Pteropodidae > Pteropus > Pteropus medius. Next base: position 8,180,675 of record NW_024352787.1, on the reverse strand, counting down.
CATCGCTCATTAGAATCATACATTTTATTTACCAAAGATGAACCTACATTGACACATCATAAGTACCCAAAGTCCACAGTTTACTTTTTCCCTCTTTAGGGTATTATACATTTATGAGTTTGAGCAGGTATATAAGGACATATATCCATCACTATAATGTCATATAGACTATTTCCACTACCCTAAAAGTCCTCTGTGCTCTGCCTATTCACCTCTCTCTGCCTCCAACTCCTGGCAACCTCTGATCTTTTTATAGTCTCCATACTTTAGCCTTTTCCAGAATGCCATATAGTTGAAATCATACAGTATACTGCTTTTTTCACATTGGCTTCTATCACTTAGTAATATGCATTTAAGGTTCCTGCTTGTCTTTTTATGCCTTGATAGCTCATTGCTTTTTACTGTTGAATAATATTCTATTACCTGTACATATCAAAGTTTCTTTACCCATTCACCACTGAAGGGCATCTTTGATTGATTCTAAGTGTTGGCAATTTTGAATAATGCTGTTATAAATACCCATGTGTATATTTTTGTGTGGACATAAGTTTTCAGTTCCTTGGGTTAACCAACAAGGAATATAATTGCTAGACCATATGGTAAAAATATGTTTAGTTTGTAAGAAATCACCAAAATGTCTTTCAAAGTGTCTGTACCATTTTGCATTCCAACAAACAATGACTAAGAGTAACTGTATCTGCACATCCTCGCCAGCATTTGGTTTTGTCTGTATTCTGGATTTCGGACATTCTAATAGGTGTATGATAATATCTCACTGATATTTTAATTTGAATTTCCCTGATGATATATGATGTAGAGAACCTTTTCATATGCTTATTTGCCATCTGTATATATTCTTTGGTGAGCTGTCTGCTAATACCTTTGGCTCATTTTTAACTAGGTTGTTTTCTTGTTGAGTTTTAAGAGCTATTTGTATATTTTGGATAATAGTCCTTTATCAGGTGTATCCTTTGCAAATATTTTCTCACATTTGTAGGCTTGTCTTATAATTATCTTGATATTGTCTTTCACAGAGCAGAAGTTTTTAATTTTAATGAAGTCCAACTTATCAATTATTTTTTCATAGATTGTGCTTTTGCTGTCGTATTTAAAAAGGTATTATTATACCCAACATCATCCAGGTTTTCTCCTAGGTATCCTAGGAATTTTACAGTTTTGTGTTTTACATTTAGCTCTGTGATTCATTTGAATTAATATTTGTAAAGGTGTTAGGTCTGTGTTTAGATTCACATTTTTGCAATTGGATGTCCAATTGTTCCTGCACCATTTGTTGAAGAGACTGTCTCTCCTGTATTGTATTGCCTTTTCTCTTTTGACAAAGATCAGTTGACTATATTCATGGGAATGTATTTCTGGCTCTCTATTCTGTTCCACTGATCTATTTGTCTATTTGTTCATCAATATCATGCTGTCTTGATTACTGTAGCTTTAGAGTAAGTCTTGAAGTCAGGCAGCATCATTCCTATTCTCTCAACTTTCTTCTTTTCCTTATATTGTATTGGAAACCACCATATTAAAATTTTAAATATGTAGTAAAAATTTAGTTCACAACTTTTATATCTGCTCCCTAACATTTTTATGTGTTTTTTTTCTGTTGACAAGTTTGCTGCTATTTTTTCTAATAGCATTATTGTACCAATAGTGTGCTAGTTCCTTTCTTATTATTTGTCTGTTGAAAGGGGTAAATTTTTCTTGACAAGGTTTTGTACACTTGTTTCTACACATAAGTGTGTGTATGGTGGGGGAAGGTGCAAGATGTGTGTGTGTGTGTGTGTGTGTGTGTGTGTGTGTGTCTGTGTGTGTGTGTACGTGTATGGCAATTTCCAGAACTGCCTTCCAGGCTTTGTAACTGAATAGCTCCATCCACTCATCCCAAATTCTGATCCAAGCTTGCATCCCTGGGATGGCTATTTACCTAAGATCTTAAGGAAGAGACCAACACCTGTCTTGGATACCAGAGAATCTCTTAGATATTTTGTAGTTAATGGGAGCTTATGCAGAGAGTCATCCTTTGGAAATCAGAACCTACCGAGTGAGGAAAATCCTAATCACATGAATTCGAACCTTTTATAAATACTCTTTATCAACCATATCTAGTAAACTTCACAATTTGTCTTCATTCAACAACACAAAACTCTAATGTAAAGACCCTTACTTAAGTATAGAGTTAACACAGAAGGTTAATTTTGGTATGTAGCACTTGTAAGCACTGGGCCAAGAAATACCTGAAATAGATTTAAGTTAAGAAAAAATTATTTTAATTTTCTCACTGGAAAGCAATATCCAATGGAAAATAAAAGTTTGGTGTTACAGGGGCCTGGATTTAATCTTGGTTCTAAGCATAAGATCATGAAGAAGTTACCGAACTTCTCTGAGCCTTTGTGTAATTATCTAGAATATGGTGTTAGTAATTAGCAGAGTATCTGACGCTTAAGAGTTTAATAAAAATTTCATTCACTCTCTACATTGACATTGGTAGACATAATGAATCATAATTATTAAAAAACAGGACAAATAAAAACAACTCAAAACTTTTAAGCAACAGGTAATATTTCTTGAAATGAGTATTTATTGGACAAGATGATGGAGGAACACAAGTAAATAACTATTTGTTTAATTCCTGGACTGGCCTTCAGAAGCTGATGTAAGCAGGCCTTTACCACCACTATCACCACCATTACCAACAATAACAATAGAGTAGGTAAACATTTTATTGCTTATGGAAATAATTCTACTTTAGAAAGATGATGGGTTACAAAAACCAACGTTCCTAGATAAAGAGACAGTGTATAGTTATCTGCAGTGGCCAAAAGAGCCTTCGGGAACTCTACATTACTTTGTGGCAGAAGGAGAACTGAATAATTCTTGTACCCACCCCCATGCTATTCTAGCGCTGGGAACTATGGTTCTACTCCTCAGCCCAGTTTCACTTGTTTCCACTACCTAGTTAGTGAAACCACCCTCTCTGGACTTTTCCTCTTCCTTTCTGCCACATTCCTACCACATGGACGTTGATTTCCAGGAGGAACTCCACACAGAGGGCATGTCTATTTCTGAGGTTCCTCCCTTTTCTGGTCTCATATGCCTTGTTCATCTTATAATTACGCATTTAAGGATGTTGCAAGGTAATCTGATGGATACATTAATAAGTCAGAAATTTCCATTCTTCCATTTAAACCTTGCAAAAGTTGTACTATCAGAAAGCAAAAGGTCTTGGGCTTTGTTTTCTATTATATGCAAGAATAACTTTTCTGTGTTAAGATAGAATATTATGCTCTCATAATACTATTGGACCCTCAATAAAAGAAATGCCCACTGAAATAAAATGTGTTTTACAAAATTGTAGTTGAAACATACTCTATTCTGTGTCCCAATATCTCTTATAAAAAAATAACAAAATTGATTTTACCTTTCAGTCAATGCCAAGACATGTTTTCTCTGTATATTTTCCTTCATGCTTTTTTTTCTGTCACACTATGAAATCAAGGAACCAATGAAAAAGATACAATTCAAGATAATTCTTTTGGTCAAAGTTTCCAGTTAGTCCAGAATCATATTCAGTGTTCATCTACTTGTGGTAATTAAATCAATTCAGATATCAAGTATCACATCCTATTTTGCTTGAGTTCCTCATTTATTTACTTTCTATCCATCTTCAAACACTGGTCTCTTTACTCAAGATCATGAAGAAGCACTTTGAATGTTATAATTGAATAAAACACCAACAAATCAATTGTTATACTCTATAGACACTTTTAGATTCGGCATCTTGCTTCTATGAATTCATATGAAGGAGGGAGGAGACATTTATACATTTTATTCTTAATTTTCACCAGCCTGATGTACTTTCTTTAAGAAATAGCACTAGACCCTAACCTCCCTGATTAATTTTTAATTGTGAAAGAAATATGTACTTTATTAAAAAAATATTGAAGTGAAAAAGTTTATTTCTCATTTCCCTAATCCTCTTCCCTATAGTTATACTGCTAGTAGTTCCTTATATAACTTATAGCTATTACCTTCAAATTACTTTTTAATTAGATTTATTTTCAATAGGTCACTTCTCAACTATTTTCAATGTAGCCAGAGTATAGATTATAAAATAAAACAAATAATTGAGGGTCACTAAACTGTCAGCACTGAGAAAAAATAACACCACTAAGTTCACCAATCCTCCATCCATATATCTGTGTAAAAACCTGCCATGTCCAATTAACTTTATATAGAGAATTCATTTTAAATGATAGACTGCATAGACTCTTAAATTATAGAATATTAGATCTGAGCGTAACATTAGAACTAAATTGGTATTACTTCTTGATTTTATAGATAAGGTAACTAAAGCTCTGAGGACTAGATAAATTTGACTCCCAACTATATATGAGATAATGTGGAACTAGAGATGTAGTAATTAACTGTGAGTGCACAAAAAAATCAAAGTGAAACAATAAGACAGCTACTGTAAACTGCACTGGTAACAAAATGTGCACTACAGATCAGTTCTGTGTCAGTAATGTTTGAGGATCTGTATAACTCTATGAAAAGCAAAACAATATATATATATGTGTGCGTATATATATATATGTGTATATATATGTGTGTGTGTATATATACATATGTATATATATAGCTGCTCACAAGATATTTATAAGGCAGCTGGGGAAGTAAAGCATGTAACACATAAATATGTGCAAACTCCCTCAAGCAATAAAAACAGAAATTAATTCAAAATGACTCATAGATTATAAGTGTTACAGGAATGAGAGGCTGGAATAACTTGCGCATAATTACTGTATCATGGAGGGGGTGGGTTTCAGCTAGGCTTACAGGATGCATATAGAAAGAGGTTTCCAATAAGAAGATAGGCATTAACAAAGGTATAGAACTTAAAAATGTTTTGGCTGTGTTCATAAATGGGGAGGAGTTGAGTTTGGATGCAATATTGGATTTGTATGTGTGAATGAAGACTGAGAGAAGTAAAACGACAGGTACACTTTGATGGGTGGAAGGCTCCAAATGGCATATTTTAGAGCTTGAAACTCTAATGTGTATGTAGTTATGAGGGAGCCACTGAAGGTTACAAAAGGGTGGGTAAAAAAATGATATTTTTCCAGGTGACTCAGGTAAAGAATATGCTGGAGAAGTGAGGCTGGGATAAGGGTTGACAGGAGAGTCAGTGAGGAGGTGATCTCCAATAAGAGAATTTGGGTACATATGGAAAACAATTCTTCTGAAAAAAATTGCCTCTGCATCTTTTATCTGGATAACTGTAAAAGAGATAATTTTAAATTAATATCTGATCTACAAGATGACTCTCATCAATGTCTATATCTATCTTTTATTACATATTGTTATGAGTTGAATCCATATGTTAAAGTTCTAGCCCCCAGCACCTCAGAATGAGATGTTACTTAGAAACAGGGTTATTACAGACGTAATTAGTTAAGGTGAGGTCATATTGAGTAGGGTGGATCCCCATCTAATATGACTGGTATATTTATTAAAAGAGTAAAAGTAGACACAAACACATACACAGGCAAAATGCTATGTGAAGATGAAGAGAGATCAAGGTGATGCTATTATAAGCCAATAATGCCAAAAACTTCCATCAAACCACCAGAAGCTAGGTAAGAGGCATGGCAGAGATTCTCTCCCACAGCACTCAGAAGGAACCAACTCTTCCAACACATTAATCTTGGACTTCTAGAACTGTGAGAAAAATTTCTGTTGTTTAAGTCACTCAGTTTGTGGTACTTTGTTACATCAGCCCTAGAAAACTAATACATGTATCAATACAAGAAGAGACCAGGTATAAGAGCTTGGAGTTTGATGCTATCTTGAGGCACAGAGAAATAAAATGCTATTAATTGAATTTACTGAGTTTGAGAAATGAGAAATATTTATAACACTTGATTCCTAGATGCATTCTTAAAAACTTAAAAATTATGAAAAAGGAGTCTACATTTAAAATAAACCTTTGAAGTTCAATTGCTTCTTGGTTCTAAAGATTCCATGTGACAGTAACAGCTTTTTTCTATGTAGTCATAACTAGCATCTTAAATATGTCTAAGTTCAAGACTTTTATTTAATTTAAATCGGTTATTTCCCAGCCAAGAAAATCACTCCTACTCACATTTCCGCTGTTGCATAGGAAATTGCCAAATGTGAAACGTGCTGAAAACTATAAGACTACTACTAAATGATGTGGCAATGATTTTCATTATTAGAGTGTTCATCGTAAGCAATTTCTACATTTTTGTCCTTTTAAAATTATTCTTACATTTTTTAATAAAAATTATTGGGGTGACATTGGTTAATAAAATCAAATAGCTTTCAAGTATACAGTTTGTCACATGTATTTATCATACATATATTGCATGACATGGTTCTCTATATAGTAAACCCTAAAGACTCCACTAAAAAATTAATCTTACAGTTAAACTAGTGGAGTCAAATGAAGTATAGATACTTTGTAAATTGGATGGGGTGAATGAGAAACCATCTTCCTTGAGGCAATAGTAATACTCACCACTGTGGTTCTTCTGAAGTTGCCATTCTGTCCTAATTAGCAAGTAAGAACTATCTTTTTTTTTTTTCATTTTCTTATAGTCTTTTCCTCAAAGCACTTCCTACTTCGGATCTCATTAAGAAATCACTTATTAACACAAGTAGCTTTATTTTCTCAATTGTCCCTGCAAATACTAATATAATTCCTTATGAACATTCCACCTCTCAGAAAAATCAGCCTAACTTTTGAGGATTCATTTTCAGAGTATACAATTTAAGATGATAACACTTTACCATGTGTTTTTTTCCGTCTCTATTTAGACCTGTGGTGAGAGAAATCTTTCTAAACAGTGCTTTGATTCTGCTTTCCTCTGTCAGTACTGCCTACTCAATTAGGCATCAACTTTTTCCAGGCACTCAAGTCACTCTGCAACCTGCATTTATTCTTTTCCCAGCTTCCTCACCCACTAA